>NW_028270191.1:8052696-8376918 GCF_037043375.1 Chiloscyllium plagiosum
AAGAGCAAAGGAGGTTTGTTGAAGCTGTACAGGGTTTTGGTTAGGCCCCAGCAGTACTGTGTGCAGTATAGGAAGGATGGAATTGTATTGGAGGGGGAGCAGAGGAGATTCGCCAGGATGTTGCTTGGGATGGAGCGACAAAGAGAGAAAGGATAAGCTCAGGTTGTTTTCTTTGGAGCAGAAAGGGCTGAGGGGAGACCTGGTAGAATGTATAAGATTGAGCCGCATGGACAGCTGTTCCCCTTAGTCAAAGGGTCATTAACAGAGGGGGTATCATATTTCGGTGAAAAGCCAGTTTAGAGGGGATTTGAGGAAAAATCCTTTCTCCTAGGGGGTGGTGGGGTCTGGAAGGTACTGCCTGGGAGAGTAGTTGAGACGGGAAACCTTACAACGTTTTTAAAAACAAAGGCAAACTTTGTTTTAACAGGCTCCTTGTGAACCAACACTCAATAAACCGGCAAACATTATATACCTCCAATGATGCCAAGTTTTCCGTATTATTCTGTCCAATTACTATTATTGAATAAATTTATATTGTAAATAAAGTATAACAGTGATGTGTATTCCCCTGCATTACATTTCTGTTACAAAATTTTTACATTGATTATGTGAACCTCTTGATTTTCTGAAATATTTTATGAACCGGCGCACTCCTAGTCCCATAGGTGGTGGATAATAAAAGGTTTACTGTACTTGCATGAGCATTTGAAATGTCACAGCATTCAAGACTAAAGACCTGGTATGGGAAAGTGAGACAAGTGTTGATTTTGTGTAGCTTTGGCAGAACAGACTCGATGTGCTGAAGGGTCTCTTCTGTATCGTGTGATTCTATGACTAGTCTGGTAACTTGCCCATTATGCCACCATCTCCCCAACCAGTTGAATCTCCTCAGGGTAGTTTGTCCTTGGTCACAAGGTTTGGTGAAGTTTGAACCATTTTCCCTAGCCTATCCTAGCCACTATGGATGCCAACTTCATGTATTCATTGCCATTGCTAATAATAATGTTCATTCCTGCTTCTTACTACAGTTTCATCCAGCTTCCTTCTAATGACAGTTAATCAATGTGTTCACTGAGACTATGCTCCACACACCCACTGTCCCTTCGGAAATAGAT
Organism: Chiloscyllium plagiosum; assembly: GCF_037043375.1. Classification (NCBI taxonomy): domain Eukaryota; kingdom Metazoa; phylum Chordata; class Chondrichthyes; order Orectolobiformes; family Hemiscylliidae; genus Chiloscyllium; species Chiloscyllium plagiosum. The sequence goes on from NW_028270191.1 coordinate 8,053,812, forward strand.
TCTTTGAATTATTGGCCTTGCAATTTGAGATTTGCATTCTTTGGTCCCATGTTCTTGATCTTAGCTTAATGAAGGATCCTGCCCGAAATGTCGACTCTCCTGCTCCTCCGATGCTGCTGGACCTGCTGTGCTTTATTCCAGCTCCGCATTTTATCCACTCCAACAGAATCATGCTGACTAGTTTGTCATCGTTGCTTCTGGTCCCAAGTGCCAAGATCTATGTTCCTTGTGTCCATGTCCTAATGGAAGTCTGAATTCCCTGTACAATTCCAAAGGAACCTCTTATGCAACACAAAAGGTTGACTTACAATTGGTTACCTACAGGTGCATCACGGTAGTTTGTTCATCTTGTTGAGACCAGTGTTGTCTTCACTTTGAATCATACACGTGCTGGCTGTTGGCTTGTGTGAATGAATCCATGGGATTCTGGATGGCTCCCCATAGGGTGAATTGAGGCCACAATCCATGATCTTTAAGGGGTCGAATGGTCTATTCCTGCAACTAATTGGCTTGTTTATGTTAGGCAGTGGGTGGTACTTTCCAATGACATTGGACTCTTGGTCAAAATTGCCATCCACTGATTCATTAAAACAGGACAATATTCTCTATAAGGTGTGGGGCTGCTCCAACATTGCGCACGTAGGAATGGGCGTCTGGGTGCCATTCACCGTATGACGTCCAGTTCCGGAAGTTGCTACCATGCACAGACCTTGGAGGTCCATGCAAATGGAAACAAAATTGACAGAACTGCTGCCCACCAGCATAGTGAACAACCACTGTCACTCGTACAATGGATAACATATTTCACTGTGGATCAGAAACCTGGAGGTTTACTTTCAGCCCATGGTTGCTCCTGAACTGAGCATAAAGTTGCTCCGTGACAACATCATGTCCATGTCTGTAAACTCACCTTCCTCTACTTTACCATTCTTTTCAGAATCCTCCCAGGATGAAGAAATTCAATGGGATTAGGACTAGCTGGGTAGCTCTTTCAGGAGCCAGTACAGACATGATGGACTGAATAGCCTCATGTACTGCAAAATTTTATGATGGATTCCAATCCATTGTTGTTTGGAGCCATTCCTCTAATTATTGGTCAGAAACAGTGTATATCATGGAGGGTAATGTAAATTGTACCTTGTAGCCTTAGTTCAGATTGCATTACATTTGTGCTGCAAATTGCTAGCATTTTTTTAACCAATTAAACAATGGCGAGGGTGATTAGTTGACCATTACATTTCCAGCGATATGTAGCCCATTATTTGTGACTGAGGTCATTGGTAGTCAAGCAGAAACGATGCTCTAGCAGGGATACTCTCAGAATAAGAGGATGGCCCTTTAAAACTGAGATGAGGAGGAATTTCTTCACCCAAAGTGAGGTGAATCTTTGGAATTCTATCCCTCTGAGAGCTATGGAAACTCAATCGCTAGGTATGTTCAAGACTGAGATTGGTCAACTTTTGACATTTGAAAAACATCGATGGATACAAGGGTAGTAGAGGGTAGTGTTTTTGAAGTGAGAGCACAGCCATGATTTTGTTAAATGGCATAGTGTTGTCAAAGGGCTGCTCCTGTTCCTAATGGGATCTAAGGCTTCATGTAATTGCAGCAAGACATCCCTGCCCCTGTACTCGAATCCTCTTGTCATAAAGGCGAACCTTCCTGATAGTCTGCCTCAACACCATTCCTATGTTGTGGGTCAAAGCCCCATTCCAGAAACTCCCTGCCCAATTTGGACATTGCCGTGCGTTGCTGTAGTTAAAGGTGGAACCAGAGCTTTGTGTATCTGGTGAAGTCCTGTTACTGATCCCATGACGAGCCTTGAGGGACAACATCCTTCCTCTGGTGTCCCTTTGCAGGGTAACAAAGTACTATAAAGTTCAACCCAAGTTCAATTCTAGAAGAGTGGAACTCAAATGCCAAATAATAATGTGAAACCTATTCAGTCTTTTCTGGTAGGTACATGTGACTCCAGATCCACAGCAATGTGGTTGACTCTTAACTGTCCTCTGTGCAATGAGGGATGGGCAATAAATACTGGCCCAGCCAGCAACACTGTCATCGTGTGAATGAATCACAAAGACCCCCTTTATCCAGAGAACAGGAGAATGTAGGACTGGCTCCCACAGGGAGTAGTTGAGGTGAATAGCATGAATAAATTTAAGGGGAACCTGGATAAACAAATGAGGGAGAAAGGAATAGAGGGATATCTTGACAGAGTGAGATGAAATAGAATGGAAGCAGATTTGTGTGGAACATAAACTAAATGCTGGCTACGACCAGATGGGCTGAATGATCTGTTTCCATGCTGTATGTTGTTATTTTATACAAAACAGCCCCAAAGGTCATTAGTCACACTGTTTAACAGATCTTACACTATGGAAAAGGATTGCCACATTTGTCGCTTAGCAACAGTTGCTGCTTTTCAGCTGTATTTGGGACACGTTGAGGCACTTGTTGCACATGATCAGATGTCTTACTGAAAATTAAGCTGTTCTTTCACTTTCGATTTGACCCATGCTGTTTCCAACCCGAAACTGATGCTGAATGATTTTTGTCATATTTAAAGGTGCTTAAAATGACAAACTCTCAACGGGAAATCTGGGAACAGAAACTAGTGGGTGATCAAAAGTCAACTTGCAGAAAGGAAATGATGCTTTCTTCCACAAGATGGCATCCTTATTCTCTTCAACAGAATTCCAGTTTTTATCTGGTTTGACCACTTATTGCTATGACGACTGTTACGGTTCTTCATGTTTTCTTACCTTTAATTAATTTTGAATTTAATTTGCTATTTTTAATTTGAGTTTAGTGGCAGCGTAAATTTGGTACATATCATACAGCTTATATTTTCACTCATACATTTAATACAACAAAGCATTCCAAGACACAAGAGGATTAGCATGCAACAATTGACACTGAGATGACTAAAAGCTTGGTTAAAAAGGTAGTTTTGAAGAAATGGTTTAAAAGAGGAAATTGTGTTAGAGAGGCAGAGAACCTTAGTGGGGGAAATTCCAGTGTTTGGGGCCCAGTCAGTTGAAGGCACAGCCATTGATGGGAGAGTGATTAAAATGGCAGATGCTCAAGAAGCCAGAATTGGAGGAGCTCAGATATCTTGAAGGGTCATAGGGTTGTAGGGGACAATGTCAATCTGAAATAACGTTGCTTGTCTTCCAGTCAGTGTAGGTCAGCGAGCACTAGGATGATGGTGACTGGGACTGGGTGCAATTTTGGACACACAGAGCAAGGGATTGGATGACCTCTGATTTTTGGTGGGTAGAATGTGGCACACCAGCTGGGAGTGTATTGGAGTAATCGAATTGAGAAGTAACTGTAAGACATACAAACAAAAGTAAGCCGTTTGATCCATCAATTTTGATGTTCTGTTCAACAAGATCATGGCTGATCTGATAATCTTCAATTCCACTTTCCTGTCTTTTCACCATCACCCTCGATACCCTTCCTGATTAAACATCTCTCTGTCTCGGCCTTGAATATACTTAATGACCCAGCCTCGACCACCCTCTATGGTAAAGAATTCCACAGACTCACTCCCCTCTCCTCATGAGACAGTCCCTCCATACCCAGGATCAGCCGAGTGAACCTTCTCTGGTCTGCCTCCAATGTCAGTCTGTCTTTCCTCCAATAAGGGGCCCAAAACTGTTCACTGTATTCCTATTGTGGTCTGACTAATGCCTTGTATAGTTTTGTAAAAATCTCTTTTTTTTTTACTTTGGAATAAAGGCCAACATTTCATCTGCCTTCTCTATTACTGCTGAACTTGGATGGAAGCTTTTTGTGATTCATGGACAAGCACTCCCAGCTTTCTGCAGTCTGTCCCTATTTAAAGACTGTATCAGGTCAGCTCTTGACCCTGAGGTGCTTTTGAACATGATTATCTCCACCACAAACTCCTCTCTATTAAGCTACCATTTCATTTCATTCCCTGGTAACAGTCTGTGATGAAACCAGACTGCTCACAACCTTCATGGTAAATATGACTCACATAAGGCTCCGACCGAACATCAGTTGACTCTGCCCCTGGTTGCAGTTCATCTGCTTCTGTAACCCTCATCCGTGCTTTGAGTTAGAAGCACAGTCAGTGTGAGTGACACAGCGACCAACTGAGTATATCTGGGAACTTTGTTCAAAGTGGGAATTCACTGCAGATGGAGAAGGAGCTGCTTTAAGCAAGGTGTACTGCAGGACGTAATGTCTCCAGAGTGAGAGGTAAATGGGAAAGGATTAAAGGCACGGTTTCAGAGTCCAACAGTCAATAAAATCAGTATGAATGACATTACAAATCACAGTCTGACATCAGTGCAGGGAAAGCAGTGAGTAGGATTGGTGAGTATTTTGACTCTTAAAGGTAAAGTCTTCAGTTTGTATTTAGGTTTCCAGTCTTTTTTATCTCCCTTCCCCACCCCACCCCCACCTTCCTTAAAAATAGCTCAAGACTGAGATTGCTATTGATGAAACAAAATTACAAATAAAGTACAAAGAGCAGAGGATTCTTCAAGTAGATTCACTTGAGTTCAGAAGAATGAGAGGGAACCTTAAGACTTGCCAGGGGAGATGTAGAAAGGTAATTCTCCCTTGTGGGAGAGAGTCTAGGACCAGAGGGTACAATCCCAGAATAAGGGGTCACCCATTGCAAGCTGAGATGAGGTGGATTTTCTTCTGAGGGGAGTGAGTCTGTGGAATTCTTTACTATAGAGGGTGGTCGAGGCTGGGTCAGTGAGTATATTCCAGGCTGAGACAGATTTTTTTAATCAGGAAGGGAATCAAGAGTAATTGGGAGAAGGCAGGAAAGTGGAGTTGGGCATTATCAGATCAGCCATGATCTTCTTGAATGGCCGAGTAGGCCCTCCCACTTTGAGAGCTCAACTTCTGCCCTTGTTTGGACAGGGAACCTGTATCCATCCCAGATAAAGGGGCAACCGTTGCAAGGTGACCGTTTTCCCTTGGGAGAGCAGGTTCAGACCTCGTGAACAGTTGCCCAGCCTTCAACATGCCTCCCCATAGATTCTTCCTGACCAGTGGTTTTCAGGCATTGTCAGCACAGAGCTTGAACTATCAGACCTGCATATTGGGGATTCTGACACCAGGATCCATCATGCACTTGTGCCCAGTATTCAATCCATTCATTTGAAGATTGTGTAGGAAGGCAAAACATTGGCACCTGACATCCCATGATCCTATGCTCGGACTTGCTAACCTTTGGTTGCAAGAAAGCTGTAAGACAAATGTGGCTCAAGCAGGCAATTGGCGTCTTGGAGGAAATGGCGTAAATGGCCACTTTTAGTCAGTGAGATTACAGGATACAGAATCTGGGGTACAGTGGCAATAAACAAGGTACTGGCCCTTTAAATCAATACTGCACTATCAAAGCCTCTTTAAGAACTTTCTTCATCTGTGGTTTGACAAGGCAAATATTTCAAGAATGACTTTGATTTATGACCATGTGTAAATATTTTAAAGATATTTTTGGGCAACTGACTAAAGTAACATAGAAGAGGTCTTTTTCCAAGTTCCTTTTTAATACTGTCTTCAGAATATGCCATAAGACTGTTTGCTCCATTTCAGTCCCCCTGTTTGATTAAATGTATCAGAGTCACAGAACTTTGTATTTTATCAAATAAATGGGAGGTCTGCCCAGTTTCCATTGCAATTTACGACCCACTAACAAAACCATGGGAACAGATGGTTTCAGACCATGAACTTCCGGGAGCATTTGATTTTCATTCACTCTGTCAATCACAAATAGCCTGCAATCATGAGTGTTTCATGGCCCTCTGGTTTAATGAGTCACTTAAAACCAAAATAAATTCTGCAAAGTTCATTAGTACAGATGTCTGTGTGGATTTCTTTTCTATGCTTTAATGGAATTTGGATGTCTCTGGCTGGGCCAGCATTTATTGCCCATCGCTAATTGCCCCGTTGAGAAGGTGGTGGTGAGCTGCCGCCTTGAACCACTCCAGTCCATGTGCTGTAGGTTGTCCTTAGGGAGGGAGTTACAGGATTTTGACCCAGCAACAGTGAAGGATACATTTCCAAGTCAGGATGGTGAGGGGCTTGGAGGGGAACTTGCAGGGGGTGGTGTTCCCATGTATTTGCTGTCCTTGTCCTTCTGGATGGAAGTGGTTGTGGGTTTGGAAGGTGCTGTCTGAGGATCTTACGTGAATTCCTGCAGTGCATCTTGTAGATGGTACACACTGCTGCTACTGAGCGTAGGTGGGGGGAGGGAGTGAATGTTTGTGGATGTGGGGCCAATCAAGCGGCTGCTTTGTCCTGGATGGTGTCGAGCTTCTTGAGTGTTGTTGGAGCTACCCCCATCCAGGCAAGTGGGGAGTATTCCATCACACTCCTGACTTGTGTCTTGTAGATGGTGGAACAGGCTTTGGGGAGTCAGGAGGTGAGCTACTTGCTGCAGTATTCCTAACCTCTGACCTGCTCTTGGAGCCACTGCATTTATTTGGCTAGTATAGTTCAGTTTCTGGTCAATGGTAACCCCCAGGATATTGATAGAGGGCAGTGATGATGGCATTGAATCTCAAGATGTAATAGTTGTACTGTCTCTTATCAGAAATAGTCATTATATGGCATTTATGTATCACTGTTGGAACTTTCCAGTTGTTGACACAACCCTGGACATTGTCTTGTTGCATATGGACACGGATTGCTTCAGTATCTGAGGAATCACAAATGGTGCTGAACATTGTGCAATCATCAGCGATGGAGGGAAGGTCATTGATGTAGCAGTTGAAGATGGTTGGGCCTTGGACACTGCCCTGAGGAACTCCTGTAGAGATGACTGATCTCAACCGACCACAACTACAGGAATGTGGCTGCGCAGTTCAGAGTATAAAAGAATGTGAGGCATAGTCATCAATGATAGATATTGAAAAGACTCTTACTGATCACCTGAGACTTCAAACTCTGACAATCACAGCCAACTTCAACTTTCAGGCAACTGTAAACAAGGGGCGCAATGACCAACCAGTGAGCATGATGCATTAGAATGAATAGAAGCAGCATGAAACAACCTTGCACCCTGTGGCTCAATGGTCAGCACTCTTACCTTGGAGGCCAGGAGGTTTTGTGTGTTCAAATCCCACTAGAGTGTGCAGTCCAGGCTGGTGCTGCAGGCCAGCATTGTAGCCATAATGTAGCAGATATGCTTCACTGAGGCTTTGTAAACCCTATCTGGGAAAAAGGCTTCTCTGTAGTTTGGATTAGAGTCCAAACCACCTGGGGTAAAATGAGCAGTCATAGAGTCGTATGGTATGGAAACAAACCCTTCGGCCCATCTTGCCCATGCCAACCAAGTTTTACAAACTAAAATAGTCTTACTTGCCTGTATTTGGCCCTTACCCCTCTAAACCTTTCCTATTCATGTACCTTTCCAAAAGTCTTTTAAATGTTGTAAATGTACCTGCGTCTGCCATTTCCCCTGGCAGTTCGTTCCACATACGACCCATCCTCTATGTGAAAAGGTTGCCCCTCATCCCTTTTAAACCATTCTCCTCTCACCTTAACATTATGCCCCCCCCCCCCTTGTTTTGGGCTCCCCTACCCTGGGAAAAGACCTTGACTATTCACTTTATAAAATCATGAGGGGTATAGATAAACTTCGATAAGGTCGCCCTTCAATCTCCGACACTCCAGTGAAAAAGGTCCCAGTCTATCCAGTCTCTCCTTATAACTCAAACCCTCCAGTCCCAGTTAATGTCCACACACATCTTTTCTGCACCCTCTCCAATTTAATAATATCCTTTCTGTAGCAGGGCGACCAGAACTGGACAGTTTTGTTTTCTGGCGATGAGATCACGCTATTGTCAAACTGCAATGGTCTACAATTTGCTGGCTGGTCTGCCAAATGTATCTATCAATGAACATAATTGAAAATAATGGTCTGATCTTGGTTCTGTTGTAGCTGTGGGATCTTGCTGTGCATGCATTGGCTTCTGCATTACTTAACTTCTACTAGTGACCACACTTTAGCTGTCCTTCATTGGTTGCAAAGGGTTTTGAGACATCCTGAGTGCTCGAGTGTTGCTATAAAAATGTAATGGGTGATGGGAGCATAGTGAGTGCAATAACAAACCTTCCTAATGTTGATCAAGCTCTACCAGTGTTTGTTGCAGAGGCAGGTACAGGGCCTCTTTATCTCCTTTCGTAAGTGTGCGGAAATACACTTCCGCAGGGTAGGGGCAACCTATTCTGCAAATGATCAAAAATGTGAACTATGACCAATGTAATCTCTAGGGTGGTTAATGTCTGACTGTGAGCACTGTAAGTAAAAAGCAACACACATCAGGTTTCATCTGTGAAGGAGAAAAAAAACTTATTTCTTAGAACAAACATCCTTGAACATTGAGCAAAGGCAAAACACAAACATACGAACTTAAACCATACCCCTTTTGTATTCATTCATACATAGGACAGTCAGGGCAGGAATATTGTGGGTGGAAAATATAGTCAAAAGAAGCACGAGGTCTTTGGATCAGAGTCCACACAGAGGGGATGGAATTTTTTATTGTTTCTTGCAATTAAGTCACACTCTTGTCAACCATGGCAAACCTTAATTCAATGGTCAGACATTTGAAACTAGGTCTTGGCTTACACTTGCAGTTCTTTCATTTCGCAAAGTCGTTTTGAGTGTTATTTATTTTCCATTCTTGAAGCACAGGGAGAGACCTCATTTGCTGGCAGGCTTTTTGCAGGGCTGAGCCCCAACTGTTCTCTCTCTCTCTGTGACAAACTGCCACCTACAACCAATCCACAAGCTATTGCTGGGCAGTTCTCTTTATTTTCCTCATGCACACCTGGTGCCAGCAAATCTTACAAAAGATTTTTACAAATATTATTGTTCATTAAATCAGCCGGGCTGCTTTATCCTGGATGGTGTCGAGCTTCTTGAGTGTTGGACCTGCCCCCATCCAGGCAAGTGGGGAGTATTCCCTCACACTCCTGACTTGTGCCTTGTAGATGGTGGGACAGGCTTTGGAGAGTTAGGAGGTGAGTTACTCACTGTAGGATTCCTAGCATCTGACCTGCTCTTGTAGCCACTGTATTTATATAGTGAGTTCAGTTCAGTTTCTGGTCAATCCCAGGATGTTGATAATGGGGGAATTCAGTGATGGCAACGTCATTGAATGTCAAGGGGCGATGGCTAACTTTTCTCTTATTGATGATGGTCATTGCTTGGGATTTTGTGTGGTGCAAATGTTACTTGTCATTTATTCATCCAAACCTGAATGTTGTCCAATTCTTGTTGCTTTTCAACAACATGTAAAGTCGACTGAGCATCATTAAACAAAGAGACAAGGTGGTGTAGCTTTTTATCTTACTCTAATCGGGCCAATCCCAACAATTGGTAGTGTGTCAGGAAAAGGTGATGATAGGTTTGCAACTGTAATTGTTGATTAGCCATGATCTTTTTGAATTGTACATTAAGCTTGAGAAGCCGAGTGGCCTACTCCTGCTCCTCATTCTTGGACGTACTTTCATATATCTTGGTAAGGAGAGGTCATAACGACTGACTAGGCTTTTCCATTGGGCCTCCAGTTTCTTGCCATGACAGAGTGGGAGCTGGGCAATTTCAGAGGGTAAAAGTGCTGAAAATGTGTTGCTGGAAAAGTGCAGCAGGTCAGGCAGCATCCAGGGAACAGGAGAATCGACATTTCGGGCATAAGCCCTTCTTCAGGAATGAGGAAAGTTTGTCCAGCAGGCTAAGATAAAAGGTAGGGAGGAGGGACTTGGGGGAGGGGCGTCGGAAATGTGATAGGTGGAAAGAGGTCAAGGTGAGGGTGATAGGTCAGACTGGGGTGGGGGCAGAGAGGTCAGGAAGAAGATTGCAGGTTAGGAAGGCGGTGCTGAATTCGATGGATTAGACTGAGACAAGGTGGGGGGAGGGGAAATGAGGAAACTGCTGAAATCCGAGTTCATCCCTTGTGGTTGGAGGGTTCCTAGGCGGAAAATGAGGCGCTCTTCCTCCAACCGTCGTGTTGCCATGGTCTGGCAATGGAGGAGTCCAAAGACCTGCATATCCTTGGTGGAGTGGGAGGGGGAGTTGAAGTGTTGAGCCACAGGGTGGTTGGGTTGGTTGGTCCGGGTGTCCCAGAGGTGTTCTCTGAAACGCTCCGCAAGTAGGCGGCCTGTCTCCCCAATATAGAGGAGGCCACATCGGGTGCAGAGGATGCAATAGATGATGTGTGTGGAGGTGCAGGTGAATCTGTGGCGGATATGGAAGTTTCCTTTGGGGCCTTGGAGAGAGGTGAGGGGGGAGGTGTGGGCGCAAGTCTTGCACCTCCTGCGGTTGCAGGGGAAGGTGCCAGGAGTGGAGGTTGGGTTGGTGGGGGGTGTGGATCTGACGAGGGAGTGACGGAGGGAGTGGTCTTTACGGAATGCTGATAGGGGAGGGGAGGGAAATATATCCTTGGTGGTGGGGTCCGTTTGGAGGTGGCGGAAATGACGGCGGTTGATGCGCTGTACATGGAGATTGGTGGGGTGGTAGGTGAGGACCTGTGGGGTTCTGTCCTGGTGGCGGTTGGAGGGGCGGGGCTCAAGGGCGGAGGAGCGGGAAGTGGAAGAGATGTGGTGGAGGGCATCGTCGACCACGTCGGGGGGGAAATTGCGGTCCTTGAAGAAGGAAGCCATCTGGGTTGTACGTTTTTGGAACTGGTCCTCCTGGGAGCAGATGCGGCGGAGTCGAAGGAATTGGGAGAATGGGATGGCGTTTTTACAGGGGGCAGGGTGGGAGGAGGTGTAGTCCAGGTAGCTGTGGGAGTCGGTCGGTTTGTAGTAGATGTCCGTGTTGATTCGGTCACCTGAGATAGAAATAGAAAGGTCGAGGAAGGGGAGGGAGGAATCTGAGACTGTCCAGGTGAATTTGAGGTCGGGGTGGAAGGTGTTGGTGAAGTGGATGAACTGTTCAACCTCCTCGTGGGAGCACGAGGCGGCGCCGATACAGTCATCGATGTAGCGGAGGAAAAGGTGGGGGGTGGGGCCAGTGTAGTTGCGGAAGATGGACTGTTCCACATATCCTACGAAGAGGCAGGCATAGCTGGGGCCCATGCGGGTGCCCATGGCTACTCCTTTCGTTTGGAGGAAGTGGGAGGATTAGAAAGAGAAGTTGTTCAGGGTGAGGACAAAGCTGAAAATGTGTTGCTGGAAAAGCGCAGCAGGTCAGGCAGCATCCAGGGAACAGGAGAATCGACGTTAAGCTGAAAATGTGTTGCTGGAAAAGCGCAGCAGAGGGTGGCAGGCCTGGTGTGCCAATGTGAGAGGCAGGCCTACAGATCCCCCTGCCTGCCTGAGTGGGTACAACTGAAGCATGCCCCACGCCCCCCAACATCAGTAGTCTCCCCTCAATCCCATTGCCAGTGGCGAACTGATATGGTGTCCGTTATTCTATTCAGATTGTTAAATGGTTGGCTGGCATGGCATGTTGGCTCAGTGGTTAGCACTGCTGCCTGACAGTGCCAGGGACCCAGCCTCGGGTGACTGTCTGTGTGGAGTTTGCACATTCTCCCAGTGTCTGTGTGGGATTCCTCCGGGTGCTCCAGTTTCCTCCCACAGTCAAAAGATGTGCAGGTTAGGTAGATTGGCCATGCTAAATTGTCCATCTTGTCCAGGGATGTGCAGCCTGGATGGATTAGCCATCGGAAATGCAGGGTTACAGGGGGCAGGGTAGGGGAGTGCGTCTGGTGGGATACTCTTCAGAGGATCCGTGTGGATTCGATGGGCTGAATGGCCTGCTTCCACACTGTCGGGATTCTATTAAAAAAGGTGCTCTTTTTGAAGGCACATTTCCTGTTGCTTACCTCTTCGGGCATTGAGGTGTGCCCTGTAGCTGGACAACCTCTGGCCGCCAGATTGCGGGGGAGGCAATGCCTGCTGGTTTTATCACTCAACTGTTAATCCAGAGATCCAGGTAATGATCTGGGGACCTGGGTTCAAATCTGCCACAGCAGATGATGGAATGTACAATGAAGAGACTAATGATTACCATGAAACCATCACTGGGGGTGAAACCCGGGAAGGAAATCTGTCATTCTTACCTGCTGTGGCCTACATGTGACTCCAGACCCATATCAATGTGGCTCTTAACTACCCTCTGGGCATATAGGGATGGGAAATAAATGCTGGGTTAACCAATGATGCCCACATTCTGTGAATGAATTTAAAATTAAAAGTGTTGCAATGGGGTAAACGGTATTTTTTTTAAAAAGCTTTAAAAGGCTATCTGACAGGAATTTCAAAGGAAACCGTCCCTCTGGCAGTTAAAGGGGGCAAGCCTGGTCAAAATTTTTCCAACAAGTGACTGCATCCCATTACTCTTCTGCTCCTCCACTGGGGCCAAGTTGTACCCCAACTACTGTCCTAGCTCCTGTTTCTCGTCCCCAAAGCGAAAAATCAACCTGTGGTTTTTCGGAGTGAGTGGGAGTGATTGATGGACTGGAGATTGCAAGGGAATGAATGGAAGTTGATTGGTATAGTGTGAATAGGCTGTAATGAGCACATTGGGATTCTCTCTTTGAATAAAGAATGCCTAACCCAGATGTTGATACAATACTATGTTTTATTTATAAAATTACAAACAACAAGAGCACTAAGGGAATTATGCAGTTCATGTGGTTCAGAAACAGAAGGCTTTACGGATGATAGCTGTTGTTTTTGACTTGTAAGATTACATATAAGCTGTGGTAGGATCGACAAGAGCTGCCAAAACACAAAGTGTGCGATTTATGTAGTCAGATAGAAAGGAATGTAACCAACTTAGCACCCCAACCTTTGCATTTTTTCCACATGCATCTGCGGCCGCAGTGTTTTTCTTTGCTAACTTAGCATTAAGTTCTGAAAATATTCCAGCCCAAATGCAACAGAAGTCATGAGTGATCTCTTAATGAGTCCCTTCTGAGAGCAGTCAGTAAGTCGAAAAGTGTATCCCACTGAGATCTCAATACATAAAGCAACTGCCCAGTGTTTTTCTGAGTGAACCAGCCCAGAATGTTTTGAGGTTGAATTCCTCTGAAAATTGCAGCAAGCACTCTCATCAGTGAGCTGGAAAGTTGTGGGTTCAAGTCTCACTCCGAAGGAATAATCATGTAGCCCAGGCTGAGACTCCAATGCAGGACTGAGGAAGTGCTGCACTGTCAGAGGTGTTGTCTTTCAGAATAGGGAAATTAATCCTCTCAGCTGAGCATGGAAGATCCCACGCCGCTCAGTGATTTCAGTTGGTTCAGGTTTCAGGGCAATGCAATGGGTCTAAGAACATGTGCACCTCTCTCAGTCTCTGGTCTGGGGGAGTTCAGAGGATCAGCCAGGGACCCTCCCTCCTGGTTTTGATGCAATGGATGCCTGGGTGAGGACAAGCTTGCATGGGATGCTTGGTGTCGTAGAGAAAATATTCCAGCCCAAATGCAACAGAAGTCATGAGTGATCTCTTAATGAGTCCCTTCTGAAAGCAGTCTCTGCACCCTCTCTAAAGCTTCCACATCTTTCCTATAATGAGGTGACCAGATCAAACACAATATTCCAAATGTGGTCTATCCAGTGCTGTACAGAGCTGCAGCATAACTTTGCGGCTCTTAAACTCAATCTCCCTGCTAATGAAAGCCAACATACCATACGCCTTCTTAATAACCCTATCAGCTTGGGTGGCAACTTCGAGGGATCTATGGACGTGGACCCCAAGATCCCTCTATTCCTCCACACTGTCAAGAATCCTGCCTTTAACCCTGTAACCTGCATTCAAATTTGACCTTCCACTTTTCCAGTTTGAACTCCATCTGCCACTTCTCAGCCCAGTTCTACATCCTGTCAATGTCCTGTTGCAACCTACAACAGCCCTCCACATTATTCACAACTCCACCAACCTTCATGTCATCGACAAACTGGGCGGCACGGTGGCACAGTGGTTAGCACTGCTGCCTCACCAGTGCCAGAGACCTGGGTTCAGTTCCCGCCTCAGGCGACTGACTGTGTGGAGTTTGCACGTTCTCCCTGTGTCTGCGTGGGTTTCCTCCGGGTGCTCCGGTTTCCTCCCACAGTCCAAAGATGTGCAGGTCAGGTGAATTGGCCATACTAAATTGCCCGTAGTGTTAGGTAAGGGGTAAATGTAGGGGTATGGGTGGGTTGCGCTTCGGCGGGTCGGTGTGGACTTGTTGGGCCGAAGGGCCTGTTTCCACACTGTAAGTAATCTAATCTAATCTAATCTAATCTAAGTAATCTAATCTAAAAAAACTTACTAACCCACCCTTCCACTTCCTCATCCAAGTCATTTGTACAAATCGCAAAGAGCAGAGGTCCCAGAATAGATCCTTGCAGAATACCACTGGTCACCGAGTTCCAGGCTGAATAATTTCCATCTACTATCACCCTCTGTCTTCTATGGGCCAGCCAATTCTGTGTCCAGACAGCCAGATTTCCCTGTATCCCGTGCCTCTGTACTTTCTGAATGAGCCTACCATGGGGAACCTTATCAAATGCCTTGCTAAAATCCATGTACACCACATCCACTGCTCTACCTTCATCTATGTGTTTTGTCACATCCTCAAAGAATTCAATAAAGTTTGAGGCATGATCTGCCCCTCACAAAGCCACGCTGACTATCTCTAATCAAACTATGGTTTTCCAAGTAATCATAAATCCTGTCTCTCAGAATCCTCCAGTAATCTTCCCACCACAGATATAAGACTGACTGGTCTGAAATTCCCAGGGTTATCCCTCGTCCCTTTCTTGAACAAGGGAATAACATTTACCACCCTCTAATCACCTGGTACTACTCCAGTGGACAGTGAGGGTGCAAAGATCATCGCCAAAGGTGCAGCAGTCTCTTCCCTCGCTTCCTGTAGAAACCTTGGGAATATCCCATCTGTCCCAGGGGGTTTATCTATTCTCATGTTTTTCAAAATTTCCAGCACATCCTCCTCCTTAACATCAATCTATTTGAGCATATCAGCCTGTTTCACGCTGTCCTCACAAACAACAAGGTCCCTCTCAGTAGTGAATACTGAAGCAAAGTATTCATTAATGACCTCCCCTACCTCCTCGGAGTCAAGGCACAGGTTCCCTCCACTATCCGTGATCAGCCCTATCCTCACTCTGGCCATCCTCTTGTTCCTCACATAGGTGTAGAATGCCTTAGGGTTTTCCTTTAAAGCTACCTGCTAAAGCTTTTTCATGCCCCCTTCTAGCTCTCCTAAATCCATTCTTCAGTTCCTTCATGGCTACCTTGTAACCCTCTGGAGCCCTGTCTGATCCTTGCTTCCTCAACCTTAAGTAAGCTTCCATCTTCCTCTTAACCAGGTGTTCTATATCCCTTGTCACCCAAGGTTCCTTCACCTTATCATCCTTTCCTTACCTCAGTGGGACAAACCTGTCCAGCACTGTCAGCAAGTGCTCCCTAAACAACCTCCGCATTTCTGTCGTGCATTTTCCCAAGAACATCTGTTCCCAATTTAGGTGCCCCAGTTCCTGCCGAATAGCACTGTGATTCACCCTCCCCCAATTAAATACTTTCCCGTCTGCTCCTATCCCTCTTCATGACTATAATAAAGATCAGGGAGTTGTGATCACTATCACCGAAAATGCTCTCCCATTGAGAGATCTGACACCTGGTCTAGTTCGTTGCCAAGCACCAATCCCCTCTCGTCAGCCTAACTAAACATTGAGTCGGGAATCATCCTGCAACACCTGACAAAAACTGCTCCATCCACTATTTGAACTAAGGAGGTTCCAATCAATATTTAGTGAAATTAAAGTCACCATGACAACAACCCTATTACTTTTGCAGCTTTCCAAAGGATAACACGTAGCAGATTTAATAGAGAGATGAGAAGGGCCATGAATCTGTGGAATTCACTCTCCCAGGAGTGAGACAGATTTTTAATTAGTAATGGGTTGAAGGGTTGTAGAAAGCGGTCAGGAACATGGAGTTGACACTGAGATGAGATCAGCCATGATTGCATTAAATGGCAGAGCAGGCTTGAGGGGCTGAATAGCCTACTCCTGCTCCTTCTTATGTTCTTCAGCCCCCTTGTTTAATGTGTTTTAATCATCTCAGTTGAGATGATCAGGGCAGTAATGATAACACCTCTTTCCCCCCCAACTAAATAATGTCACAGGAACTTTTATGTCTGCCACCAAAAGTAAGTACAGCCTCTGTTTAATATCCCAGCTGAATGGCAGGACTTGCAACAGCACAGCACTCACTTAGTGCTGCACCAAAGTGTTAGGCCAGATTTTGGCTCTGCAGTGGCACTTGAACTTGCAACTTGCTGCTTCAAAATGCGGGAGTGCGAATACACTGAGCTACAGCTGGCACCAGTTGATTTGCCTCCCTGGGCTCCTATTTGAAGAATGTCCCTTTGAACTAAGCTACTGACTGGTACTCTGCATCCATGGAACATTCTCCCAGAAATTATTGGTCCCCCTCAGGAGGGGCAGGGCGAGAAGTCATGGTCACGTTGTCTTCAAGACTGACAGTGCTCCTTAACATCCTGTCAGTTGAGTCCTGATGAATAGCTAGTTAATTTGCCATGAATTATTGTAACTGGGCTCAAATTGTTGCACACAGGCTGCTACTTATTATTCAGTTTCTGGCAGGTGACTGGATTAACCAGAGGTTGGGTAATTCTGCAAGTTTAGCGCTGTTGACCTCTTAAACTATAAAAGTGAAGCGTTAACAATTTATGAGGCTGAGTGGAGCTGTGCGATTTCATCATAACGTTGGCTTTTTGTTTTGTTGATCATTTGTTACATGAGCTCAAAAATCAGAAAAAAATGGCTCGAGTAAAGATGTTCTTTCAGCAGGATTTACAATTTGGACCATTGCTGGAAAGCTATTTAATCACCAGAAAGGGATAGACAAGCAGGGAGATCTCTTCCAGTTAGCTCGTTCATTTTTCTATAAAATCATAAGACACAGGAATAGAATTAGACCATTTGGCACCTTGAGCCTGCTTCCCCATTCAACAAGACGATGAGATGTAGAAACAGCAGGAGGCCATTCAGCCCACTGTGGTTGTTCCACCATTCAATGAAATCATGGCTGATCTTATCATCCTCAACTCCACTTTCCTGCCTTTTTCCCATAACCCCTCAATTCCCTTCCTAATTGAAAATCTCTCTGTCTCAACCTTGAATATACTTAATGACCCAGCCTTGACAGCCCTCTGTGGGAAAGAATTCCACAGACTCATTCGTCTCTGAGAGAAGTCATGATTTGGAGATGCCGGTGTTGGACTGGGGTGTACAAAGTTAAAAATCACACAACACCAGGTTATAGTCCAACAGGTTTAATTGGAAGCACACTAGCTTCACTTGATGAAGGAGCGTTGCTCCGAAAGCTAGTGTGCTTCCAATTAAACCTGTTGGACTATAACCTGGTGTTGTGTGATTTTAAACTCTCTGAGAGAAGAAATTCCTCCTCATCTCCATCTGCAATGGCTGACCTCTTATTCTGGGATTATAGCCTCTGGTCTGAGACTCTCTCACAAGGGGGAATAACCTCTCCACATCTCCCCTGTCAAGTCCCCCAGGGAATCTTGGAAGCTTCAATAATGGCAGTTCTGGAAAGGTAGCGTTCCCTCAGAATTGTATGAGCATTGGCCTAGAAATCAAGGGATGACACACCCTCAGTCCCATTTTACCAAAGCAATAATGATTCACTGTGATTCTCCCTGTTGTGATATTGCCCCTAAGGACAGGACCCCTGCTCATTTCTCCACTCCACATGGTGCCTCACCTTTACCTTCAGTTGAGAGCCTCCTATTTTCAATGAGAAATGTGCAACATGACAAGGGAGAATATAGTGAGGTCATTCCCCATTGCCTTCCTCGTGGATGCTTAAACGTAACAGAAGTCCTCTTCCTGAAGAATTATCTCCTTGCAGCAACCGGTGTGTCTTGATGCTCAAGCTTTTCCACCCCCAGCCCTCTGGAAGGTGGCCAGTCCCACTGCTGGCATTGGCTCTTAAATGGCTTCCAAACCACTTAAAGATATCACTCAAGCAAATTTAATAACTCCCTTCAGTTTTCAAAGCAGAACCCTTTGCTGAGCCAATGTTTTTGTTGATCTGGGTTCATAGCCAAGTACTTGTGATAGTTATAAGTTGTTTGTTCTGTGATCTCTTTTGTCAATGTGTCAGAGTCTATTTGGACAAAATGAAGAGGATGTGGAGGTGCTGGTGTTGGACTGGGGTGGATAAAGTCAGAAGTCACACGACACCAGATTATAGTCCAACAGGTTTATTTGAAATCACAAGTTATTGGAGTGTTGTATCTCAGACCTCAGTCTCAGATTTAAATTTATCAATTGACACAGTATTCACTATAATAGCATCCGCTACATTTTTCCCATATAGATTCCAATCATAAGGCTCCTGCCCTAAGCTAGGGATTCCCCATTTATCTGTAAGGAATTCATTACTGCAGTGATTGTATAATTTCCCGTCTCATAGGCAGATGTGCGTTCCTTAGTTGAAATTGTTCTTGCTTCCTTACGGCCTCGCTATCCGTTCCTCATCTTCACAGCCTTCCCTCCCCCTCTCTCTCTCATGAAGCCTCCCTGTCTTTGCCACCTGCTCGTGCCTTTGGCAAAATGGTGGCAGGTTCCTGGTCCCACCCTGCTGCCAGACTTCGTCCTTAGGCCCCAGAGTTGGGTTCTTGGCAACCCCACTCTTGGCCCTGGTTTGCAGGCTTTGGCCCCTCAACTCGGCCCCTCAGCCCTTCCCCAGTGACTTCTAAAGCACTGCTGCCTTAGCCATTACTGCTCCAACTGCCCCCAGCAGAATTTATCTGAGGGTCACTGCCAGAAAAAAGCCAGACATATAACTACTTTGGTGATCTTGTATGGAGAGTACTTATTGGAATGTACTTAACAGGCCGGCTTAGCGGCCTTTCTGCACTGGAACGTTCTGGAATTTTGAGAGTGGAGTAAACATTGACAGCACTATGTCAGCCAGCGAGTAGGAAGTGAGGCTCCCTGAACTCCTGACTGGAACTCGAGCAGCACATCCTGATTAAAGCAGGATTATTCTGTCAGCAAAGCCCAGTGAATTAGGACTAGTTACATCATACAAATGAGGGATGTACTTACAGCAGTGTGGTCTGCCAAAGTCACTGACAGGCTTGCAATTATCCAACATTTCCATAGTCATCTCCATTTTTGTGGTGTCACCATATACAGCTGTTTCAGATCTGACCCTGAAATGTCAAATTGTTGGCAGCCATCTTGCCTTTGAGTTTGAAGATTCAAGCATCAAAATTTGAGGCTGTCTCTCCCTGGGCTGTACAGAAGAAGTTCTGCAATGCTGGACGGGCCACAATTTGGCTGAGGCTCCAGCTGTCTGCCCTCTGCTAGAAGGAGTCATTGCATTATATCGATGAAGGGCAGGAAAGATTCTCCACAATGCCCTGGTTTATAGTTACCCCTCAATCAACATCACCAGACTAGATGATCTGGGTCATTATCCCATTGCTGTTTATGGGAGCTTGCTGTGCCCTGAGGTTTGAAAGGCAAGACCTATGTAAAGGCAAGACCTTTATTTGTACCTGGAAATCTCGAGGCAGTGGTAGCAACTGCTGGTTGTGGTAGGCCTGAAGCTGGGGTCTCCTGGTTATCAGTGAGGCAATGGCAGCTCCTGGTTGTGATAGCCCTGGAGCCAGTGTCTCTTAGTTATTGGTGACGCAGTGTCAGCAGTGGAGCTGGGAAATTCTGGTTGCAGGGTAAGTTGTGTTAGCACAGGATTCAGCGGCGAAGTCATCCCATTGGCAAAGAGATGGCACCTAAAGAGTGGCAACTCCTATATTGGTCGGTCTGGCACAGGCGGCAGTGAGGTGGTGGAGGAGGGGTGGTGGTACAGGGGTTGTTGGTGAACCAGCTCAGGCCCAATGGTGGAGTCAGCAGAACAAAGACAGGCACTCTTTCAGCTGTATCTTTATCGTATTTTTATTCTTAAAACATTCAAAATGGTGGCCAATTGTGACAACAGTTGAAGCTTTTCACTATTATTCACTGTAGAATGCAAGTGACAATAAATCATTCAGTTCAATAAATCAAGCATATAAGAGACCAACCCATCAATCTAGTCATTACTTCACCCTAGGTCCCAGAAATAAAAAGCCAGCGATGATCTTCAGTGGATATGTTGATTTTAATTGGAATCCATTTTGTCACACAGCCGATAACCGGCAACCTGACTGTTGCATCTGTTTTAGCAAACAGTGCTGCATTTTAGTGAGGCTCTATTTTCTATTTTCAGTTAATGCTGCATGCCACATAAACAAAGTTCTGCCATTCTGAGTTGTATCTGTTTACTGATTGTGATTAGCAGCTTTTAATCAGTGTGCATATTTTGTTAACCTCAACAATTTACTCTTCGATTGGATCCGTGAGTATGTTGAGCCTGCAGGTCTGTTCATTCCTCACTCGTTGGAGGGTCTGCATTGTATCCAATAACTTGGATTTGTTTGCTGCATAGTAGTTCAAATGAACAGTGATTCAAAATTATCCAGTTAAAAGAACAACTTGCCTTTATATGACCTTCAAGCCACCACATACTAGCCAATGGAATACTTTTTGCAGTGTACTCACTGTTATAGAACCGCAGCATTAATTTGCACACAGCAAGCTCCTACAGTGTGATTCTGAACATTGTTTTAACGATGTTGGTTGAGGGATAAATGTTGGTCAGGACACTGGAGAGAAGTTCCCAGTTAACAGATGTCCTGGGAGCTTTACTCCCCACCTGAGAGCTGGGGAGCTCCGTTTATTCCATAGTGCAGCTCTCCCTTGGTACTGCACCTGAAAAATCGGCCCAGATCTTCCACTCGAGTCTCCAGTGGTTGGGGAGCTGAATCCACAAGCTTTGAACCCTGAGGCAAAAGTATTACCCATCAAACCACAGTTGACACCACTTTTTTTTTGCTTCAACAAATCGTTTTCTGCTCTGCACCGTCTTAGCTTGAAAGGGAATCCACTCAGGATTGTTATTGTAACCAAAGTCTGAAAGGACTGCTGTCTCATTAGAGGGACAACTGGTGGTGGCTTAGGGTTTACCACACCTCAGGCAGTCAGTTTGAGTGTCAAGTGAGAAGATGGGATTTTCATGTGACCTCCGCTGGTGTGGGAATTGAATCCAGCTGTTGGCATCACTTTGCACTGTAAACCAGCCTTTCAGCTAACTGAGGGATTGTCCTGCTGACTGCTAGATTCCAAACAGTTAGAGGTATTGAGCAAAGTCAGGATTGCCCTCTTAGCTGTGAAAGGAGCATAAGCTAGCAGTGATCCCTGTCTCTGGTCACGCAAGAAGGATGTCCAGTTGGGTGAGTTAACTAAAGGCATTATGGAATTGCCTAGGCCTCAAGAACTAGATGACAGTGCCTATAACAGTAAGGATTGCCAGCCTTCCAGGATTGCCCTGCTGACTCGAGGAATTCAAGATTAATCTTTTGCTCCCACGAGCAAAACCAGAAGGAAGATCATTGGGATCTTTAGTGTGTTTCTATATCAATGCAAGTCTTTCTTTGTTCTTTTTACCCAATCCACCATGGAATTGTAATTGTCCCGATTGCCAGCCAATCTTCTCAGAAGTATCCAATCAACAAGCTGTCTCCAGGAGTCCTGTCCAAGAAAGGAAACAGGGAACTAGGAGACCCAGTCAGAAGGCTGGCTGCCATTTCTGGCTGGCAGCTCCATCTAAAGAAGGGGGCGCTGCTAAGTCAGGCAGGAGACTGAGTGCAACTCAAAATGGGGACACTCCCTTCAGCGTGGAGAAAGATTTTTTAAAAATATCACACATGGCCACTGCTGAAAGGCCATTGTTAGGACAGGAGACTGTGGGAGGTTCCCTCCACTTTCCTGTTAGACTTGACCCTTTGACTTTCACTTTGCACCCGTCTGTACCATCAGAAACATGTCAGCAATGCCAAAGGTTCGAATTCATTGAGCGACTAATCGAAAGTGGTATTTTCCAACTTTTCTCCCAGTCCTGCCTCTGGGTCTGGAAAACCCCTATCAATTGACTCCAAGGTCCACCCATATATCACCAGATTCCTCCCCCAATCACCTACCTAGAAATTAGAACCTTCACCCATGTAAGCTCCTGCCACTATTCTGGTGGGCTCCCTGGAAATCCAGGGTTCTTTAAAACTGCCCATTCAAGGGTGGGATTCTGTGAACATAGTGTCCAAAAATAGGTGCAGTAATAATTTATGCTCACTGCCAAACCTAGTTACAGCGTTTCACCTCTGAATTTTAAAGGTGAAGTTGGACTGACAGTCCCTGACATCAAAACAGCATTTCACTGAGTGTGTCATCAAGGAGCCCCGGCAAACCTGGAGTCAATGGGCATCGGGGCAAACTCTCCGCTGGTTGGAGTCATACCTGGCACATAGGAAGATGGTTGTGGTTGGTGGAGGTCAGTCATCTCAGCTCCAGGACGCCTCTGCAGGAGTTCCTCAGGGTAGTGTCCTAGGCCCAACTACTTTCAGCCGCTTCATCAATGACCTTCCCTCCATCATAAGGTCAGAAGTGGGGATGTTCGCTGATGATTGCACAATGTTCAGCACCACTCGTGACTCCTCAGATACTGAAGCAGTCCATGTCCAAATGCAACAAGATCCGGACAATATCCAGGCTTGGGCTGATGATTGGGGATTAATATTCACACCACACAAGTGCCATGCAATGACCATCTCAGACAAAAGATAATCAGAACATCTTGTTTACTGGCATTGCCACTGTGGACTTTTTTTTTTCCTGGAATGTGGGCATTACTAGCAAGGCCAGCATTTGTTGCCCATTCCTAATTACTCCCTGATTTGAACCAAGTGGCTCAGCCATTTAAGAGTCAAGCACATTGCTGTGAGTTTGGGATCACATGTAGACCAGACAAGATGACGATGGTGGATTTTCTTTCTTAAAGGGCATTAGTGGGATCCCCATTATTCACATCAGAGGGATTACCATTTGTCCAGAAACTGAACTGGATTGGTCATATATATAGATGCTTGTTTTTGACTGGCACATACTTGATGGACTGAAGGGTCTTTTCTGTGCTGTAGATCTGTATGACTCTGATTGTAGCTGCAGGAGCAGGTCATAAATTGGGAATTTAACAGTGAGCAACACACCTTCTGTCTCCCCAAAGCCTGTCCACCATTGACATGGCACAAACCAGGTGTGTGATGGATTTAGTCATCACTTCCCTGGATGAGTGCAGCTCTAGTAATACACAACAAAGCAGCTCAATTGATTGGTACCTCATCCAGGACCTTAAATGTCCACTCCCTCCACCACCAGTGTACAGTGGCAGCAGTGTGTGCCATCCACAAAATGCAATGCAGCAACTCACGAAGGCTCCTTTGAAAGGAGGCCTTGCAAACATGCAACCACTTCCATTTAGAAGAACATGGGCAGTAGATAAAAGGGAACACCGCCCCCTGCAAGTTCCCCTCTAAGCCACTTACCATCCTGGCTTTGAAATATATAATTAGAATCCCTTCAGTGTGGAAGCAGGTCCTTCAGCCCAACAAGTCCACACCGACCCTCCGAAGAATATCCCACCCAGACCAATTCCCCTATAGTTCCCCCCTCGACTAATGTACCTAACCTACACATCCCTGAGCACCATGGCCAATTCACCTATCCTGCACATCTTTGGATTGTGGGAGAAAACCCATGCAGACACAGAGAATGTGCAGACTCTACACAGACAGTTGCCCGAGGTTGGAATTGAACTTGGGTCTCTGGCACTGTGAGGCAGCAGTGCTAACCTTTGCGCCTTCAGTGTCACTGGGTCAAAATCCTGGAAATTGTCATGACACAATTGAACGAAAAGCATATCCAAGCAAATCTGGAAGAGCTGGGCATTGCACATAACAGAGAGTGTCTGAAACACCTTTGCCTCCCTGGAGTTAGCTGTGTGCTCTATGCTCTTGCACCTTATGCGTTGAAGTAGAGACTCGCTGCACAGTAATGCATACTATTCTTTCTTGCCCTTGCCTCACAGTGCAACACGGGTTGTACAGTTGGTTTCAGACTGAAGCTGACTGAGTCTGTTAAGGGGCACACACAGAAAGTCAAACCAAAATCAATGCTCAGATACTGACATAATTCTTGTATTTTGGAAATTAAGTATTTTTTAAAGGTTTTCCTTGTCTTTCCCTCCTTAAATTGCCCCACAGAAGTCATTTTTATTGTGCTTTAAATGTCAATTTGGAAAGGGATTTAATGCCTTTGGGATTGTATTTTGTTTTGGACAGAAACATTTCAATCCTGACCAAGTGCAAGGATTTGGCTTCAAGAGGGAGGAGAAGAGCCAACGACCACCGGAGGGCTTTCTAGCTGAGCTCTTCAACTACACCAGCATCACTCTCTCCCTCCTCCATTCCCCACTTACCACCAGTTCCATAATGCATCATTCAAGTACCCAGTCCTTTAGTCCAGATTTATAGCTCTTGTGGTTACTTCGATGCAAAGACAGATCTGTTTTTGCACTTCTCTACATCAAAGCATGTTTGAACTGATCCACATCAGCCAACCACCCATGTGGGGGCGATAGTGATGGAGTGGTGTTGTGGCTAGATGAGTAATCCTGAACACCAGGCTAACTTTCTGGGGGCTTGGCTTTGAATCCCAGCAGGGTAGATGGTGAAATTTGAATTCGGGGAAAACCTGGGGGAAAAAAAGCCGACCCAATGGTGACTCTGTGTCCAGTGTCACAGAACCCCATCTGATTTGCTCATGTCCTTTAGCAAGGAAACCTACCATCCTTAGCTGGTCTGGCCTACACGTGACTTCAGACCCACAGCCAATGTGGTTGACTCTTAACTGCCCCCTCTGAGCAAGTAAAGGATGGGCAAGAAATGCTGACCCAGACAGAGGTGCTCATAATACATGACATTTAAAAAAAAAACTAATGCTGGACCTGGACTGGCAGTGTTTAGTGAGGACAGTCTAGAGGGAGCTTTACTTTGTATCTGATCCCATGCTGTCCCTGTCCTGGGAGTGTTTGATGGAGGGACAGTGTAGAGGGAGGTTTACTCTGTATCTAACCCCGTGCTGTCCCTGTCCTGGGAGTGTTTGATGGGGACAGTGTAGAGAGAGCTTTACTCTGTATCTAACCCCGTACTGTCCCTGTCCTGGGAGTGTTTGATGGGGGGGCAGTGTAGAGGCAGCTTTACTCTGTATCTAACCCCGTGCTGTCCCTGTCCTGGGAGTGTTTGATGGAGGGACAGTGTTGAGGGAGCTTTACTCTGTATCTAACCCCGTACTGTCCCTGTCCTGGGAGTGTTTCATGGGGGGACAGTGTAGAGGGAGGTTTACTCTGTATCTAACCCCGTACTGTCCCTGTCCTGGGAGTGTTTGATGTGGGGACAGTGTAGAGGGAGGTTTACTCTGTATCTAACCCTGTGCTGTCCTTGTCTTGGGAGTGTTTGATGAGACAGTAAAGCAGTCAATGTGATATTTTGTTCTAATGAAGCCACTGGATGTTTCTTTGTTTTGTTCACAAGGGTTTCTCACCGAAGTGTCTTTGTGGTACCTGAGACTCGGGGGACACAGTGTAGTGTCTGACTGTTCAACCAGTGGAGGCTTTATAGGCCAACTGAGTTGATCACAGACCCCAGCAATGAACCCTGTCTGAAAGTCCTCACACTTTGCAGTTGGTGTCACTGGTAACGAGACACCTTTCAGGTCAATGATAATTGTCCAAGCAAACCTGCTTTTGTTACATTTTGTAGAATATTACTTTGAGCTGTTAACATGATACACAGATCTTTTTACCATGGGCTCTGTGCAGGCTGTCTGGCAGACTAGGCACTTCTGAAGACAGGCTTCTCCTGTTTTCGATCTGTTCACCTGCACCACAAAGGGGCCTTATGCTGCCAAACAGGCGACTCACGAGGACGGCTCCCCACTGTGCACATTGGCAGCCAAACATTGCGACGAATCAAAGAACAGAGGGCAAAATAAACCTCTGTAAATAGCATTCACAGCTGTAGTCAGGCGATTATGAAAAAAAAACATGCTTTTATTGAAGCAGCCTGGACAGGCTACACGTGGCAGCCTGTGCTTCTTTAAATAGAATTTATACTTCATTTAATGCAGCAGAGTTGGCTTATCATCACACCCAGTTGACCAGCCAAATATATGACTCTGTGAAATCCTGACAGGCACAATCTGCCTTACACTCTTGCTTGTATTAATGGATTATGTGTTTCTTGCTGAAAGCAAGCCTGGACCCCCTTAACTGGAAGGTCATACTGTGAAAGCCCTGGAATAAGTTAAAAGGCTGGCAACATCACACTTTGTGACCTCTCGTCCTGCAGAATATTCACTTTCCCTTCCCTTTCGCAAGTTTCTCAGAAGGGCATTTAGTTCTATTGGCAGGCCATCGAGGTACTGCAAGATCCCACAGAACACAAAGCGACGAGCCAAATGGCAGCAATGCAGAGCATGCCGGGAGGGTGCCTTACTTTTCTTCACGAGCCTGGATTTTCTGATTCTAAACAAAATTGTCAGCAAGAACGTCTCTGAGGAAAATCCAGGGCAGGCACCCACAGATGTCAACAGTCGGGATTTCAGGTGATGGTATTCTCTTCACAGGCAGCTCCCTCCCAGTGTTGTTACTTAATTGTGTATAATTTCTACAGTGGGGCTTGAACTGACCAGCATCACACACCAAGGCTAAATTAAGGTGAAACCAACTGAGCCCAGTTACTGCTTTTGTGCCGGTTGTCTCCCTACAGCTTCAGCATCTCATCCTCTTAATCTGAGGCTTAGTCTCAAAGCTTATCCTAATCACCATTAACCCCACTCACAAGATGTTAATCCCAGACCAGTCATTGTCCTCAAAGCCTGCACACTTTTTTGTGTTCCTCGTTTCTATTTGACTAGTCCCTGCTGTTTCTGTGCAGATTGAATTCCTGACTTGGCAGGGAAACTGGCAGCTGGATAACAATTTACAAATTTTGCCATTTCGAGAAGTGTCTTGTGGTCCAAAAATAACTCTGGTCCAATGGTGATGCAAATGATTTCCACATATATCAGGATATGGCTGTATAAACCATCAGCTGGAAATCTGGAAGATTCCATTCCTGGGACAAGTGTTGAGTGAGAGGGGGAGACAGGCCACCATTTTGATGGATAGAGGTGCATGGGAGCTTGCATCAGGCTTTGGTCTTCCTAGCCTTGTGAGAGCGTTGCTTTGTCTTTTAGCTCTTTCGTCTTCCTTGTAACTTCTCTATCTCTGTTACCTGTGACAGGCCTATAGTCTTGTCTCAATGTTATCTTATAGTCATAGAGATGTACAGCATGGAAACAGACCCTTCAGTCCAACTCGTCCATGCCGACTAGTAATCCTCACCTAATTTAGTCTCATTTTCCAGCACCCGGCCCATATCCCTCTAAATCCTTCCTATTCATGTCTCCATCCAGATACCTTTTAAATGTTGTAATTGTACCAGCCTCCACCACTTCTTCTGGCAGCTCGTTCCATACATGCACCACCCTCTGCGTGAAAAAGTTGCCCCTTAGGCCTCTTTTATATCTTTCTGCTCTCGCCCTAAATTTATGCCCTCTAGTTCTGGACTCCCCCACCCCAGGAAAAATACTTTGTCTATTTACCCTATCCATGTCCCTCATAGTTTTGTAAACCTCTATAAGGTCACCCCTCAGTCTCTGACGCTCCAGGGAAAACAGCCCCAGCCTATTCAGCCTCTCCTATAGCTCAAATTAGATTAGATTATTAGATTACATTAGATTACATTACAGTGTGGAAACAGGCCCTTCGGCCCAACAAATCCACACCGACCCGCCGAAGCAAAACCCACCCATACCCCTACATTTACCCCTTACCTAACACTACGGGCAATTTAGCATGGCCAATTCACCTGACCCTGCACATCTTTTGGACTGTGGGAGGAAACCAGAGCACCCGGAGGAAACCCACGCAGACACGGGGAGAACGTGCAAACTCCACACAGTCAGTCGCCTGAGGCGGGAATTGAACCCGGGTCTCTGGTGCTGTGAGGCAGCAGTGCTAACCACTGTGCCACCGTGCCGCCCATATCTTCCAACCTTCCAATCTTCCAATCTTCCAACCCTGGCAACATCCTTGTAAATCTTTTCTGAACCCTTTCAAGTTTCACAACATCCTTCCGATAGGAAGGAGACCAGAACTGCACGCAGTATTCCAACAGTGGCCTAACCATAGTCCTCGAAGATCTCTTCATACCTCAAATACTGGCCTCTTGAAAATCCCCAAGTTTAATTGCTTTATCATTGGTCACTGTACCTCCAGCTGCCTAAACCCCATTCTCTGAAATTTCCCTGCTAAAACTCTTTATTGCATTGGCCTCTTTTGAAACCATCCGTAAAACTTGCCTCTTTGACCAGGTTTTAGTCCCCCCCATCCTATTATGTCACCTTACATGGCTGAGTGTCAGGTTTTGCTTGATAGTCGCTCCCGAGAAGCACCTTGGGAGGTTTAATAAGATCGGTGGTGCTACACAAATGCAAGTTGTTGACGTGGTGGGACAGGCGCCAGGGTGGATGGTGCAGGATCAAAGTTTATGACAGTGAAACGGAAACTGAGAAAAATGAACACTTTGTGCTCAGGAAATGCCAAAGTCTGACAATGTCTGAGGATTGGAGGAGGAAGTTTGGGAAACCTGAGAAGCTGGACATCTTATAAGCAATTGGTTAGAAATTCAACTCGTGACAAATTTTGATTTCAAAGCTGACAATCCTGCAGCAAGTAACTCACTACCTGACTTTCCAAAGCCTGCTCACCATCTACAAGGCACAAGTCAGGAGTGTGATGGAATACTCCCCACTTCCCCTGGATGGGGGCACCACCAACAACACTCAAGAAGCTCGACACCATCCAAGACAAAACAGCCTGCTTGATTGGCACCACATCCACAAACATTCATTCCCTATCCACTCAATACATAGAACATAGAACAATAACAACAGTGTGTACCAAAGATCCTTCGACAGCACCTTCCAAACCCACGACCACTTCCGTCTCGAAGGACCAGGGCAGCAGGTCCATGGGAACACCACCCCCTGAAAACTCCTGTCAAGCCTCTCACCATCCTGACTTGGAAATATATCGCTGTTCCTTCGGTGTCACTGGGTCAAAACCCTGAAATTCCCCTCTTTAAATGTGAGTCTAGCTACAGCACATGGACTGCAGCAGTTCAAGAAGGCAGCTCACCACCACCTTCTCAAGGGGCAACTAGGGATGGGACAATAAATGCTGGGCCCAGGCAGCAATCCCCACATCTCAGGAATGAATTTAAAAAAGCCTTTTAGCTGAGAATACCTTGGCCCTGGAGTCTTCAGATGGTGGTGGAAAACAATCCCTGTGCCTGAATGTTAAGGCTTGAGGTGCCCTGATATAAACCCTTTGCCTTGTTTATATTGATCTAGCGAGTTGGGGATAATAACATAAGCAATTTCCCACAGAGGGAAAAAAACAGCAAATAACAACACTAATACTGTATGAGCTGACACATTTTTCATCTCTGATCTCCAGCATCTGCAGTCCTCACTTTCTCCTAATACTGTATGAGGTGAAGATATTGATTGCACTGGAGATCCATTCTGAGGTACACAAAATTAGTTAGACCATAATAAATTTCTCATTTGTTAGGGGTTTCTTCCATTCACTCGTGCTGAAAGGGACTTTTTTTCTGAAAAATCTCTTCAGAATTTTACAATATTACACAGTGGACAGTGATAGTGTTCAGTAAATTAAACAGTGTGATCTGATGCAATAGAAAGTTAGTATTTTTGTGCATGTCAGCAATTATCTGAGACATTCCAACAATATGAGAATTAATTAGAGAGCAGGAGGTGTTGGCACCAAGATCGCATTAAGCCTATAAGGAGACCAGAGGTACAGATGTCTCGAGAATCTGCCTTGTTAATTGGGACAGCAGACAATAATGCAGGACCAATTTGCAAGTCATTACAGTTATAGCCAATCAGAGGTGACATTTAACAATCATAGAATCCCTACAGTCACTGCCCTTTGATGTGAAGGGCAGTGTTTGTCACTGGCCACCCGGGTGTTTTCCTATCTTCCTGGTGGTGGAAATTGAATAAAGATTCGTGCACTTTGTGTCTTTCACTGTGTCTCATACCTGCACACACACACACCATGGGAGATAGAAAGAAAAGAAAAAAAAAACAGGAGAAAAGGGCAGTGTTTGTCACTGGCCACCCTGGTGTTTGCCTATTGTGAGTGTATGTGCAAGGGGACTATCCCTAGACCAGCTGCCAAAAAAAAAATTAGAATCCCTACAGTGTGAAAGCAGGCCATTCAACCCATCGAATTCACACTAACCCTCTGAAGAGCATCCCACCCAGACACACCCCACTTCTATCCTACACCTGTAACCCCATGGTTAATCCATTTAACCTCCATCGCTGGACACTATGGGGAAATTTAGCAAGGCCAATCCACCTAACCTGCACATCTTTGGACTGAGGGAGGAGACCATTACAACACCCAGAGAGAACACACGTAGACGCTGGGGAGAATGTGCAAACTACACACAAACAGTCACCTGGGCACTAAAATTGAACTTGAATCCCTGGCACTATGAAAGAACGACCAACCACTGAGCCACTCCAAAAGGATCAATAAAAAAAGCAGAAAGGAAGCAAGATTAAGAAAAGAGTTACAATACAGGAAAGGAACAGTTCTGGGTTGTATATTGCAAGGAAATAGAAGCACGAATGGGAATGTGTGCTAATAATTTACAAGTATTATATCTGAACTGAGAGGATATATATTTTGTTGACAAAGGGTGACATTATTGAGGTCTTCAAAATTATGAAACATTTTTTAAAAACTTCTTTGCTATGTGAGTTTCAGTCTCAAGGCCAATGTTTATTTCCTCTCCCTATTGCCCCCCCTTGAGAAGGTGGGGGTGAGCTGCCATCTTGAATCGCTGCAGTCCATGTGCTGTGGGTTGACCCACAATGCCCTGAGGGAGGGAATTCCAGGATTTTGACCCAGCGACATGGAAGGAACGGCGATATATTTCCAAGTCAGGATAGTGAGGGGGCTCGGAGGGGAACTTGCAGGGGGTGGTGTTCCCATGTATCTGCTGCCCTTGTCCTTCTCGATGAAAGTGGTGTAGATGGTCATCGCCTGGCACTTGTGTGGCATGAATGTTTGCTTCCATTTGTGGGCAGTAAAAAACTGGAGGCAATAAAATGTGAGATAGACACTAATAAACCCAATGCAAGAGTGGTTAGAATGTGGTGTTCTCTACTGCATCGAGTAGTTCACGGCAATACATGAAAACATTTAAGGGGAGGCCAGGTAAATGCATGAGAGAGAAAGGAATAGGGTGAGATGAAGTTTGGAGGGAGGAGGTTTATGTGGAGCTCAATGCTGACATGGATCAGGAGAAAATGAGGAGTGCAGATGCTGGAGCTCAGAGTCGAAAAGTGTGGTGCTGGAAAAGCACAACCAGTCAGGTAGCATCTGAGGAGCAGGAGAGTTGATGTTTCAAGCATGGGCTCTTCCTGATGAAGACCTCATGCTCGAAACATCAACTCTCCTGCTCCTCGGATGCTGCCTGACCGGCTGTACTTCTCCAGCACCATACCTTTCAATGCTGACATGGATCAGTTGGCTAAATGCGAGTGAGAAAGGATCATAGAGCTCATTGTTTTTGCAAAATGTCATACTTGCTGAGTCATCACTGACCCAAACCCCTTGCCAATCTCTCGGTTTGGGTCAGTCATTGACCAAGTCTGAATCTGGGACTTGAGTTCAATGATAAAGATCTGTTCTCGCCTGGGCAAGGCTTCGGGATCAGCTCTTCCTCTATTTCAAACTGTTTGCAAAAGAGAGCCAAAAATTGGCCAAACATTCTTCTCTCAACCAAAATAACTAGCTGCTCTGCAGAGTTATCTCTCTTTATATTCTGGCTCTTTCTGGGACCTTGGCACCCACCGATTGTGTTCATCTGTTCTGTACTAGGATTCAAAGTCATTGAGGGTGTGAAGCAGTTTGAACACATGATGCTACACCATTGCTTTCCGTTAGGAAAGGTTGAGTAAACTTGATTTTATTCCATTGAGTTTAGGAAGGTGAGGAACGTGTTAATCAAGACCTTGAAGAAGTTGGCGAGCTAGAAATAGAGAAACTGTTTCTCTGGTGCAGAGTCCAAAGCAAGGGGGCAGAATCTTCAATTGAGAACTAGACCATTCAGAGTTTGAGCAGGAAGCACTCTTTCAGATAAAGGGTTGTACAGATCTGGAATGTTGTTGCCTGGAAAGCTGTGGAAGTTTGGACAGCACAGGTTATGCACCAATAGGAGGAAAATGGAGTTGAAGGGAAAAGCAGTCAGGATTTAATGGACTAGTAGAATGGGGGTAAGTGGTTGAATGGCCTCCATCTCTTCTGATCCGTTCCTGAGGGGCTTTTACTTTCACAAAACTTGGGTAGAATCTGAGTGACATGGGCTATTGCAAACTAGACAAGAATTGGACAAGAAATCTGGCCTGGCCTATCTCGAAGTTGGGAGCCCCTCGCTCCAGGTTTAGACAAACCATGTGGGGAGTTTCTTACTGGGCAGCAGTGAGATGCCAATTAACGGGGATTATTGCTCATTAAATGGCTTGTTAACAATCCAACTCACCTTATTAATATTCATATGCTCTTATTAAACAAGCATCGGGAATTCTCGCCACCTGCTGTAAGTGTCCTCCTTGTTGGACACTGGGCACCAAAATCTCAGGGCTTTTCTCCATGGGCATCAGCCCCACTCATCCCGCATCCATGGATGTTGGCATCTGTGCCAGCATGAAAGAATCCTCATTCTCTGATCCACTTACAGTACACTCTGCCCTTCAGTGCTACCCCTTCGGTTGTCCTGGTAACTCTCACTGTAACATTGCAGCAAAGACACTGTGTGCTCAGGGACACACCTCCAACTCGAGGACTGCATCAGGCTGGATCTCCATCTGGGCCCCTTACTCCCTCTATATAGAACTAACGCAGGGGAGGGATTGCATTCAAGATTGAAATGAACTGCATTTTGACAGTGCACAAATGGTACTATGGTAGTTAATGCTAGAAGACTGATCCTTCAGCAGCCTGGACTAATGCTCTGGGGCAAGGGTTCAAATCTCCCCATGACAGCTGGGAAATTAAATTAATTCAACAAATCTGGAATTAAAACGCATATATGATGATAAGAATTAAGCTGTTGTTATCCTTTAGGGAAGGAAATTTGCCATCCTTACCAGTCTGGCCTACATGTGGTTGTCTTTGAACCACCCTCTGAAATGGCTGAGCAATGCCTCCACTTGTTACAAAGATGGCTCAATGCTGCCATCATGAGGGCACTGAAGGTTTTCTTGCCCATCTTGAGCAGCTGTTGGCAGAGGGTACCATCACCTGAAAATCAGCATGGCTGTCTTTGTGGTAGCTTGGAGCAAAGTGGCAGCGAGAACAGAATTAGAACGTAAACAACCCAGCTGCTTAAGCTTTTCAGATGTTTCTGACCATGTTTTACAGCCAGTAGACCTGACAGTGTGGTGTTATCACCACAGTGAACAGGAGCACATTAAGAAAGTAATGACAATTGTCAGGAAGGCAGTAATCTCTGGTTTAGAGACAATTTAGTCTTTACTGCTTTCACTGTAAACATTTGATTGTTATTTGCATAAAATTGCCTTCCTGCAGAGCGATTAAACACATTTGAGCCTCTCACTAGCCTCAGCTCAGGGAAAAATCATTTTATTTTTAAGCATTTCCGCTGTGGATTTGATGTGAGCAGTAGATGAATGCTGCTTCTGGTTTTTTTTCTGGGAGAAAATTCTTAAAAAATCGAGGCCAAGGCCTAGTTCAGGCTCTGGGAGTTTCAGTGTGACGCTTTGATTATGGTACAGAGCAGTACAGTTGAAGTTGTCGAGGGACCTCTGATTTGATCAATTCAGTGACAGGTATTAAGATGGATGCCATGAGAGAAATGGGTGCTTTCTCATCTGCTGGTTCTCTAGTTGACCGCTCACTGAGAACATGCACATGGATCAGACCACACAACACTCAATTTGATTTGCAACTCGGCAAGTATCTATTTGTCTTTGAGTTCAAACTTACTTTTCGGATTATCAAACCCATCTTGGAATTTACATGTAAATGTTTTCAGTGCGTCACTTCTCAAGGGTCCAGTTTGTCCTGCGAGAGTTGACCTCTAAGTGTTGTTCAACATTGGGGAGAACCAATTCATCAGTCGAGGGAGGACGGTATGTGGCAATCAGCAGGAGGTTTCCTTGCCCATGTTTGACCTGAAGCCACAAGAAGGGTGGCATGGTGGCTCAGTGGTTAGCACTGCAGCCTTACAGCACCAGGGTCCCAGGTTCGATTCTAGCCTCAGGTGACTGTCTGTTTGGGGTTTGCACATTCTCCTTGTGTCTGAGTGGGTTTCCTCCGGGTGCTCCGGTTTCCTCCCACAGTCCAAAGATGTGTACCTCAGGTGGATTGGCCATGCTAAATTGCCCATAGTGTTAGCTTCATTAGTCAGAGGGGAAATGGGTCTGGGTGGGTTACACTTCGGAGAGTCGGTATGGACTGGTTGGGCTGAAGAGCCTGTTTCCACGCTGTAGGGAATCTAATCTAATCTAATCTAATCTGAACTTCATGGTGTCTGGTTTCGATGTTGAGGACTCCCAGGGCAACTCCCTCCTGACTGTATCCCACTGTGCCACCACCTCTCCTGCGTCTGTCCTGCCGGTGGGACAGGATGTATCCAGGGATGGTGATGGTGGTGTCTGGGACGTTGTCTGGAAGGTATGATTCCATGAGTATGACCATGTCAGACTGTTGCTTGACTAGTCTATGAGACAGCTGTCCCAATATTGGCACTAGCCCCCAGGTGTTGGTGAGGAGGACTTTGCAGGGTCGACAGGCCTGAGTTTGCTTTGGTCATTTTTGGTGCCGAAGCCAATGCCAGGTGGTCCGTCTGGTTTCATTTCATTTGTTTAGACATCGTAGTAATTTGACACAACTGAGTGGGTTGCTGGGCCATTTTGGAGGGTAGGGTTAAGTGTCAAACCCACATTGTTGTGGGCCTGAAGTCACATGTAGACCAGACTGCATAAGCAGTGTGTGTGTGCTTTTTTTAGGTGAGAGTATTAAGGGTCACCAAGGCAGGGAGATGGAGTTAAAGCATAGATCAGTCCTGAATTGATTGAACAGTGGAACAGGCTCGAGGTGCTGAAGCTTTCTCTTGCTTCTGTGTATAGAAACAAGTGTGTTAGAGACCTTTTTCCAAGTGTTTCTTCAGCCATTAACACCTAGTAAATGTGCCTTGCTGTTGTGGAGGAAGTCGATTGGAGTTTTTAGCTCCCTGAGCAGATAGCATTAGTTTCAACCACACCGTATTCCCTAACAATGTCGCATGTCTCATTTTTGTATTTCAGAGAAAATTTCTGTCACTCACAAAAGTGTTTGTAATCATTTCCAGTTTGACATCTGCCAGTGCTTATGGTGGGCCCTGTAAAGTGGGCACAATGCAGGTGGCTTTGGTCCCTGGCAAGATGGTATAAGAACCTTTTCTGAATATGGCAGCTGGGTATGTTCCAGGGCATTAAGAATGTCAACTAAGCCCTACCAGGGAAGACAAAAATATAGCTTCCAGGAGGAAGCCCCAGTCAGGCAGGACTGGAGGGAGACAAAGCCCAGGAGAGATTTGGAAGTGGTAAAGAGTTGTCACTTGCAATGGCTCAGGCAAAGCAGAGATGCAGACAGGATGGAGGTGTAACCCAATCTGTAAGATGTGGGAAAGAAACAGTTAACTTGAGCAGCAAACAACCAGGAAAGTTAAGGTCAGGGAAGAAGAGAAAGGACATGAAGGCGTGGGAAATGAAATGTTGGGGGGAAATAGCAGATCAGATGGAACGTTAGTGTTTAAAATGGGAGAGAAAGGAAATGCAGGATGGAGATGGAAAGAAGGTCAACCAAAAACTGTAACCATATTGGTCTAATTAACAGTGAGGTAGCCACCCAGGGAATGGAATGATAGAGTTGTTGGAATTATGTAACTGCAATAAAAATGTATTTTTATGCAGAGGCTCTGTTAAAAAGAGGATGGGGCACTAAAAAGAGGGCCTGCCTCCACCTCCTCCAGTGGGCCAAGTAAATCTCATTCCATTTTGTCCCAATCCGGGCAAGAGCTGTGTCCTGGCCTATGTTCCTATTTCAGTTGAAAGTAGTGAAATGAAATGTCCCTTGTCTGCCTTCCGCGGGGACTGTTCCCTCCAG
Source organism: Chiloscyllium plagiosum (assembly GCF_037043375.1). Lineage (NCBI taxonomy): Eukaryota > Metazoa > Chordata > Chondrichthyes > Orectolobiformes > Hemiscylliidae > Chiloscyllium > Chiloscyllium plagiosum. The sequence continues at coordinate 8,090,128 of NW_028270191.1, forward strand.
GGCACCCTGGTCCACTCCTCTTCCACTCCCAACACCTACCCACAGCCCCATGGCACCTTCACCTACACTTTATCTAGTCTACTGTATTCGTTACTCACAATGTGGTGTCCTCTACACTGGGCAGAAGAAGCACAGACTGGGTGACTGCTTCACAGAACGCCACTGTTTTGTCTGCAAAAGTAACACTGAGCTTCTGGTTGCCTGCCACTTCAACACATGACTGTGCCACCTGGCCAACATCGCACCTCAGGCTTGCTGCAGTTTTCCAGCGAAGCTCAGCACAAGGTGGAAGAACAGTATCTTATAACCTTCAGAATTTAACATTGAGTTGAACAATGTCAGAATGTGAACACTTGCCTAACCCCACACGCCAGTTCTGTATGGGTTGTTCCCAACACAGTCAATCAATTTTAGAACATAGAACATTACAGCACAGTACAGGCCCTTCAGCCCTCGATGTTGCACTGACCTGTGAAACCAATCTAAAGCCCATCTAATCTGCACTATTCCATTTTCATCCATATGTTTATCCAATGACCATTTAAATGCCCGTAAAGTTGGCGAGTCTACAACTGTTGGAGGCAGTGCATTCCACTCCCCTACTACTCTGAGTAAAGAACCTACCTCTGACATCTGTCCTATATCTATCACCCCTCAATTTAAAGATATGTCCCCTCGAGATAGCCATCACCATCCAAGGACAGAGGCTCTCACTGTCCATCCATCTCATTCTCTAATCATCTTGTATGCCTCCATTACGTCACCACTTAACCTTCTTCTCTGTGTCAAAAACAGCCTCAAGTCCCTCAGCCTTTCCTCATAAGACCTTCCCTCCATACCAGGCAACATCCTGGTAAATCTCCTCTGCACCCTTTCCAAAGCTTCCACACCCTTCCTATAATAGGATGACCAGAACTGTACGCAATACTCCAAGTGTGGCCGCACCAGAGTTTTGTACAGCTGCAAAATGACCTCGTGGTTCCAAAACTCAATCTCTCTACCAATAAAAGCTAACACATCATATGTTTTCTCAATAACCCTATCAACCTTGAGGGCAACTTTCAGGGATCTGTACATGGACAGATGGACACCGAGATCTCTCTGCTCATCCACACTACCACAAATCTTACCATTAGCCCAGTGTTCTTTATTCCTGTTGCTCCTTCTAAAGTGAATCACCTCACACTTTTCCGCATTAAACTCCATTTGCCACCTCTCAGCCCAGCTCTGCAGATTATCTATGTCCCTCTGTAACCTGCAACATTCTTCAGCACTATCCACAATTCCACCAACTTTAGTGTCATCCGCAAATTTACTAACCCATCCTTCTACGCCCTCATCCAGGTCATTTATAAAAATGACAAACAGCAGTGGCCCCAAAACAGATCCTTGTGGTACACCACTCATAACTGAACTCCAGGATGAATGTTTCCCATCAACCACCATACTCTGTCTTCTTTCAGCTAGCCAATTGCTGATCCAAACCGCTAAATCACCCTCAATCCCATGTCTCTGTATTTTGTGCAGTAGCCTACTGTGTGGAATCTTATCAAATGCCTTACTGAAATCCACATACCCCACATCAACTGCTTTACCCTCATCCACCTGTTTGGTCACCGTCTCAAAGAACCCCATAAGGTTTGTGAGGCACGACCTACCCTTCTGAAAACAATGTTGACAATCCTTAATCAAATTATTCCTTTCTACATGATTATAAATCCTATCTCTTATATAATCCTTTCCAAACCTTTGCCCACACCCGAAGTAAGGCTCACTGGTCTATCATTACCAGGGTTGTCTCTACTCTCCTTCTTGAACAAGGGGACAACATTTGCTATCCTCCAGTCTTCTGGCGCTATTCCTGTAGACAGTGATGACATAAAGATCAAAGCCAAAGGCTCTGCAATCTCCTCCCTGGCTTCCCAGAGAATCTTAGGATAAATCCCATCTGGCCCAGAGGACTTATCTATTTTCACACTTTCCAGAATTGCTAACACCTCCTCCTTGTGAACCTCAATCCCGTCTAGTCTAGTAGACTGTATCTCAGTATTTTTCTTAACAACATTGTCTTTTTCCAGTGACAAAAAATATTTATTTAGCACCTCTCCTATCTCTTCGGACTCCTTGCACAACTTCCCACTACCGTCCTTGACCGGCCCTAAACTCGCCCTAAATAGACAGCCAGGAGGCTGGAAGAACACCACAAGCCAGGCAGCATTAGGAGGTGGAGAAGTCAAAGTTTCGGGTGTAACCCTTCCTCAAGACTGGGGGTGAGTGTAAAGGGAAGCTGCAGATAAAGGGGGTGGCAGATGCAGGATGATGAAGTGGGGATAGGTGAAGACAGGTAGAGTGTATGACCTGGTTGGTCAATGGGAGGAATAAATCCGGTTGGTGGTAGGGAGCAGTGGAAAGGAGGGGGAGGAGCTTGCAAGGGAGTCTGGGGATGAGGAGGATGTTATTTGAAATTGGAGAACTCAACGTTGAGTCCTCTGGGTCGTCGGCTGCCCAGGCGGACGCTGAGGTGTTGTTCCTTCGATTTGCGGTTTGGTTTGTTTTGGCAATGGAGGAGGCTGAGGATGGTCATGTCGGAAAGGGCATGGAAAGGAGAATTGAAATGGGCGGGGACTGAGAGGTCAGGTTGGCCCCTGAGAGCCTGGCTGTGATGCTCGGTGAACTGTTCCCTAAGTTAATGTTCAGTCTCCCCGATGTAGAGAAGACCACATAGAGAGCCACTGATGCAGTAAACTAGGTTTAGCTGGGTCTGCAGGGACCGACTGGACCTCCCAGTCACCGCCCATTTCAATTTCCCCCATTGACCAACCTGGTCGTACTCTCTACCTGTCTTCACCTATCCCCACCTCACCACCCTGCCCCCGCCACCCCCTTTATCTGCAGCTCCCCCCACACCCACCCCCAGTCCTGAAGGAGGGTTACACCCGAAACATCGAGTTCTCCACCTCCTGATGCTGCTTGGCTTGCTGTGTCCCAGCCTCCTGCCTGTCTACTTGGATTCTAGCATCTGCAGTGTTTTTTGTCCCTAATCTTACTCTAGTCATTCTTTTATTCCCGACATACCTATGGAAAGCTTTCCTTGATCCTATCCACCAATGAATTCTCATATCCCCTCCTGGCTCTTTGTAGCTCTCTCTTTAGGTCCTTCCTGGCTAACTTGTAACTGAGCCTTCACGTCTCATCCTAACACAAGCCGCCTTCTTCCTCTTGACAAGAGATTCAACTTCTTTAGTTAACCACGGTTCCCTCGCTTGACCACTTCCTCCCTGCCTGACAGGTCCATTCTTATCAAAGACATGCCGTAACTGTTCCTTGAACAGGCTCCATGTTTCAATTCTTCCCATCCTCTGCAGTTTCCTTCCCCAACTTGTGCATCCTAAATCTTGTCTAATCACATCATAATTGCCTTTCTCTCAGCTGTAACTCTTGCCCTGCGGTATATACCTGTCTCCCTCCATCGCTAAAGTAAACATAACCGAATTGTGATCACTATTACCAAAGTGCTCACTTACCTCCAAATCTAACACCTGGCCAGGTTCATTACTCAGTACCAAATCCAATGTGGCCTCACTCCTTGTTGGCCAGTCTACATACTATGTCAGAAAACCCTCCTGCACACATTGGACAAAAAGCTCACCCATCTAAAGTGCTCAAATTGTAGCGGTTCCAGTCAATATTTGGAAAGTTAAAGTCCCCCATAACAACTATCCTGTTACTTTCACTCCTATCCAGAATTATCTTTGCTATCCTTTCCTGTACATCCCTAGAACTATTTGGAAGCCGATAGAAAACTCCCAACAGGGTGACCTCTCCTTTCCTGTTTCTAACCTTAGCCCATGCTACCTCTGTAGATGAGTCCTGAAACGTCCTTTCTGCCACTGTAATACTGTCCTTGACTAACAGTGCCCCGCTTCCCCCTCTTTTACCACCTTCCCTGATCTTACTGAAACATCTGAACTCCGGACCCTGCAACAACCATTCCTGTTCCTTCTCTATCCACGCCACAACAAGAAAGTTCCAAGTACCAACCCATGCTGCAAGTTCACCCACCATATTCTGGATGCTCCTGGCATTGAAGTAGACAAAATTCAAAACCACCTTCCTGCTTGCCGGTACACTCCTGTGACCTTGAAACGTTATTCATGACCTCACTACTGTCAACCTCCTGTGCACTGGAGCTACAATTCAGGTTCCCATTCCTCTGCTAAATTAGTTTAAATTTTCAATCATTTATACTTCTTGTTAGCGTATTAGCCAGGATTCATCTCTCTTAACTTATCAGCAATCTCTTTTTGTTTGCTGATCCCTTTCACCCCTCTCCCTGGGCTCTATCTCCATGTACTCTACTAAGTCCCCAATCCATGATCAGCATAAATATTACCCATACCAAGTTAACTTCAGTTCTAAAGAAGGCTCACTGGACCTGAAACATTAACTCTGTTTCTCTCTCCACAGATGCTGCGAGATGTGCTGTGTTTCTCCAGCTGTTTCTGTTTTAATATTCCTATTTGTCTGATCAGCAGCACACCATTTGCCTGATAGATGGACAGCACACACTCTCCCTGGAGGGACACACTCTAAGTTGGAGAAGTTCCAAGATGTAGAGATTGACACCCCCCACCTTCCTCCAAAGCAATTTGGTTAGGACCTCCCTTCTTAGGGTTTCACATATTTGGAGCAAATCTTGCCAGTGAGAAGTATTTTCCAGTCAGGACTTGCAAGTTGTATACTGTCTCCATGTCTGAAATACAGCACAGAGACAGACCATTCAGCCTGACCTGTTCATGCTACTATTTCTGTTCTACCTGAGTCTCCATCCATCTTTCTTCATTTAAATTTGCCATTGCAACCCTGTACTCCCTTCTTCCTCATCTACTTGTCTGCCTTCCATTTAGCGTCATGGTCGCATGTTCCACATTCTTGCCATTCTTGGGGTAAAGACACTTCTTTTAGATTCCCTGTTGGATTTCTTGGGGACTCTTACATTCTGAACCGGGTCACTTATCAACTACAGTATCGGAGAGGTGCCTGGCCCAGGTATCAGATCACAGAGTTGAGAGTACATTTGGCCACATATTCCTTACCAATTGAGTAGGGGGAGGTGATAGCCGAGTGGTATAATCGCTAGACTATTAATCCAGAGACCCAGATAATGTTCTGGGGATCGGGTTCAAATCCCACCATAGCAGATGGTGGAATTTGAATTCAATAGAAATCTGGAATTGGGAGTCTAGGGATGACCATGAAATCATTACCAATTGTCAGGAAAACCCCATCTGGTTCACTAATGTGTTTTAGGGAAGGAAACCACTGTCCTTACTTGGTCCGGCCCACATGTGACTCCAGACCCACAGAATGCCGTTGACTGTTAGGGATGGGCAATAAATGCTGGCCAATGAGTGAGTAAAACATGGAATCAGATGATATTGCATTCGTTCCTTTCTCTGCTGGGGTGATAATCTCAAGTTCATCATGAGACAATTGACAGCTAAAACATCAAGATAGCACAAGGCAGAGAGGGGATACTGCAAATACCTCAAAAGTAACTTTATGCACCAGGCACCAGCTATGTCCACATAAAGCCTGTTCCTAACTGCTTTTGTCTCATCACAAAGTCAAGTGGTTATGGGTTTAAGTCCCATTCTAGAGGCATGGGTACAATATCTGGGTTTACATTCCCTGTGCCAAGCTGAAGGAGTGCTGCCTTTCGTATGAGACATTAAACTGATGTCTCATCTGCCCTCTTTGGTGGAAATCTAGCAGCAAGTTTGTACACAGTAAGCTCCCACAGATGGTGAGGAGATAGTGAGCAGGTGATCTGTTTCAGTTGTTTGGCCAAAGATACTGGCCTGGAAGCTGAGATGAGAACCCCTGCCCTTCTATGACCGAGTGCCATGCAACCTTTTACATCCACTTGAGAGAAAGGAGTTTAGAGACTTTGGGAGACGGTGGTGTCGTGGTAATGTTACTTGGACAAGTAATCCCACAGCCTAGTCTAATGTTCCATGGACACAGCTTCAACTCCCACTGTGACAGCTGCTGCAATTTGAATTCATAAATTGCAAATTCAAAGCTCATGATGATCATGACAACTATCATTCATTATCAATTGTAATAAAAACCCATCTGATTCATTCATGTCCATCAGGGAAGGACATATGCCATCCTTACCTGGTCTGACCTACATGTAACTCCAGGCCCTCAGTAATGTGGTTGATTCCTAACTGCCCCCTAAATGCTTAGCAGGACACTCTGTTCAAGGGCAATTAGGGATGGGCAACAAGTGATATCTAAATCTCATGAACAAAAAAAAGCTATGCCCAGCAGATGGCCACTGGGGGAGAGGGGGTATCATTGACTAGAAACAGAAATAGCCCCAGAAGGCTGGGAGATAGTAAATGTTGTCCCCTTGTTCAGGAAGGGGAGTAGTCTACAGGAATAGTGCCAGAAGACTGGGATGTAGTAAATGTTGTTCCGTTGTTCAAGAAGGGGAGTAGAGACAACCCTGGTAATTATAGACCAGTAAGCCTTACTTTGGTTGTGGGTAAAGTGTTCAGAAGGGTTATATGAGATAGGATTTATAATCATCTAGAGAGGAATAAATTGATTAGGGATAGTCAACATTATTTTGTGAAGTTAATAATGATAGTATCACCTGATGAAGTGGCTCCGAAAGCTAGTGTGCTTCCAATTAAACCTGTTGGACTATAACCTGGTGTTGTGTGATTATTAACTTTGTACACCCCAGTCCAACACCGGCATCTCCGAATCATTATTTTGTGAAGGATAGGTTGTACCTCACAAACCTTATGAGGTACTTTGAGATTGTGACCAAACAGGTGGATGAGGGTAAAGCAGTTGATGTGGTGTATATGGATTTCAGTAAAGCATTTGACAAGATTCCCCTTAGTAGGCTATTGCACAAAATGCGGGATTGAGGGTGATTTAGCAGTTTGGATCAGAAATTGGCTAGCTGAAAGAAGACAGAGGGTGGTGGTTGATAGGAAATGTTCATCCTGGAGTTCAGTTAGTAGTAGTATACTGCAAGGATCTGTTTTGGGTCCACTGCAGTTTGTCATTTTTAGAAATGACCTAGATGAGAGTGTAGAAGAATGTGTTAGTAAAGTTGTGGACAGTGCTGAAGGTTACAGAGGGACATAGATAAGTTGCAGAGCTGGGCTGAGAGGTAGCAAATGGAGTTTAATGCGGAAAAGTGTGAGGTGATTTACTTTGGAAGGAGCAACAGGAATAAGGAGTACTGGGCTAATAGTAAGATTCTTGGTAGTGTAAATGAACAGAGAGATCTCGGTGTCCATGTGCATAGATCCCTGAAAGTTGCCACCTAGGTTGATAGGGTTGTTAAGAAGGCGTATGGGTGTGTTAGTTTTTATTGGTGGAGGGCTTGAGTTTCAGAGCCATGAGGTCATGTTGCAGCTGTACAAAAACTCTGGTGCAGTCGCACTTGGAGTATTGCGTACAGTTCTGGTCACCGCATTATAAGGAGGATGAGGAAGCTTTGGAAAGGGTTCAGAGGAGATTTACTTGGATATTGCCTGGTATGGAGGGAAGGTCTTACGAAGAAAGGTTGAGGGACTTGAGGCTGTTTTCGTTAGAGAGAAGGTCGAGAGGTGACTTAATTGAGACATATAAGATAATCAGAGGGTTAGATAGGGTGGGCAGGGAGAGCCTTTTTCCTTGGATGGTGATGGATAGCACGAGGGGTGATAGATATAGGACAGCTGGCAGAGGTAGGTTCTTTACTCAGAGAGTAGTAGGGGCATGGAATACACTGCCTACAACAGTAGTAGACTCGCCAACTTTACGGGCATTTAAATGGTTATTGGATAGGCACATGGACGAGAATGGAATAGTGTAGGATTAATGGGCTTCAGATTGGTTCCACAGTTTGGTGCAACATCAAGGGCCAAAGGGCCTGTATTGCGCTGTTATGTTCTATGTTCTATGTTAAACTGAACTGGGCTAGTCATACAAAATATTGCGGCTGCAAGAACATGTCAAAGGCTAGGAACCTTTCAAAAATGCAATTGCTTTTATTAATTTATAGGATGTTAGCTGGTTCAGCATTTATTGCCCGTCTCTTGTTGCCCCTTGTGAAGGTGGTGGTGAGCTGCCTTTTTGAACCACTTCAGTCCATGTACTGTAGGTTGACCCACAATGTTGTAAAGGAGGGAGTTCCAGGATTTTGATCCAATGACACTGAACAACAGCAATATATTTCCAACTCAGGATGGTGGGTGGCTTGGAGGGGAACTTGCAGGGGTGATATTCCTATGTGTCTGCTTCCTTGTCCTTGTAGATGGATGTGGTTGTGGGTTTGGAAAGTGCTGTCTCAGAATTTTTGGTGAATTTCTGCAGTGCATCTTGTGGATAGTACACACTGCTGCTACTGAGCATCAGTGGGGGAAGGAGTGGATGCTTGTGGATGTGGGGCCAATCAAGTGGGCTGCTTTGTCCTTGATGGTGTCAAACTTCTTGAGTGTTATTGGAGCTCCCAGGCAAGTGGAGAGTATTCCATCACACTTCTGACGTTTGTAGATGGTGGACAGTCTTTGGGGCGTCAGGAGATGAGCTACTCACTGCTATTTGTTTTGTGCCAACCCTGCTCCCCGTGACAAAAAGTAGGCAATGCAGAGAGTGGGGCATGAAGAGAAACAATCTGTAGCAATCATAATCTTAAATGGAACTGGTAGGATTAACATGCACAGTGATGATAAAAATGTATTGTCAAGTTACAGTAGCCTACTTTAAGGATGTCTTGGAGTGGCATTTGTCTATGAGGCTCCTATCCACTACGAAGGAACCGATCTTGTAATACTTTATCATTACCTTCAGGGCTTTACAAAGCTCTTCGTAATGGTTGAATTAGCTAGGTTAACAAGCATAGCCGATAGCTGTTAATGACAAAGAATCTCAGTCATGCGTGGAGAAACTATACACATAGGAGAACGACTCGAAAATGCCTTCTCAGTCTGGCTTTGAAATGTAGACTACTTTGTTCCAGGGAGGAAGTTAATAGTGGCACTACAATTATTGCGTTCAATTCTGGTCACCACATTACAGGAAAGATGTGTAGGCTTTGGAGAGGGTGAAGAGAAGGTTTACCAGGATGCTGCCTGAATCAGAGGGTATGACTTATAAGGAGAGGCTAGAAAAACTTGGGTTGTTTTCTCTGGAGCAGTGGAGGCTAAGGGGAGACTTGATAGACATCTATAAAGACTTGAAAGACTCTATACAGACAACAACCAAAACTAATGTAATTTACAAAATACCGTGCAAGAACTGTAACAAACACTACATTGGACAAACAGGCAGAAAACTAGCCATCAGGACATGAACACCAAATAGCCACAAAAAGACATGACTGTCTCTCACTAATGTCCTTACATACAGATAAGGAAGGACACGACTTCGATTGGGACAACACATCCATCCTAGGACAAGCCAAACAAAGACACGCATGAGAATTCCTAGAAGCATGGTATTCAACCGGAACTCTCTCAATAAACACATCGAGTGAGACCCATCTACCACCCCCTGAGAAAAAGAACAGGAAGTGACATCACCAATCCAAAGAAACCAAAACATATAAATAGAAAGCAAGAATTTTCAGCATTGCTTTGCCTGAGGCCCACTGAAGATGTTACCTAGTAGGGTGATGAAACATCTGGAAATGAACCTTCCAGCTCAGTGAGCAAACCTACTTCCAAAACCTCAACCTGAGCTATAAATCTTCTCAAAACCTGCTGAGACATCTATAAAATTATGAGATGCATAGATAGGGTTGATGGTCTCAATCTTTTTCCCAGAGGTAAAATGTCTAAAACTATGGGCATGTGTTTAATGTGAGAGGGGGAAAGTTCAAAGGAGATGTGAGGGGCACGCTTTTTGCACAGAGCGTGCGAGAAGTATAGAACGGACTGCCAGGGGTGGTGGAGGAGGAGGCAGATATGATAGGGGCATTTCAGAGTCTTTTAGATAAGCACATGAAAATGCAAGGAATGCAGGGATGTTGGCCAAGGGCAGGCAGAAGGGATTAGTTGAACTTGGCATCATGTTTGGTACAACATCGTGGGCCAAAGGGCCTGTCCCTGTGCTGTACTGTTCTATGTTCTACTGGAATCTTGCAAGGATGCCTACCTTGAAGAAGTTCTCCTCTCTCTACAAAGATTTCAGTGAGTCTCTTTCTCACTGTAACCCCCAGGTCATCTCCTCTCCCTTGCAGCACCGTCCTCGTGACCTGACCCACCTGTCAATCTTCCTTCCCACCTATCTGCTCCACCCTACCCTCTGACTTATCACCTTTACCCCCACCTCCATCCACCTATTGCACTCTTGGCTACCTTCTCCCCAGCCCCACACCCCTCCCATTTATTTCTCCACCTCGGAGGCTCCCAGCCTCATTCCTGATGAAGGGCTTTTGCCTGAAATGTTGATTCTCCTGCTCCTTGGGTGCTGCCTGACCTGCTGTGCTTTTCCAGCACCACTCTGATCTTGAATCTGGTGGGAACACAGCTAAGCTTGATAAGTCCCCGTTTAAAATATTCAGCTGCAGAGTGGGAACAAGGTTTCTCAAATGATCAGGATCTGTGTTGAGAATGATTTACATTTCCTTGTCTAGTTTGAAGCTGAACTTACACTCCGTCCCATTTGCTCAGGTTCTTATCATGGACATTTGTGAAAAGATGATAGGGGCAATTGTACAACCTCACAGTCATGTGATGCTTCACTCACCATAAGTTCTTGACTACCTCTTGACCTTTTAAAACCCAAGGTTTGCAGTAAAATGTAGATTTTCACATGAATTTTGGGTAACAGTCAATGTTATGTTGCTATATCAAGTTTTTTTGTGAATTTGTTTTATGTGGAATAATTCTCAGTGTCAGTTGTGGAATCTTGAGGCTTGCGCAGGAATGGAGTAGGTTGATGCCTGTGCATTTCTATACTCCGCTCCATCACCGTTGGTCAGAGTGGAAGTTGTCATGCATATATTCATCTTGAAAAATGTAACCCCCAGATATCTATAAGTTCAACTTGAATTTTCTCAGGTTATGAGGAGGCTTAAGTTCAGATCCAAAATGATTGGACAACAAATTCTCCCTCTCACGTCCCTACCCAATGAAGTGTTGAAGCAGCTGGGATCAGGGGAGAGAAAAGAGAGCAGAAAGGTGGAGACAGAGGAATGAGAGACAAAGAGGAGATAGAGAGGGGAAAAGGAGATGAGAATAAAGGAGAGACAAAAAAGGAGAGAGTAGGGAGGGCGAAAGTAAATGGGAGGACATAAACCCTCGCCCACTCTTAGATTTGTTCCAAATATGAATAAAACAATTTGCCATCTCTGGCCCTGAAGAAGGTGGGGGTGAGCTGCCATCTTGAACCGCTGCAGTCCATGTGCTGTGGGTTGACCCACAATGTCCTGAGGGAGGGAATTCCAGGATTTTGACCCAGTGACACTGAAGGAACAGCGATATATTTCTAAGTCAGGATGGTGAGGGGCTTGGAGGGGAACGTGCAGGGGGTGGTGTTCCCATTTATCTGCTGCCCTTGTCCTTCTCGATGGAAGTGGTCATGGGATTTGAAGGTGCTGTGTGAGGATATTTGTCATGTTCAAAGAAACACTAACAGAGGCTTGGAGAAATGGTTAATTAAAAGTGCACATTAAGGTCGATCTCATCAGGCAGGCCAGAGAGAAAAGCAGGCAGAAATGCACAACAGACTGGGTGCTGATGACTGTGATCAGTGCCAAATATGAGTGCCTGAAGATAAACATTGCTTTATGTTGTGTTAAAAGCTGGTGCTTTTCCCCGTGTATTGAGATCCCAGTCTGGAGTGTCTCTGGGCTGTGAGTGACTACACAGACCCTGTCCCTGAGATTACTTGCTCCTTATCTCAGGCAAGACTCTCCAATTCTTAACGTGCTGGAACACTCCTTTATACACAGTAGATTCTCAAATACAGCTCCCTAGTGTGGTGCCTAAGACTTCTTTCCTCACACAGTCATTCCAGACTGGTGTCCTCTCCCTCTCACTGATGTCAGAGTCATACGATCATCGTGATTGACATTCTTATTAGCCCATAGATATCTCCTCCTTTCTTTCCACTTATGAAGCTAGGTTGTCCCTTTGAGAGATAGCATTCTGAGAGTGAGCCCCAAACCAGCTCAAGGCTGAGCCCAATGCCCATCTAACTTCGTGTTCAAACTGACAGAAGAAATTGCTTCGGAATGGGAAATACAATGAATAAGTAAAAGTGTATAAAATGTTGAAAGTGGCGGTAAGACATAGAGTCATAGAGATGGACAGCACAGAAACAGACCCTTCAGTCTAACTCATCCATGTCGACCAGATATCCTAAACTAATCCAGTCCCATTTGCCAGCACTTGGCCCGTATCCCTCTAAGCCCTTCCCATTCATGTCCCCATCCACATTGTACCAGCCTCTACCACTTCCTCTTCCATACGTGTACCACCCTCTGCATGAAAAGGTTGCCCCTTAGGTCCCTTTTAAATCTTTTCCCCTCTCACCCTAAACTTATTCCCTCTAGTTCTAGACTCCCCATCTCAGGGAAAAGACCTTGTCTATTCACCCTATCCATGTCCCTCGTGATTTTATAAACCTCTATAAGGTCACCCCTCAGCCTCCGACGCTCCAGGGAAAACAACCCCAGCCTATTCAGCCTCTTCCTATAGCCCAAACCCTCCAACACTGGCAACATCCTCATCAATCTTTTCTGCACCGTTTCAAGTCCTGACAAGTCCTTAATTGATTGGTTTGTCAAAAAGGCAGACCTTAAATCTTAGTGATTTGACGTGCTTTTATTTGAGTTACAAATCCACGACTCGGGCCAACCTCCAGTAAAGTTTAAAAAAAGAGCACAAGGCTAGTTCACTTCTCCCAGAGTGAGTGCCATCTTGATTCATTCCTGAAGTAGGGTTGAGAATGCAAGTGAAGCGAAAGACAATCTGAAAACACGCCTTTGGCATGGAGCGAGACAATTATCTGTCAGCTAAACAGCTTTGATTTAATCTTCCTTGCAAAATTGCAGAACGCAGAGCAACTTGATTAAATGCTTGCAGAACAGGGAAATTCTGAATAGGCACAGGAGAAGCTGAGCATCCTACTTGATGCAAATAGAGGTTTTCAGAAGTACATTCTCCTTCTGAATTGCTTGTGTATTGTCGACACTCAATGACCAATATTGTGGTTCCTTCACTTCCATAATTAAAGAGTTCCAGACCAGAGGTGGAGATTCTGAGGAAACCTAATAAAGTCAGCTATTCAATCTGAGTTGAAAGGATTTCAGGCTCACTCCAGAACTTAATGTTATCTCGGCTAATGGTGTTGTACTGAGACAATAACCTTTTTGTTCTGGGCTGTAGACGGTGAGACATGCACCTTTCACCCCCCCGCCATTATATTGCAAAGATTAGTGAGTTTTCCTTGTGTGCGCGCTGACATTAATCTCCCAAAAACAACAGATTAACAGGCCATTCATCTTGTTTGCTCTTTGTTGGAGCTCTCTGTGTTCAAAATGGCTGTCTCCTATATCTAACAATAGCGACTGTGCTCGAGAAAAGGCTGCAAAACATTTTGTGATGTTCTGAGGATGCGAACGGTGCTATATAAATGCAGTTCTTGCAATCAAGCCAGGCCTGTAAGAGGTGAGAGAAGTCCAGCCAATTGCTGAGCCGGGGAGACATGTTGAAAATTACTCCACTTGAGACTATAAAGGGAATTGTGCCAACTGTCATAATGCATTTGTGAAATAATCAGGTCAGACGTTGAAGCAAATAATAACACTGGATTTCAGAGGCAATTGGATGCATTTCCAAAAGATCAAACAGATCTGTCAGAACAGAACCAGCTTGTTCAACATCATAAAAACAAAATGCTGTGGATGCTTACTTCGGGTGTGGGTAAAGTGTTGGAAAATGTTATAAGAGATAGGACTTATAATTTTTTCGATAGGAATAAGTTGATTAGGGATAGTCAACATGGTTTTGTGAAGGGTCGGTCGTGCCTCACAAACCTTATTCAGTTCTTTGAGAAGGTGACCAAACAGGTGGATGAGGGTAAAGCAGTTGATGTGGTGTATGTGGATTTCAGTAAAGCATTTGATCAAGTTCCCCATGATAGGCTACTGCACAAAATACAGAGGCATGGGATTGAGGGTGATTTAGTGGTTTGGATCAGAAATTGGCTAGGTGAAAGAAGACAGAGGGCGGTGGTTGATGGGAAATGTTCATCCTGGAGTTCAGTTACTAGTGGTGTACTGCAAGAATCTGTTTTGGGGCCATGCAGTTCGTCATTTTAATAAATGATCTAGTTGAGGGCGTAGAAGGATGTGTTAGTAAATTTTGCAGATGACACTAAGGTCGGTGGAGTTGTGAACAGTGCGGAAGGATGTTGTACCTTACAAAGGGACATAGATAAGCTGCAGAGCTGGGCTGAGAGGTGGCAAATGGAGTTTAATGCAGAAAAGTGTGAGATGATTCACTTTGGAAGGAGTAATAGGAATGCAGAGCACTGGGCTAATAGTAAGATTCTTGGTAGCGTAGATGAATAGAGAGATCCCTGTGTCCATATACATAGATCCCTGAAAGTTGCCACCCAGGTTGATCGGGCTGTTAAGAAGGCATATGGTATGTTAGCTTTTATTGGTAGAGGGACTGAATTTCAGAGCCACGAGGTCATGCTGCAGCTATACAAAACTCTGGTGTGACCGCACTTGGAGTACTGTGTATAGTTCTGGTCACCACATTATAGGAAGGATGTGGAAGCATTGGAAAGGGTTAGAGGAGATTTACTAAGATGCTGCCTGGAATGGAGGGAAGGTCTTAGGAGGAAAGGTTGAGGGATCTGAGGCTGTTTTCGTTAGAGAGAAGAAGGTTGAGAGATGACTTAATTGAGACTTAAGATAATCAGAGGGTTAGATAGGGTGGACAGTGAGAGCCTTTTTCCTCTGATAGTGATGGATAGTACGAGGGGAGATAGCTTGAAATTGAGGGGTGATAGATAAAGGACAGATGTCAGATGTAGGTTCTTTGCTCAGAGTAGTAGCGGCATGAAACGCCCTGCCTACAACAGTAGTAGACTCGCCAACTTTTAGGGCATTTAAATGGACATTGGATAGGCATATGGATGAGAATGGAATAGTGTAGGTTAGATGGGCTTCAGATTGGTTTCACAGGTCGGCACAACATCGAGGGTCGAAGGGCCTGTACTGTGCTGTAATGTTTCATGTTCTCTGCTGGAGTTCTGCAGCAAGCATAAACGGAAATTGCTAGAGAAACTCAGTGAAAAGTCATATTGGAGTTGAAACATGAATTCGGTTTCCATCTCCACAGACTTGCAGAGTTTCTCAAGCACTTTCTGTTTTGATTTAAGCTTGTTCAACAAGACGGTATTTCCTTATTCACCAATTCTAGAGATGAGATCGATGGTGGCCATTTTGGGGCCCAGCCTCATTCAAAGACAGCAGACCAGCTGACACCCTTTGACCTTGGCAATTTTGGTGGGTTGAGACCCTGATAGAGCCAAGCAAAATTTCAGAGAGTGGGAGGGATGGGGATTTGGACGGTGTGAGGTCAGGAGTAACTGCAATAGTTCCACAGAGTCAGTAAAGAAATGGTCTTGTTTGTCTTTGGCTGAGGAATGCTCAGCTTCTCTGTCCCAGAGGAATGACCATTCGGCTCCAATGTTATGTCATTTGGAACTGCGGTTAGACCCCTGATTTCAGTCCGGTGTGGCCACATGAGCTTAGACTATAAGACGTAGGGGTAGGCAATTTGGCTCCCCGTTTGGCCTATTCTCCGCCATTCAGTAGGATCACGGCTGATCCACCATTCCTCATGTCCACGTTCCTGCCCTTACCCCATCATCCTTGATTCCCCGACTGACCAAGAACCTATCTATCTCAGCCTTAAATATACACAAGGTCTCTGCCCCTACAGCTCTCTGTAGCAAGGAGCTCCAAAGACTCATAACTCTCAGAGAAGAAATTCCTCCTCAGTTCAGTCTTAAATTGGTGCCCCTTTATTCTGAGACTATGCCCTCATGAGGGGAAACACCCTCTCAACATTTACCCTGTTAAACCCCTTAAGAATCTGATATGTTACTCTGAGATCACCTCTCATTCCTCTAAACTCCAGTGTGCAGAGTCTCAACCTGTTCAGCCTTTGCTCATAAGACAATCCCTCCACACCAGGGATCATCCGAGTGAACCTTTTCTGAACTGCCTCCAATGAAATGATATCCTTCCTTCAATAAGGGACCAGAGCTGCTCCAGATGTGGTCTCCCCAGCACATTGTACACAGTGAGACTTCCCTACTCTTATACTCCAACCCCCTTGGAATAAGGATCAACATTCCCTGAGCCTTCCTGATTCCCTGCTGCCCCTGTGTGCTAGCTTTCTGTGTTTCAGTCACCAGTCCCCCCCAAATCCCTTTGTGTTGCAGCTTTCTGTAGTTTCTCTCCATTTAAATAATACTCTGTTCTTTTGTCCTCCCTTCCAAAATGAACAAAGTGAGGCTTGCAAAGGGGTAATATGACAATGAGGTTGCCAACGCCAAGAAAGAAGCTGCATTTATACGATACCTTTGTTCGAAGCAGCTTCCCAGAATTTATCATGGATGCATGAGTGTGGAAGACTTTTGTTTCCATATCCTCCGAAATGGGGCTTCATGGGTGGCCCAGTGGTTAGCATTGTTGCCTCACAGCACCAGGGACCTGGTTCGATTCCAGCCTCGGGTGACTGTGTGTGTCGAGTTTGCACATTCTCTCTGTATCTGTGCAGGTTTCCCTCTGGGTGTTCCAGTTTCCGCTCTCAGTCTGAAGATGTGTATGTTAAGTGGATTGGCCATGCTAAATTCCCCAGACTCGGTGGGTTAACCATGGGAAATGATGCTCTTTGGAGGGTCGCGGTGGACTGAATGGCCTGCTTCAACACTGTAGGGACTTTGTGATTCTAGATGAGATTGCCTGTCCCCACATTATAGAACACAACATATCGGGCAGGGCAATTTTCAGCAGCAAAACAAGGCATTTATAGTCTGGCTGTATGATATTCTAATGAGACACAGTATACATCATCACTGGCAATGATGTAATGTTACATGATCTTGGTTTTTCAGCTTCGTGGCAAGATGGAACCATTGTGCAATGCTTTGTAAATAAAGTTAGTGCTTTTCTTACCTCAGCAGGCTCTATATTATATATTTCTTTCAAGACCAAGAGCATTAGATTAGAGGATACCCTACACTTGCTGTTCCATTGTTTGCTTTTCCCTTTCTTATCCACTAAGTCGGTCAAATCTAAGCATAATACTGCAGATGCTAGAAGACTGAAATAAAAGTGGAAAGTACTGGTAGACTCAGCAGCTTTGGCGGCATCTGTGGAGAAAGAAACAGTTAATGTTATCTCTTACATCTCCCAACTCCCACCCCCACACACCAGGTCGTGTTATCATACAGGAGAAATTGAGGTCTGCAGATGCTGGAGATCAGAGCTGAAAATGTGTTGCTGGAAGGGCTTATGCCCGAAACGTCGATTCTCCTGTTCCCTGGATGCTGCCTGACCTGCTGCGCTTTTCCAGCAACACATTTTCAGCGTGTTATCATACAGTCTGCCGTTACACACTAACTAATGTTAGCCGCTAGCAGTCTCCGTCAACAGATATTCACCTTCCCAGCCAGATCGTGATCGTTCACCATGGATATCCAATCCCTCTACACCTCCATCCGCCATGACCAGGGCCTCCAAGCCCTCCAAACGTCCCCAACAGTACCCTTCCACCGACACTCATTCGTTTGGCTGAACTGGTCCTCACCCTTAACAATTTCTCCTTTGAATCCTCCCACTTCCTCCAGACCAAAGGGGTAGCCATGGGTACCGGTATGGGTCCCAGCTATGCCTGTCTCTTTGTTGGCTACATAGAACAGTCGATCTTCCGTAATTACACTGGCACCACTTCCCACCTCTTCCTCCACTACATTGATGACTGCATTGGCGCCACCTCGTGCTCCCGCGAGGAGGTTGAGCAATTCATCAACTTCACCAACACATTCCACCCTGACCTTAAATTTACCTGGACCATCTCTGACACCTCCCTCCCCTTCCTGGACCTCTCCATCTCCATTAATGACGACAGACTTGACACCGACATTTTTTACAAACCCACCGACTCCCACAGCTACCTGGATTATA
Source organism: Chiloscyllium plagiosum (assembly GCF_037043375.1). Taxonomy (NCBI): domain Eukaryota; kingdom Metazoa; phylum Chordata; class Chondrichthyes; order Orectolobiformes; family Hemiscylliidae; genus Chiloscyllium; species Chiloscyllium plagiosum. The sequence goes on from NW_028270191.1 coordinate 8,108,363, forward strand.
CCTCTTCCTACCCTACCTCCTGCAAAACTGCCATCCCGTATTCCCAATTCCTCCGCCTCCGCCGTATCTGCTCCCAGGAGGACCAGTTCCACCATAGAACACACCAGATGGCCTCCTTCTTTAGAGACCACAATTTCCCTTCCCATGTGGTTAAAGATGCCCTCCAACGCATCTCGTCCACATCCCGCACCTCCGCCCTCAGACCCCACCCCTCCAACCGTAACAAGGACAGAACGCCCCGGTCCTCACCTTCCACCCTACCAACCTTCGCATAAACCAAATCATCCGCCGACATTTCCGCCACCTCCAAAAGGACCCCACCACCAGGGATATATTTTCCTCCCCACCCCTTTCCGCCTTCCACGAAGACCATTCCCTCCGTGACTACCTGGTCAGGTCCACGCCCCCCTACAACCCACCCTCCCATCCTGGCACCTTCCCCAGACACCGCAGGAATTGCAAAACCTGCCCACACCTCGTCCCTCACCTCCATCAAGGCCCTATAGGAGCCTTCCACATCCATCAAAGTTTTACCTGCACATTCACCAATGTCATTTATTGTATCCGTTGCTCCCGATGTGGTCTCCCCTACATTGGGGAGACTGGGTGCCTCCTAGCAGAGCGCTTTAGGGAACATCTCCGGGACACCCGTACCAATCAACCACACCGCCCTGTGGCCCAACATTTCAACTCCCCCTCCCACTCTGCCGAGGACATGGAGATCCTGGGCCTCCTTCACCGCCGCTCCCTCACCACCCGACGCCTGGAGGAAGAACGCCTCATCTTCCGCCTCGGAACACTTCAACCCCAGGGCATCAATGTGGACTTCACCAGTTTCCTCATTTCCCCTTCCCCCACCTCACCCCAGCTCCAAACTTCCAGCTCAGCACTGTCCCCATGAATTGTCCTACCTGCCTATCTTCCTTTCCACCTATCCACTCCACCCTCCTCTCTGACCTATCACCTTCATCCCCACCCCCATCCACCCATTGTACTCTTTGCTACCTTCCCCCACCCTCCTCCCCGACCTATCACCTCCATCCCCACCCCCACTCCCCTATTGTACTCTATGTTACTTTCTCCCCACCCCCACCCTCCTCTCATTTATCTCTCCACGCTTCAGGCACTCTGCCTGTATTCCTGATGAAGGGCTTTTGCCCGAAACATCAATTTTCCTGCTCCTTGGATGCTGTCTGAACTGCTGTGCTTTTCCAGCACCACTCTAATCCAGATCGTTATCCACTCCTTTGTCTATCCAGCTGTTCTTCTCTCTCCTTGGGCTCTCTTCTCACCTATCATTCACTCTATACCCCCTTCCCCCATGCTATCTTCAACATATAAACTGACATTTTCCTAGCCACCATCTGTTCTGAGGAAGGGCCACTGGACCTGAAACGTTAACTTTGATTTCTCTTCACAGATGCTGCCAGACCTGCTCAGCTCTTCCAGCAACATCTTTGCTTTCTGATTTATAGCACCTGCAGTTCTTTAGGTTTTTAGTTAATGTTTTGAGTCCGGAATGACTCTTGTGATGTTTGTTACTTAAATCAGTAGCTCACAAAGTGGTCTGTAGACCACTGGTGGTTTGAGAGGGTCTTCCCAATGACTCACAGGATGGTCCAAGATCCAAGTCACTGAGGTGCAACACCACAGCTGAGGCCATATGAGAGAACAGACCAGAACTTTCAAGTTGACCACTCGCTTGATGGCACCTGACATGATCATGTGTGTGGCATGTGTCTCCACAAACACACACAACGGCAACGTCAGCTAATAGTCAAGATTTATGGATCTGTGGATTTTGTTTGATGTTTAGATATGAGACAAGTATTAGCTTCTCAAAAGAACGATTGATTTTGCATCACAGATTCGAATGTTTCAAATGAACCTGTATTCCCTTGCAGTATTCATGTTTATCATTTGCAAATGTCTATTTTAGGTATTTATTTGATGCTTAATTTGAATAAATATACATAAATGTACTTAGAGCAGAAAAAAAGGCCACAAAATATTTCGAGCTTCCATAAGTTTCCATTCCTTCTGGTGAGTCTTATTCAGTGGCAAGAGAAAATGGCTGAGGTTAGACCAGGATAGAAATGTTTGAGAGCCATTGACTGCACCAAAATCATTTGTGAACTTGGGGTGGTAGAGGGAGCGGTAGCTAAGGGGACAATGGATTACCATCTGTTGGCCAACATGAAACTGAACACCAGGAACAGGAGGAAGCCGTTTGATCCGTCAAATCATTTTTAAAAATTCTTTCATGGGTGTCACTGGCTGGGCCCAGCATTTTTTGCCTATCCTGAGTTGCCCCCTCGAGAAAGTGGTGGTTAGCTGCCTTGTGCTATAGGTTGACCGACAATATCCTGAGGGAGGGAATTCCAGGATTCTGACCCAGCGACACTGAAGGAACGGTGATATATTTCCAAGTCAAGATGATGAGTGGCTTGGAGGGGAACTTGCAGAGGGTGGTGTTCCCATATATCTGCTGCCCTTGATCTTCTAGATGGAAGTGGTCGTGTGTTTGGAAGGTGCTGTCTGAGGATCTTTGGTGAATTTCTGCAGTGCCTCTTGTACATGGTACACACTGCTGCTACTGAGCATTGGTAGTTGTGGAAGTGGATCTTTGCAGATGTGGTGCTAAACAAGCGGGCTGCTTTGTCCTGGATGGTGTCAAATTCCTTGAGTGTTGTTAGAGTTGCACCCATCCAGGCAAATGGGGAGTATTCCATTGCACTCCTGCTTTATGTCTTGTAGGTAGTGGACAGGCTTTGGTGAGTCAGGAGGTGAGTTACTCACTGCAGAATTCCAGTTCTTGTCGTTTATATGGTGTGTCCGGTTGAGTTTCTGGTCAGTGGAAATTCCCAGTATGTTGACAGTACGAATTTCACATGCAAGCCAGTCTGTTTAAGTACAGCAAATCTTTTATCCCTCAATGACCTTTGTGAGTGAGCCAGATGGGTTTTTATGACAATCTGGTGATTTTGCAGTCACTGTTACTGGTATTAGCTTTTTATTTAATTGTGGCTGTATGTAAAAAATTGAACTTAAATTCTCCAGCAGCTGTGATAGGATTTGAACTAAAATCTCCAGATCAGTAATCCTGGCCTCTGGATTATTAATGCAACAAGATGACCACTGCGCCCATGTAATGCCGGTCAATAGTCAGGAGTTTTATGTAGCGAGTGGGTACTTAGGTTGATTTTTCTTCCCTTGGAATAAAGCACTGAGGAAAATTGTTGTATTTTAACACAGCACAGAATAGGGATCGAACCTTCCAGTTCTGTCAGGCGCAGTACTACACCAGGACGTGTATTTGCCAGTAAGCCATTGGGACTCTTTCCCCCCCCCCCACCCTTCTGTTGTACAGCAATGTCATTTCTTGGAACTATCTGAAAACTCTAATGCTAACTCCCACCAAATCCTGTCCACCAGACTACTTTGGATCCCCATATCTAAGAGATAAGAGAGAGGCAAGAGTGGACATTGGACCGCTGGAAAATGAAACTAGAGATGTAGTATTAGGGAACAAAGAAATGGCAGAGGAACTGAACAGGAACTTTGCATCAGTTTCAGAATGGAAGATACCAGCAGCATACTAGAGCTTCAAGAGAGTCAGGGCAGAGATGAGTGCAATGGCCATCACTAAGGAGAAGGTGCTGGGGTGGCTGAAAGGTCAGAAGGTGGATAAATTACCGAGTCCAGATGGACTACACCCCAGAGTTCTGAACAAGATAGCTGAAGAGATTGTAGAGACATTGGTGATGAGCTTGCAGTAATCACTGGAGTCAGGGAGGATCCCAGAGGACTGGAAAGTAGCTAATGTAACACACCTGTTTAAGAAGGGAGGTGAGCAGAAGACAGGAAACTATAGGCCCAGTTAGCCTGACCTCATTCATTGGTGAGATTGGGAAGGGTTGGGGTGAGGAAGGAGGGGGGGGAGGGTTGGGGTTGGGGTGGAGGTGGGGTGGAGGAGGCAGCGTGGTGTGATGGAGGAGATGGAGGTGTGATGGGTCTACCTACAGCACATGGACTGCAACGGTTCAAGAAGACAGCTGACTATCATCTCAATTGGCACTGGGTATGGTCAATAAGTGCTGGGTCAGCTAGCCACGCCCACATCCTACAAACAAATAGCAAATAAGCTCCAAACCGACAAGAAGTTGGTTGACTCTCAACCGTCCTCTGAAATGGCCCCAGTTAAAATCTTTTTTTAAAGGTGATTAGGGATGGGCAGCATATGCCCCAATTAGCAAGATATTGAAAGGTGCTTGGCACTTGTGGCACACACACAGTACAGAAAGAGACCCTTCGGTCCAAACCAGTCCATGCCGACCATAATCCTAAACTAAACTAGTCCCACCTGTCTGTGCTTGGTCCATATTGCTCCAAACCTTTCCTATTCATGTACTTCTCCAAATATCTTTTAAATGTTGTAACCGTACCTGAATCCACTGCTTACTCAGGAAATTGATTCAATGCACAAACCACCCTCTGTGCCAAACATTTGCACCTCACATCTCTTTTAAATCTCTCTATTCTCACCTTAAAAATGTGCCCTCTATTCGTGAAATCCCCCAACCTAGGAAAAGGCACCTACTGTTAACTCTATCTATATCTCTCATGATTTTATACATTTCTATAAGGTCACCTCTCAATCTCCTATGCTGCAATGAAAAAGGTCCCTGCCTATCCAGCCTTTCTTTATAAGTCCAATCTTTTGTACCCGTTAAATTTACCAGTATCTTGGCAAATTTCTTCTGAACCCTCTCCAGTTTAATAATATCCTTCCTGTAACAGGGCGATCAGAACTGGGCACAATACTCCAGAAGAGGCCTCACCAATGTCCTGAACAACCTCAACATGACGTCCCAACTCCTACACTCAAAGGGCTGAGCAATGAAGGCCAGTGTGCTACACATCTTCTTAACCCCCCCTGTCTATATGTGACGCAAACTTCAAAGAACGATGTACCTGAACCCCTAGGTGTGTCTGCTCTACAACAGTACCTAAGGCCCTACCATTAATTGTATAAGTCCTACCCCTGTTTGTTGTACCAAAGTGCAATACCGAGATCGGTCAAGATGGCACAAGTTCAGGATTCATTCCATCCGGCAAGGCTGAGTTTGAACTCCTGTCCCAGACTTAAAACACCAACTTCACACACATCACAGCTAAGTTGACCATAGCTTGAGGTATACCAGAGTACAGTCAGCTCAGAGCATTCAGGTCATGGGTGTTGTGTGTCACAAAGCGTCTGTCAAATCCTTACCGTCACTGAGTGAAAGCTCCCTGACTGACTCTCTGAGCCTCACTGCAGCCTGAACATGACAGCAATGGTATGAAAATACAGTTGTGTACGTGCAGATAAATCTTCTACTTGCACTTTCAAAGTGACATGCTGGCTTCACTAACTCCTTGTAGGCATGGTTACCATTAGTTTAATATTAATTCATGGGACTGAACCTTCACCCTTGTCAAAATTAGATCTATAAACCATCACCGTTGAGCTCACCATTCCATACCTCTTGTTAATTAGACACATATGTGAGAAAAAGATTGCAAGCTGCTCCATTTGCTATATGTTCTGTATGCTGTGGAACAGCCAAAGGGGTGCATAGTTTTCTCAGACATAAATGGCATTCTTTAGAGGGCTCCTTTCTCGAGAAAAGGAAAAGAAAAATGAGGGTGATCTAGAATCTGAGAGTCATAAAGTTAGCATGGCAAAGAAAGAGACCATTTGGCCTCTTCCAGCTCTAGGATTGGTATCCAAGTTTATGAAAGGGTTTCAATGGGTAGATGCGGAGAAGGTTGTGCCTTCTTGCAGGGGAGACCCGAGCTAGGGGCTATCAATTTAGGATAGCCGCTAATAAACTTAACAGCCAACATACAGGGATATTTAATCTTTTGTAGAGACGGGAGGGATGGAAAAGAAAGTAGGGTAGAGTTTTTGAGGAAGTGTTCACCAGTGTGGATAGAGGGGAGCCAGTAGATGTCTTGTATTTGGATTTTCAGAAGATGTTCGACAGGGTACCTCACAAAAGGTTAAGTCATAAGTGCTTGTGGTGTTGGAGGTAGTGTATCGGTCAGGATAGAGAATTGGCTCATGGGTAGGAAACATCGAGGGGTTCTTTTTCAGGTTGGTAACCCGTGACCCGGGGTTCCACAGGGATTAGTGCAAGGACTGCAACTGCTTGCTATGTCTATTAATGACTTGGAGAAAGGAAGTGACTGTAAGCAAGAATCACCCCTCAACCTCCTACAATTCAAAGAAAAATGTCCCAGCTTTTCCAGTCTATTTTTGTCTCTCGACCCTTCCATTTCCGGCAACATCCTGGTAAATTTCTTCTGAACCTTCTCCAGTTTAATAATTTCCTTCCTATAACAGGGAGACGAGAATTGAATACAGTACTCCAGAAGAGGCCTTACCAATGTCCTGTACAGCCTCAACGTGACTTCCCAACTCCTACACTCAAAGGTCTGAGCAGTGAAGGCAAGCATGCTAAACATCTGTGACTCAAACTTCAAAGAATTATGTACCTGCACCCCTCGGTCTCTCTGTTCTACAACACTACCCAAGGCCCTACCATTAACTGTATAAGTCTTGTTGTTTGTTTTACCAAAATGCAGTACCTCGCACTTACTCAAAATAAGCTCACATCTGCTACTCCTCAGTCTGTTGACCCAATTGATTACGATCTTTTTGTAATCTCAGATAATCTTCTTCACTGTCCATGATGCCACCAATTTTGGTATCATCTTACTGACCATGCCTCCTATATTCTCATCCAAATCATTTATATAAATGACAAACAAAAGTGGACCCAGCACCGATCCGTGTGAAACACCCATGGTTCGCTAGCCTCCAGTCCGAAAAACAATCCTCCACCTCCATCTGTCTTCTACCAACTGGGGGACTTGTGCCTGAAACACAGAAAGCAGCACACACGGGCAGCAGGGAATCAGGAAGGCTCAGGGAATGTTGGCCCTTATTCCAAGGGAGTTGGAGTGTAAGAGTAGGGAAGTCTTACTGTAACTGTACAAGGTGCTGGTGAGACCACGTCTGGAACACTGTGAGCAGCTCTGGTCCCTTAAATAAGGAAAGATGTCATTTCATTGGAGGCAGTTCAGAGAAGGTTCACTCGGATGATCCCTGGTGTGGGAGAAAAGGTTAAACAGGCTGGGACTCTACTCACTGGAGTTGAGAAGGATGAGAGCTGATCTCAGTGTAACATATTGGATACTTAAGGGGCTTGACAGGGTAAATACTGAGAGAATGTTTCCCCTCCTGGGAGAGTCTAGGACTAGAGGGCATAGTCTCAGAATAAAGGGGCACCAATTTAAGACTGAGATGTAGAAGAATTTCTTCTCCCAGCGAGTTTCGAACTCCTTGCCACAGAGATCTGTGAGGACAGATTCCTTGTGTATATTTATGGCTAGGGGATAGATTTTTGTTCAGTTGGGGAATCAAAGGTTATGAGGAAAGGGCAGCAAAATGGACGTGAGGAATGTTGGATCAGTTATGATGCTGTTGAATGGTGGAGTAGGCCTGAGGGACTGAATGGCCTATTCCAATTGCTATTTCTTATGGCTTTATGTTTAGTGAGGAATTCAAGAGAAATCTCTCTAGTCAGAAAGTTGGGAAAATGTAGAAATCACAGCCAGAGGGAGTGCTTGAGAATCATGTTGATGCATTTTCAATAAAGACACGAAGGAGAAAGAAATGGAAGGATATGTTTGTCAAACTTTCTGAGTAAAGGGAGAAAGGAGGTGTACTGCTAATGTCACTGGACTAGTAATCCAGACACACAACCTAATATTCTGCGGTCATGGATTCAAATCCCACTTTGATAGCTGGTAGTATTTAAATTTAATAAATAAATATGGAATATAAAGTTAGTCTCAGTGCGGATGGCCATGAAATTCTCAGCAATTGTTGGAAAAACCCATCTGGTTCACTAATGTCCTTTAGAGAAGGAAACTGCCATCTTTACCTGGCCTGGCATACACGCGACTCTAGACTCTCAGCAGTGTGGTTGACTCTTAACTACCCTCTGGGCAAATCGAGACGGGGAATAAATGCTGGCCTAGCCAGTGATGCCTACATCACATGAAAAGGATTTTAAAGAAGAGACGCATAAATGCTGACATGAATCTGTCAGGTGAACAGCCTGTTTCTGTGCTGTACATATTTTGCATCTCTGTAACCTCCTCCAGCTCCACAACCCTTCAGGATTTCCACACACTTCCGATTCTGGCCTCTTGTGCATCCCATGCTCCACCCTTGGTGACCGTGCCTTTAGCTGTCCAGGCCTCAAACTCTAGAATTTCGTCCCCAAACCTCTCTATCCCTCTCCACTCAAAAGATATTAATTAGAGGTTACCTCTTTGAGATTTTGATCATTTGTCATCATATCTCTTTACGTTCAGTGTTAAATTTTATCTGGTAACAATCCTATGACGTATTGCCACATTGTTCCCTGTGTGAAAGATGCTACGTAAATGCAAGTTGCTGCTGGCAATCTTTCTCTGCTAACGTTTCACCCAAAATGACAGATGGGACCTACGCAAGGATGTTTTAGACATGGCACCCCCTACAAATCGAAGGGACTAAGAGACCACTCGATTTCAGTAGTTCAAAGTGATTTGAGAATTCGAGAGGCAGACTGAACAACGTGATTTTCAGTGATGGGAGAGTCTAGCTCCAGGAGGTTTAACATTAACTTTCCAATTAGTCTATTAAGGGGCGATGTCAGGAAGCACTTACCACACAAAGGGGAGTGGAAATTTGGAATGTGCTAAACCCCACCCCCACAAAAATGCTGTGGTGGCTGATTGGAGAGTTGTGGTTAGTTGCAAACTTTGAAACTGAATGTTTATTATTGAGTGAAGGGATTGATGAGGGCATTGAGGGTTAGGGTGCCAAGACTAACAGATGGTATCAGTATACTGAATGCTCAAACTCAAATTGAATAGCAGAATGGGTTTAAGGGGCTGATTGGTCACCTCTTGTTCCTGTCTGACATTCTAAAGGGAAATGAGTCATAAACACTTCCAAAGGAGACAAATAGATAGTGTATATTTTCAATGGGAAAGCTTATACAGTTTATACAAAAGGTGATGTGTATATCTTCATCTGTAAACCTGGTAAAAGCTATAAAGAGACAAAGGTAATCAGTTGAAGGGGCAGTATTTTTCACTCTAAAATGTATTTTGTCCCACATTCCTCTCTCTTGACTCTCATTGATGACAAATGCCTTCTAATCCTACAATAACCGTGTATTCTTAATGTGGGAATCTAATTGGTCAGCGATTAGGACAACCGTAAGATGTAGGAGCAGCAGTAGGCCATTCAGCCCATTGAGTGTACTTTGTCATTCAATGAGGCCACGGCTGATCTGATAATTCCCAACTCCACTCTCTTGCCTTTTCCCTGTAACCCCTTGATTCCCCTTCCTGATTAAACATCTCTCTGTCTCAGCCTTGAGTATACTCACTGATCCAGCCCCGACAGCCCTCTGTGGGAAAGAATTACACAGACCCACTCCCCTCTGAGGGAAGAAATTTCTCCTCATCTCTGTCTTCAATGGGTGACCCCTTATTCTGGGATTGTACTCTCTGGTCCTAGACTCTCTCCCACAAGGGGAAACAACCTCTCCACATCCCCCCAGTCAAGTCCCCCAGGGAATCTTAGATGTTTCAATAAGGTCACCTCTCATTCTTCTAAACCCCAATGAGTCCAGGCCCAACCTCCTCAACCTCTCCTCATGGGACAGTCCCTCCATACCCGGGATCAGCCGAGTGGACCTTCTCTGGGCTGCCTCCAATGTCAGTCTGTCTGTGCTGGCTCAGTGGTTAGTACTGCCACCTCATAGCACCAAGGGCCCTGGTTTGATTCCACCCTTGGGTTACTGTCTGTGTGGAGTTTGTACATTCTCCCCATGTCTGCGTGGGTTTCCTCTGGGTGCTGCGGTTTCTTGCCACAGTCCAGAACTGTGCAGGTTGGGGTGGATTGGCCGTGCTAGATTGCCCATCGTATCCAGGGGTGTATTGGTTACGTGGATTTGCCATGGGAAAAGTAGAATTACAGGGTTAGGGTGAGGGGGTGGGTCTGGGTGGAATGCTCTTCAGAGGGTTGGTGTATACTTGATGGGCTGAATGACCTGCTTCCACACTATTGGGATTCTATGATTCCTTCGATAAGGGATCTCAAACTGTTCACAGTATTCTAGTTGTGGTCCAACTAGTGCCTTGTATGTTTCAATAACCATGTATTCTCATTCTTCTAAACTCCAACGAGTACAGGCTCAACCTACTCAGCCTCTTCTCCCAAGACAGTCCCTCTATACCCGGGATCAGCCAAGTGAACCTTCTCGAAGACATTTCCATGAAAAGGAATGCAAGCATTCCCTAGACAAAAAAAAGTCACACGTTTACAGCAGGAGGCACTGCACCACAACATGCAACAGGAAACCTGGCTGATTTCCACGTTCCTTCTACTTAAGGCTGAGTCACTAGTCCCATTGCAATGCCTTACCAGTTCATGCAAGCGTAGACTTATATGTGTTGGGGGAGGGGATCTTTGCTGATCCGGTGTTGGATCTCCTTGTCAGTGGTGGTATTTTGAGTGAGGTGATAGCCAAGGTCTGGAAGAGGTCACCATATTCCAGAGCCGCTCCATCAACATATCTGGGAGCTGGAGTACTTTGCTGACTGGGTATTGGTTGATTGAAATGCAGAAGGTGGACATGGAAAGGATGTTTCCTTTTGTGGGAGAGTCCAGACTTACAGGGGCAGCTGTTTTAAAATTATGGGTGATCCTTCTAGGAGAGAGAACTTTTTTTCCCCCTCTTAAACTTTGGAGATCTATGCGTCAGAAAGGCCTCAGGTCATTGGATCGATTCTTGTTAATTAGGGAATCAAAGATTATCAAGATTAGATGGAACGCAAACTGATCAGCCATAATATTATTTTAATTGGGGGTGCTGTCTCGATGGACTGAATGGTCTACTTCTGCTCCTATTTTGTGTGTTTGGGAAATATCTAAGTTTTGGTTTGGCAATATTCAAGGACAGTGTGAGTTTTTTTGTCTGATTGAGTGTGGCATGCCAATCTGTTGCCGACTGGACAATGACACTGCAATTATAGAATCCCTACAGTGTGGAAGCAGGCCATTTGGCCCATTGAGTCCACACTGACCCTTCAAAGAACAGCCCACTCCCACCCCTGTAACCCTGCATTTCCTATGGCTAACCCACCTAGCCTGCAATCCCTGGACACTATGGAACAATTTCCCATGGCCAATCCATCAAGCCTGCACGTCCCTGGACACTATGGGACAATTTAGTATGACCATTCCACCTAACCTGCATATCCCTGAACACAATGGGACAATTTCCCATGGCCAATTCACCTGACCTGCACATCTTTGGACTGTGGGAGGAAACTGGAGCACCCGGAGGAAACCCACGCAGACACGGGGAGAACATGCAAACTCCACACACACAGTTGCCCTATGGTGGAATCGAACCCGGGACACTTGTCCAGTGAGGCAGCATTGCTAACCACTGAGCCACTGTGCTGCCATCTGCAAGCTATGTATCTATGAAGTGCTCAGCTTCGATGCAAAGATAGCTGAAGGCTAAAGGGAAGAGCTTGCTATTGTTCTAAATGACAGTAACTTGTCCATCAGGCTGCATTGTACTTTGAGCCAAAACCTTTTAATGACGTGACACAACAACAGCACAGGAGGAAAAGAGAGGAAGCAAACTCTGCACTGCGGATCCCACTGCCTCATGAGGCATGTCCAAAGATTTGGAGGTGGAGAATTGGTTTCAGTCACTTGATGATCCACAGCAGAAACAGGTGACCCAGAGCAGAGATCATCCTTGAATCACGGGATAACCAAGTGTTGCCCACACTGACAACAACACAGGCATCGTATCACTGTGTAGTCATAATATACATGGAGTAGTTTACAGACCTGTGGTGGTTCCTGCCCTTCTACATGGCTCTGAGACATGGACTGTCTACAACAGGCACCTCAAGTTGCTGGAGCAGTCCCACCAACCCTGCCTGCGCAAGATCCTGCGAATACACCAGCACCAGTGTTCTTGACCAGGCCAACATCCCCAGCATTGAGGCACTGACCTGCTCTTGATCGGCACGTCGTCTGCCTGACCGACACGAGGGTCCCCAAGCAAGTGCTCTACTGCCAGCTCTGAAACAGCAGGCAAGTCCCAGGTGAATTGCTTCGGCGACCCCCTCAAGGCCTTACTGGAGAAGTGCAGCATTCCCTCCGACACCTGGGAATCACTGGCCCAAGACCATCCAGAGTGGAGGAGGAGCATCCGGGAAGGCGTCGAGCGCCTCAAGACTTGCCCTTGGAAAAAAGCGGAAGCCAGGTGAAAGGAGCGTGGTGCCACACCAATGCCCCACTCACCCCTTCCCGTGACCACCTTCTGCCCCAAGTGTAACAGAGCTTGTGGTAGCTGCATCAGTCAGCTATGCTTAAGTTCTGTATGACCTAAGTGAGTCACCCTGAAGTGGAAGAGAGTCATCCTCGTCTGTGAGGGATCATCAATGATGATGGTGAGTCATGACATACACTTGATGGACTGAAGGGTCTCTATTATATTAAATGATTCTTTGATTTCAGTGAAAATTGCACATCACACTTTGCCTTCCTTTAACTTTGAGAACGGTATCACAGTGGTTGATCATAGGACTGTCATGCATGTTGATTAAGATTTGCAATTCATCCTTTGTTTTTTGTTTACCAGCTTTCTTCTTTCACCCATCTACCCAGCCAGGGAATGCTGGTCTTGATCGAGGTTTCAGGTTTTGAGTTCAGTGGAGAAATTGCACTGCGAAACTGCCTGAATGCATCCTGGTTGGGTTAGACCTCAAATTTCCACCAAGTTTCTTTTCCATGGTCATCGACGTAAGACTTAGTTGGTCTTGGTCCTAAAACTTAATAAGGCCAAGATGAGATTTATTGAAAGTGTTTAAAGTATGTTGGGATTTGAGGGAGTAAATAGTGAGAAACTGGTGGTAGAACCAGAGGTTCCATGTGGGAAAACCTATTAGATGTGAATTGCATGCCTGATAGAATGCTGCGTACAAGCTCGATGGGCACCTTCTTTGATTGCTGTTCCAAAGAGCTGCCATAGTCTGGATGGGCTGAATGGTCTGTTTAAGTGCTGTACTATTCTACGTCTTTATGAACCTGTGCAATCAGGTCATGTAATAGAGCACAATTGTTTTCTTTCCACGAAAGAGAATTTAAATTATTACTTGGTCATACAGAACTTGAGTATTGCTGAACATGGACCCATTTTGTCCATGTTGTTTGCCTTGAGCTCATCTGAATGCTTTGCAAGAAATACCAGAGTTGGGGAGAATAACCTTCTATTGTATGAAAGGAAGGTGCTGATTGGTTGGTAAATGAACTCTGGTTGAGGTGTTGCTGAAGAGAATGCACCAGTTAATGATTACTGACAGTTAACCTCCAGGCTTTGTTTAAATTTTAAACCTTGAGAAATGAATCAAAGAATGGCTGTTACTTATTTTGTTGAGTTGAAAGGAGCACAGTGCGTGTACATGCTGTATATGTCACCTTCAACACACGGAGGTACACCATGGTGGAAGCCCCACTGACAGTCGTAAAATGGGTCCCAACTTAATTCTTCACACACTTGGAATAATTTAGCAAATGTCCAATCATGGAATCATGCCTTATGTTGAATTTGGTGTTGTGGGTTCCGCAAGCCTGGTTTTGTATTCTGTCTACAGTCTATGAATTGCTTGTTGCGAACAACCAAATGTATATGCTGCTTGGTATGGTCTGATAATCTTTGGGATGTATGGCCTACAAACTGAAAACCTTTGACAAAATATGCCCTTTTTCAGCAATGGTAAAGACAATGAAAACTAGGTGCTGACATATTGATACAGCTGAAAATGGATGTATCACCAAAAGTTAGAATTTTGAATAATGAGTACTTTTATTCTTTAATGGTGTTGTGGGCATGTTCCCCATTCTTGATTGTTCCCAAACTGAGTGGCTGGTAGGCCATTTCCAAGGGCAGTTAAGAGTCAACTGCATTGGCTGTGGGTCTGCAGTCACGTGTAGTCCAGACCAGGTAAGGAAGGCCGTTTCCTTCCCTTAAAGAAATTTGTGAACCAGGTGGGTTTTTCCAACAATTGATGATAGTTACCATGGCCACTCCATCACTGAGACTAGCTTTCTATGTCAGATTTTATTTATTACATTACAGATTTGAACCATGCCCCAGAGAGTTAGCCTGGATTGCTCGTCCAATGCCATTACCACAATACCCTGATCTCCACCCTCCCCCCGGAACGCACACGCACACACACAATACCCTGATCGCACACGCGCGCGCACACACACACACTTCACTGAAAATGACTCAAAGCTCAAACCAGACTGATGGGGTGGCATGGTGGTTCAGTGGTTAGCACTGCTGCCTCACAGCACCAGGGACCTGGGTTCATTTCTACTCTCAGGTGACTCTGCAAACTCCACACAGACAATCTCCCTGTGTCTACATGGGTTTCCTCTGGGTGCTCTGGTTTCCTCCCACAGTCCAAAGATGTGCAGGTTAGGGTGGATTGGCCATGCTAAATTGCTCATAGTGTTCAGGGATATGCAGGCTAGGTGAATTGGCCATGGAAAATGCAGGGTTACAGGGATAGGGTGGGGTTATAGATATAGGTGGGATGCCCTTTGGAGGGGTGATGTGGACTCAATGGGCCAAATGGCCTGCTCCCACAGTGTAGGGATTCTATGAAGCACATCCACATTGAGTTGACATACATGAGGTCTGATCATTGTTGGATGTTAAAGAAGAAAAACTACTATATGGAGAGCCTCCCCAATCCGTGCAGTCGGTAGAATTTCCTCGGGACCTAATCTGGGCAAAATTGAACCTTGAACCTGAGCAAGAGATTGTGAAAAATAGGAAGAGTCATTTTCAGTGAAGTGTGTGGGGGGGGGGGGCAAGGGGGGAGATCAGGGTATTGTGGTAATGGCATTGGACGAGTAATCCAGGTTAACTCTCTGGGATATGGTTCAAATCTGTAATGTAATTAATAATTACAATGGCCATGGTAATTATCATCGATTGTTGGAAAAACCCATCTGGTTCACTAATTTCCTTTAGGGAAGGAAACGGCCTTCCTTACCTGGTCTGGGCATGAATTTACAGTTAAACTCCTCTGTTATTTGGTTATTTGTACAGCCAGCTTTGCCTGTCAATATAACTGATGAAAGCTTGAACTCAGTATGGTTCCGTTTGCCAAGTTCAGGTACAGCTACCCTGCACAACCTTGCAATGGGTCGACTCACCTTCTTGCACTGAGGAAATTCTCTTTTGAGTACTTTGTCTATGGGTTTAGCGGCCAATCAATACACTTTCTAATTCAACTTGAGAGCCAAAACTAAAGCCAGCCACCTCCATAACTATTTGTTTGCAGGCTGAGGGGAAAAAAGAAGAGAGGAGTATGCCTTTAAATGTCCCTCAAGTTTGATTTTTAAGACTCTGGCGGTGTCAGTGAAATATTACAGCCTGGGTTCCAGAAAGGCATACAGGCAAAACAAGAGGTATGTGACAGTTCTAGGAGCTTTTAGCCCTGGCTGTTTAAAACAAAATATAAGCAGGGGATCATGAAAATCCTGCTGGATAACCCCCTCAGTGGGTTAAGTTGAATCTGTTTAACACACTTTCCATTTTTAGACTATTTCGTACAGATACTGGTTTTCATCAAGCTCTCTCTCACTTTCATATACACCACAAAGGCAGGTCTACTGGAATTGTGCCTCAGTCCATTGCAGTGAAGAGTTTTCTCTGAGGTGAATATCAGTTCAGGCTTGTGAAATGGCTGAAGATTACTCTGGACATTTACCCAGCTGTACAGATAGCTCGTGTGCTGTCAACCCTTCCCAAGGCCTCAGAATCTGCAGTCAGTGCTGCAGAGAGCCGGGGAGGGGGTGGTCCTTGATTGCTGGAAGAGCCACAGATTGAGAGAGCGAGTGAGAGAGAGAGTGAAGGCAGTCTCCTCCCAGTCAAGCGAACCGTTACTTCATGTGCTGTGCCTGCTCTGCAGTGAGCAGTTTTCAGACTTACAGCAGAACCCGCCAGTCTCTCCCGCTTATATGGCCAGGGTGCTTCGATCTCCACGGCAGGCTGGCATGCGTGCCAACCAGGCAGCATGAAGGGCGGGCAGCAGCGGCCGGGCTGTGCGTGCCAGCATTTGTTCTGCAAGGTCCTGGCAAAGTGCAGATGTTGTTACAGAGTACGAGGTTAGTGACTTTAGCCCTGTTGGCATCTTGTGTGTGGGACTCTCTGCGCGTGTGTGTGAGTGTGTGTGTCAGTGAAAGTGTGTATCCGTTTGTGTGTGTGTCAGTGAGTTTGTTTCAGTGAGTGTGTGTGAGACAGAGAGAGTATGAATGTGTGCGAGTGAGTGTGTGCTTGTGTCAGTAAAAGTGAGAGTGTGTGTGTGTTGGACTGCAATGATTGCGACTTCTCTCTGGCTTTCAAATGCAGACTCACCTCACACCTGTTTTGTCCATTTTCAACAAGCCTATGGTACTGTGTCTGATAGCAACTTTGTCAGAGAATTGCCTGGCACAATCCTATCACCATCTGTGAGAAACTGTAGGAATTCTTATGAGGTCACTTCGGCATCTTCAAAATAATCAGGTCAGATTTGAGAGTGATCATGGACAGGATGGGGCTGTGCACAGTTGTAAATGGATGAAATCAAATATTTTTATTTGGTTGGCTCCAGGTGTAAATGAGATGTTCTCTGCTTTCCAGAATGCACTTTTTTCACTTTGACTTGCTGATATTCAGGTTGGATATAAAACTTATTGTGTTGTGTGTTTGTTGTGTGTTTTGAAAGCATTCACAGCTCAATGGGCAAAGTATAAGGAGAATAATTGGATATCTGGCATCAGTTTGATGGGATGAATGGCCTCCTCCTGGGCTGTACAATGCTGTGAAGGCTGGCCAGGAAACCCAGGAAGGTGCCAGCTTCAATGCCCGCTCAGTGCCTGGGTCAGCTGGTCACAAGCAGAGGACTGAGAGTTGGCGGGTTGATGGTGGGATGTGTGCATTGGAATTAGGAAAGTGCCAAGGGGTACACAGTGGTGGGGAGAGAAAGGGCACAGGAGGAAGCAGTGTGAATCACCTAGGGCTCTGGCAGAACCCCTGTGACCTTTCAAAAGAACCATTTGATTTACTTCCCTTCCCCTACTTGTTTCCCGTTGGCCTGCTCATCTTTCAAAAGCACAAGAGAGAAAAAAAGCAAAGTCCTTCATAATCTGAACCATAAGGATATCCTGCAATGGTCTCCTTTTCCTTTACATGCCTAGGCTGTGGAATAATGCCGAGCACTCCAGAGATTACAAAAAAATCTTGGATGGACGGGTGTCTGGAATGAAGGAAAATCAAGATAAAGTAGTTAGGCCAGGACGGGGTTAACAAAAAAAACTGCCAAGGCTTCAAGTGTCAAAGTCAACGAAGCTTTATGTGATTAAAGTCAGTCTCCTCCACAAATCAGAGCACACAAAAAGATTGCCCATTGACCCGAAAGTATTCCACTTATTCTCTATGATATGAAGCAACAGCTCTGAAATGTTCAGTCCCTTCACACAAATATCCTGACAGAGTGAAATTCTGTCTCAGTATCTCTTTTTATCACTGGCCGTTTCAGCTCACGACGCCCAAATTAAACTCTCTACCCAGTGCAAGGTTATGTGACTCATGCCTGGATCTTTAACCCAATGCCCTGTATCCCCCAACCTGTCACCCGCCAGCTCAACGAGAAATTGGATTGCTTATTAATTTAAAGTGATGCGAGCCAGCTTCTGTGTTAGGGGAGGGGCTATAGAGGTCAGATAGGCATTAGCATTTGTCTTCCCTTGGGCTTAATGCGATTGTTTAGTTGAAGGAGGGCCTGAGGTTGGCCTGTCTGCCTCAGTGACGTGCCTCCACTAGTGAGTATCGTGCCTCCTCCGCTGGTGAGCATTGTGCATCCTCCACTAGTGAGCATCGTGCTTCCTCCGCTGGTGAGCATCGTGCATCCTCTGCTAGAGAGCATCGTGCCTCCTCTGTCTTTGAGCAGCATGATTGCAATGGACATCTGAAAGGTACAGGGTTGGGCTCTCAGTAAAGTGAAAAGCCTTGCCCCTTTAATGGGCAACAAGGTAGTGGTGGGTGAGGAATTTGGCCTGTGGTGTCTTTCACCCCTCGCTCCATCAAGTCCAGGTCCTGATATTGCTGCTGTGTGAAGACACGTAAACAGGATTGCAATCCATCATGGATGGCAGTGCCAAACAAGCAATGACCATTCCCACGTTTGGCATTCTGTGTGATTTCCTATTGACATTTAAGTTGACCGAGTGCAAGATGATTCATTTGTGCCTGTCCTGACCCACTTCCCAGATGAACTTTACCCCTTGTGTCCCGTCAGCCAAGCTGAAACAAGATTGCCTGCCTCCACGTTCCTGAGCTCATCCAACCTCGGTACCTACACCTTAGACCCTATTCAACCTTCAGCATAGTGCTCATTAGCATCCTCTCCTCGATTTTTTTTTGACTTCACATTGTTGTTTTTCAATCCTTCCATGGCCTTGCTCCTCTCAATCTCAGTCATCCCCTCCAGCCCTACAACCTTCCAAGACCTCTGCAGTTCTTGAATTGGCCTTGGTGAGACCACACCTGGAGTATTGTGTGCAGTTTGGGTCTCCTTATCTGAGGAAGGATGTTCTGGTGATGGAGGGAGTACAGCAAAGGTTTCCCAGACTGATTCCTGGCATGGCAGGACTGTCGTATGAAGAGAGACTGGATCGGTTAGGACTATACTCCCTGGACTTTAGAGGAATGAGGGTGGAATCTCATTGAAACTTATAAAATTCTAACCAGATTAGACAAGGTCAATGCAGGGAGGATGTTCCCATTAGTGGAGGAGTTCAGAAGCCGAGGTCATGGTTTAAGGATATGGGGTAAATGTTTTAGGACTGAGATGAAGAGAAATGTCTTCACCCAGAGTGTGGGGACCCTGTAGAATTTACACAGAAACTGGCTACGGCCAAAATATTGTGTGTGTGTGTGTGTTCAAGAAGAAGTTAGTTACAGTTCTTGTGGCTAAAGGGATCAAAGGGTATGGGGGGAGGGCGGGACTAGGGTACTGAGCTCGATGATCGGACATGATCACACTGAATGAGGGGCTGCATGGCCTACTCCTGCACATGTTTTCCATGTTTCTGTGGCTTCTTTCGCATCCTTGATTTGAATCGTTTCACCATCGCTGGCCGAGACTTCAGTTGCCTAGACCCCAAACTCTGGAATTCCCTCTGTAAACCTGGGCACCTCTCCCTCCTTTTTGTCACTGCCTGAAACCCAGCTTTTTGTCCAAGGCTTGCCACATTGTCCCCTTCAGTGGCCAATTCTGATCTGGTATTGTGAGGGACCTTGGGACATTTTACCACATTAAGGTCACTACATAAATGCAAAGTTGTTGTTGATTGATGTTTGCACTGCTGATTGATGTTTGCATGTGATGCCAGCTGTGAGATTTAGATTTTATTGTCATGTGTCCTTGAGTACAGTGAAAAGTGTACAAAGTTGCCATTCTCTGGCGCCACCTTAGAATACAAAAGACAGGATTACACACAGTAGCAGAAATATAAAAAACAGACAAAAGATAAGGAAATATCCAGTTCACTCCCCAACCTCCGCCATGAGTCCTCGCCTGTTAAGTGCCACCTCAGCTGAGCATCTGACATTTCACCTCCTTGATCAGAATTTCAATGCTACAGATATGCTCTTCCCACAGATTTAGTGAAATTGTCCAACTAACTAAAAGTTCTAAGTACGAGATCTTTTTTTGCGTTCAGCTTTGAGCTGGAATTCAGGCCTCAGCGTCACAAAATGACAGCCTGTCCTGTCGCAGAATTCAGTCATATACTTCCAGTTGACTGCCTGCACACCTCTTTGCCCCAACCCCCTCTACTGGATCATGACGAGCCAGGATCTATAAGGAGGGCATTAAATAAACCTAAGTTGGTGGCTTGCATCCAAAGGAAGCATACTGGCTTCTTCACCCAAGGTCACAGTGCTCAGGACAGCACTGAAGGAAAGAACCTAAAGCTTGCATTTCCATAGTGCCTTTCATGAACGCAATTTGTGTTAAAGTGCCCTACAGCCAATTAGATCCATAGTCCCTACCAACGTAAGACAGGCAGCAGGCAATTTTGTGCATAGCAAGCTCCCACAACCAGCAATGTGATCATGAGTAAATCATCCGGTTGTTTTTGTGTATCATTGTTGAGGAATAAATATTCCAACAATTCTTGGAAAAACCCATTTGGTTCACTCTCCTTTAGGGAAGGAAACTGCTATCCTTACCTAGTCTGGCTAACATGTGACTCCAACTCACAGCCAGTGTAATTGACTCTTGTTTGCCCTCTGGACAACAGATGCTGGCCTAGCCAGCGACTCCTGTGAATGAATAAAAAACCCTTCACCCCTGCACCAAAGAACATTTTGAGAGAAGAACATTTTGAGAGAACTCTATGGGGGCAGTTTTCCCCTCAGTGGAGCTGGTGAGCGAGCTGGTTAGTAGGGGAATTTGGTGAGTGGGCCCTGGAGATAGTGAGGAGATGCTTGGGTGACTTGCTTCACTGACTAGCTATTCAAGCCATTTCATCATCAGTTAGTGGCAACTTAGGGGCTTCAGCTAGCCACCTTCCTGATTACCTGCCTCTCCAGAGGGCAAGAAAGAAGGTGGCTAGAATCTCTACTGGGAAACCATGGTGACCTGCCTGCCAGCTTGGGTTGCGGTGGGCGGAGGCTTTCAATTGCCCAAATCTGGGTTGCAATCAGAGGCATACAGAGTGGGCAAAGGTGGTTGGCTTCTGAAAGCCACCCGTCGTCTGCCTTTGCCTCTGCTTCTTGCAACTTCCACTTTGTGAAAATAATATAAAAAATAATTAACTTCTCTTAGCTGGATCCCCCGAGGAGTGGGCCTCACCCAGCAGACTTCAAGATCCAGACGCTCTATCAAGGTCTCCAGTATGGAGGCCCGGGATGGGCCAAGATACTGATCCTCGTTTGGCTGCCAGCTCTTAGTGAGCCAACTGAAGGGCAATCGGGGCAATTTTCTTGATGGCAGTGGGGTGGCACCTAACAGGTTAAGTTCATAAGAGGTAGGAGCAGAAGGAGGCCATTCAGTCCATCGAGTGTACTCCGCCATTCAATGAGGTCATAACTGATCTGATCATCCTCACGTCCACTTTCCTCCCTTTTCCCCATCACCCCTCGATTTCCTTCCTGATTAAAAATCTCTCTGTCTCAGCCTTGAATATACTTACTGACCCAGCCCCTACAGCCCTCTGTGGGAAAGAATTCCACAGATTTACTCCCCTCTGAGAGAAGAAATTCCTCCTCATCTCTGTCTGCAATGGACAACCCCTTTTTCTGAGATTGTACCCTCTGGTCCTAGACTCCCAAAAGGGGAAACAATCTCTCCACACCTCCCCCAGGGAATCTTGGATGTTTCAATAAGGACACCTCCACACAGAAGCATTATGGGAAAATTCATGCCCTGATAATCTTTCACTTTGCATTCATACAACAACCTTCATGATCTCCAAATACTCCAACCATTTTTCAGTCAATATTTAATTTGAGGTGTAGTCACTGCTGTAATGTCAGGTTGTTTTCCATTCCAGCACTGCCCCTTTAAGTTTTCCAATGCATTGCTGGCACAGTTGTAGGTAACTCCAACCAATGATGCTCACCCCTCTTTGCTCAGATCACATATGATATTGGGCAAAGTCATGTACCCAGATTTTGGACATGCAGAGCCATGGGTTAAGACTCCTTGGCAGCCTCAGAATATCAGGGCCAGTAAGGTTGGCAGTGACACCAGGCAATAGATCATGCCACTTATCCTGAGGCGCCAGTCCCAGCAGAGATGTGCGAGGATGTGCCACATGGAGTCTGCCACAGTTTGGAGGGGGAGAGAGTTGGATTGGGTTTGCCCAATTTTGCCAAGTCCATTACTTGATGGAGTACCTGCCATCATTAAGTAATGGACAAAAATGGTGGCACAAAATAGGCGCAAAGCCTATTGCTTCAACTCTGCATGGCAGCCAGGGGCGGGAGGGGCATCAAAGAAACTGAGAGGGCCATTGAATTCAGTAGGTTATTCAATTGGTCACTCTCCACAACCATAGGGCAGAGTTGGGTGCGTGGCATGTGATGAGTGAAGAGACCAGAAGGCTCTTGCAGAATTGGCCTTTATTGAGTTGGCACAATATGAGAGCCCGAGAAAGATGAACAAAAGTATTGAGGGAGTCCCGTACTGTTAAGAGATGGTTGCGGGTGCGATATTAAATTGAGGCCTTGTGTTCCCTCCCAGTTTTATATAAAATATCCCGTGGCACTATTTGAAAGCCAACTCTTCGTCTTTTGCATTATTATTTGCATGTGAGGAAGAAAGGAAGCAAAGATTTTGCCAAGAAAGTGAGGTGAAGAGGAGTGAAAAGAGCCTGCTGTGGATCATAGACACCAGTATGCGCATTCAGGCTGAATAGACTGTTTCTGTGCAATGTGATTCCATGTGGCACAAGAAGAAAACAACACAACAGGACTCTTGCCCCAGATTTACCTTCTGGAAATTTTCCAGGCTAGCTGCTGAGCACGTGAGCCAACCAGTCTAAACATCACACTGGGATGAACTCCGGAATCTGCTGACCAGGGTGCCCACAGCTTTCACCTGCATTTTGTTGAGAACTTGGACTCGACAGATGGAAGGCAGCTGCGTGCAAATGGAGGACGTCAGGGTCTTTCTGCACACTTGCATAAAACAGCGATCCTGTCCTTTGTGACTAAATTACACATTAATAAGCCTGCACTTACGTAAAGTTGGCGAAACTTAAAGTGTCACTGATAAGCTATCATGTCTACCTTTTGTGAATAAGCAACAGGGTCGAACAGAATAGGCGATTGCAAAGTTCTATTGCCCGGTTCAAAGCAGAGCTCCAGGGAAAGGCTGGAGCTGTTTTCCCTGGAGGGTTGGAGACTGAGGGGTGACGTTATAAAGGTTTATAAAATCATGAGGGGCATGGATAGGGTAAATAGCCAAAGCCTTTTCCCCAAGGTAGGGGAATCCAAAACTTGAGGGCATAGGTGTAAGGTGAGAGGGGAAAGATTTAAAAGGGACCTGAGGGGCAACGTTTTCACACAGAGGGTGGTGCGTGTATATGGAATGAGCTGCCAGAGGAAATTGTGGAGGCTGGTACAATTACAACATTTAAAGGCATCTGGATGGGTATATGAATAGGAAGGGTTTGGAGGGATATGGGCCAAATGCTGGGAAATGGGACTAGATTAGGTTAGGCTATCTGGTCGACGTTGATGAGTTGGACCAGTGGGTCTGTTTCCATGCTGTATGACTCTTATCTCTGAGATGTCAAATACACAATAGTGTTACCAAATGTGGCTTTTCCAAGCTTTTGATCATGAGATGGACGGAAAACCGGGTGAGGCAAGGCATTCCACAGATTGGAAGTCACGGAAGCAGAGGAATTAATTGATCATCCTGACAGAATGGGTTTCAGATCCTGAGTTTGCACAGGGCAGGAAGGGTGATTTGGAAGGTATTCTGGAAAATGTGAAGAATGAGGAAAGAAATTTCATGGTTTGGGGTGAGGTGAAGTGGATGTGTCTGTGCTCTCTTTTTGGTGTCAGATAGCCTCCTGTATTCATGTATAGATTCCAGTTCCCAAAGAAATGCCCTGCAGCAACTCACCAAAGCTCATGAGACAGCACCTTCCAAACCCACATGCTGACCATCAAGGAGGAGAAAGGCAGCATATGCAGGGGAATATCGTCAGTGCTTGATTGGCAGCACAACCACAAGCATCCACTCCCTCCCCCACTGACACTCAGTAGCAGCACTGCAGAAGTTCATCAAAGATCCTCAGATAGCACCTTCCGAACCCATGATTCACTTCCATCTAGAAGGACAAGGGAACACCAGGCCCACAAGTTCCCCTCCAAGCCCCACACCATCCTGACTTGGAAATATATCCCGTTCCTTCAGTGTCACTGGGTCAAAATCCTGGAATTCCCTCCCTCAGGGCATTGTGGGTCAACCCACAGCACACGGACTGCAGCGGTTCAAGAAGGCAGCTCACCCCCACCTTCTCAAGGGAACAACTAGTGACGGGCAATAGATGCTGAGTGAAGGCCACATGTGTAAAAGAATTTTTAAAAAACTGACATTTTTAAAAGAAAATGAGATGAAAAATTGCAGCATTACCAAGTACAGCTAACGGTGAAGGAGCCTGAGGGCTGTGGTGGGAAGGCAAATGTGGCCGAGCAGTCCGGTATCTTGTCATCTCCGTCATGAATATCGTCCCAGTAGCCCATTTCTTTGGGTTGATGCAACATTTAAGAGGCATTTGGATGGGTATATGAATAGGAAGGGTTTGGAGGGATATGGGCCGGGTGTTGGCAGGTGAGACTAGATTAGGTTGGGATATCTGGTCGGCATGGATGAGTTTGACTGAAGGGTCTGTTTCCATGCTGTACATCTCTATGACTCTATGTGGAAAAATCGAAGGAAAGGGACTTCAAAAGAAAGTGTGAGCGGCAGCTTTGCATTTGGGAAGATGTGTCTATCAACCACCCTTAGCTCCTCCAGAAGCCGCTGACAGTGACCCACTCTCATTTCCAGTTCAGAGGTCACTCAGTCCTGCTTGCAGCTTCACAAAGCCACTTTAGCCAGGTAATATTCTGATTCAGGTCACCGACCTTCTACAATGGTCCTGGAGTCCCAGAATTAAGCGCAGAATGATTACAGAGCAAAAGGAGGCCATTGTGCTTGCACTAGTTCAATCCCCTAGTGCCAATCTACCCATATCCCAGCATGCCATTTCTATCCAAATAACCATCCAATGACCCTCTTGAATGCCTCAATTGAACTTGCTTCCAGTACGTTTCCAGGTAGTGCATTCTAGACACTAACTACTCGCTGGGTGAAAATGGTTTTTCTCACATCCCCCTTGCTTCATTCACACATCACTTTAAATCTACGCCCCTCTCATTCTTGTTTCTGTCACAAGTGAGACCAGTTTCTCCCGATCTACTCTATCCAGCCTACTCATGATTTGGAAACCTCTATCAGATCTCCCTGTCAGCCTTTCTCTCCAGGGAGGACCGTCTTAATTTCTTCAATCTATCCTCACTGCTGAGGCTTCTCATCCCTGGAACCATTTTTGTATATCCCATCTGCTCTGTCTCTCCCTAATGCAACCACATCGTCCCTATAATGTGGCACCATAGCTGAGGTTGAACAAGTGTCTTGTGCAAGTCCAACATCACCTCTCTGCTTTTGTACTCTATTAATAAAGCTGAGGACACTGTGTTTTATTAACTGCTCTCTCCACCCATCCTGCCACCTTCAACGATCTGTTGTGAGCACTATTGGGGAACAGAAACCATACGATTGTTGAAGAAATTGTAATCTTGTAAGCATTGAGCATTTTTGTGCCATTGTGTTAAAAATGTTGGCGATTGGGTGATAAAGTTGTTTGTTTTGTTTGAGGTGGGAGGTCATGTGAGCAATATGACCATCCAAAGTTGGCACCCCTACTTCCCTTTCTGTTTCAATCAGCTTGCATGGTGTTATTTGAATTTGAATCAGGGTCCTTGTAGGAATGCAGTCCACACTGCGAGTAGGCAATGGGATTGCCAATGACAGTCACGCAGAGAGTGAAGTTGTGGCATGGGAAGATGGGCAATCTGGTGAACGGCATGGATTCCCTCTCAGGAATCTGATGTTTAATCAATGGGGTGAAATGTGGAGCAAAAGTAAATTATTACTAGAAAGTTGAAATATCAAGAAAAAAGAGAAGGTGCTGGGGCAACTCAGCAGGTTCTGGCAAAATCTGTGGAGAGAGAAACAGACTTAATGTTTCAAGTCCGGTATGACTCTTCTTCAGAAGTGGAGGCCTTCCCTTCAATGAATTTTGAACTCACCTTGGTGTTGTACTCTCTTTCTTTCCCCTCGTTTATTTCTCTGTCCTCGCATCCTTGATCAGAAAATCTTCTCCCATTCAGCAAACGCTTTCACCTATCTCTAGTTGTCCACCTTCCACATAGACCCCTACCTGCTCTCCGCCTTTTGATTGAGAGCTTCAGCATATTATTGGTAATTTTCATCTCTCCCCTCAACCACATGAACCTGACTGCCTGTGAATCCTCGGGTCCAAACCTGATCTTGTTATCAAAGCTGCTGAGAAGAGTTGGAGGCAGTGCCAACTCTCAGACACCTCCTGCCATCTTTCCCTGAACATCAAGGACTGTCACTGACCTCTGAAGATCTCCCCTCTATAGCTCCCTGCCTCATAGAGTCCCCAACCCCACACAGCCCTCTCCTATCCTAACCACGGTGGCACAGTGGTTAGCACTGCTGCCTCACAGCACCAGAGACCCGGGTTCAATTCCCGCCTCAGGCGACTGACTGTGTGGAGTTTGCATGTTCTCCCCGTGTCTGCGTGGGTTTCCTCCGGGTGCTCCGGTTTCCTCCCACAGTCCAAAGATATGCAGGTCAGGTGAATTGGCCATGCTAAATTGCCCGTAGTGTTAGGTAAGGGGTAAATGTAGGGATATGGGTGGGTTGCGCTTCGGCGGGTCGGTGTGGACTTGTTGGGCCGAAGGGCCTGTTTCCACACTGTAATGTAATCTAATCTAAAAAATCTAATCTACCTTCTTCCCAAAATCCACAAACAGGCCTGTCCTGGTCCACCTTTTCTGCTCCACTGAAATTATTTCTTTCTACCTTGACTTTTGTTTTTCCTCCCCTGGTACAGTCTTTTCCCAGCTACATCTGTCATTCCTTTTTTTAATTCATTCACAGGATGAGGGTGTTGCTGGCTAGGCCCACCATTTAATGCCCATCCCTAATTGCCCAGGGGGCAGTTAAGAGTCAACCGCATTGGCTGTGGGTCTGGAGTCACATGTTGGGCCAGACCAGGTAATGACAGCAGTTTCCTTCCCTAAAGGACGTTAGTGAACCAGATAGGTTTTTCCCCAACAATTGGAAATGGATTCATGGTCATCATCAGATTCTTAATTCCAGTTTTTAATGAATTGAAATTCCACCATCTGCCATGGCAGGATTTGAACCTGGGGCCCCAGAACATTACTCTGGATTCACAGTCCAGTGATAATGCCACTAGACAATTGCTTGTCCTTGTTCTTCTGATGTCTTACTGCACTTACATAGGCCTTTGCTGAAACCACACCTGGAGTACCGTGTACAGATTTGGCCTCCTTGCTGTCTGCTTTGGAGGAAGTAAATTGTGAATTCATGAGATTTATTCCTGAAGTAAGGAGCTAGCCCTGTGAGAAGAGGTTGAGTTGAATAATCTCTGGAGTTTTGAAGAATGAGAGGTGATCTCACTGATATATATGAAATTCTTAAATGTTTTAGCAAGTTAGAGTCTGAGACTTTGTTTCCCTAAGCTGGGGAATTGAAAATTAGGAGTCATCAAGTCTTGGGATAAGGGATTGATCATTTAAGACTGATAGTGAGTGAAATGTCTTGACTCTAAAGGTTGTGGATCTTTGGAATCCTCTATTCTGGAGAGCCATGTATGTTCAGATTTGAGACTGAGGTTAATAGGAGATGAAAGGGTAGAGAGCTAAGGTAGGAAAATGCTGATGACGTAGAAGATCAGCCGTAGAAACATAGTGAATAAGAGTAGGCCATTCGACCCATTGAGCCTGTTAGACCATTCAATATGATCATGGCTGATCATCCAACTCAATCCCATGTTCCTGCTTTCTCCCTCACGCCCTTTGATCTCCTTATCCCTAAGAACTATATCTAACTACTTCTTGAAAACATTTCATGTTTTATTCACAACCACTTTCTGTGGCAGAGAATTCCATATCTCCCCCACTCTCTGGGTGAGGACATTTCCCCTCATCTCAGTCCGAAATGGCCTCCCCTGTATCCTTAATCTGTGATCCCTGGTGCTGGACTTGCCCTTGACATCCTTCCTGCTTATTCCTGTTAGAAATTTATAGATTTGGTTTTGCCATGATTTTATTGAGTGGCAGAGCAAGGTTAAAGGACTGCATAGCCTGCTCCTACTCCTTGTTCTAATGCTGTTATGTTTATGAATTTCTGTTGTAGACTGATGTGCTATCCATCTCCTGGGTCTGTATATCTCTAGCCAGAAACACACAGGTGCGAGCTAGGAAGAATCTTGGTCAGGGTATTAAAATGATTTGCAGACCATGCTTTCATACCTTCCTTGTTAACTATTGAAAATGCAGTATATTGAGTGAATTTAACACCCAGAATGGTTGAGTATCTGGAATTTAAAAGGCCTTGATTATTCACACAGGACCTGACAGAGTCCTCGAACAGTTTTCCTGCCACATCTGCACAGCTTCTGGTTTGTTTTGTGTTACTTTTTCAGTGTTGCTGAATAAGCAAGGAAAGTGGTGCAGAAGTCCAGAAAACAGGGACATAGTTTAAGGATAAGGGGTCTGCCTTTTAGGACTGAGATGAGGAGAAATGTCTTTACCCGAAGAGTGGTGAGCCTGTGGAATTCACTACCACTGGACGTGGTTGAGGCCAGAATACTGACTGTTTTCAAGAAAGAAGTAGACATAGCTCTTAGGCATATGGTGTGGAGGTGCCGGTGTTGGACTTGGGTGTACAAAGTTAAAAATCACACAACACCAAGCTTTTGGAGCACTGCTGCTTCATCAGGTGGCTAGTGGGGCAGGATCATAGGACACAGAATTTATAGTAAAATTTATAGTAATAAATCGAAACCTGCAACCCATTCTAAGTGATTAAAAATTAACAGTAATCTAGGTTTGTTCATAACATCACATCAGTTATATGACGCTTTGAACTTTTACTATACATTCTGTGTCCTATGATGCTGCTCCACTAGCTCCTTGATGAAGGAGCAGCCCTCCAGAAGCTTGTACTTCCAGATAAAACTGTTGGACTATAACCTGGTGTTGTGTGATTTTTAACTTAAGCATATGGGGCATAGGGCAGGATCATATTGATTGGAGTAGCAGGCTCAAGGGGTCGAATGGCCTACTCCTGCTCCTATCTCCTATGTTTCTATGCCTTGAAATTGCTTGCACGTGGGCATAACGGCCAGGGTTCAAATTGGACAAGGTCGATCTTCTCACCAACATTCACTGCCCAAACTGACATGAAAAATGATCAGCTGAGTGTGCTTTTGAGAGGACGAGTGGCAAGCCATGGAATTGTACTTTGTAATGGGGAACATTCAGAAGACAATTGAGACAAACAGTATGTTAAGACTAGCTCCTGAAAGCCTGTCCACTATCTACAAGGCACAAGTCAGGAGTCCAATGGAATACTCCCCACTTGCCTGAATGGGGGCAGCTCCAACAAAACTCAAGAAGCTTGGCACCATCCAGGACAAAGCAGCCGCTTGATTAGCATCATATCCACCACCTTCAACATTCACTTCTTCTACCGCTGACTCAAGTCTGTCATGTTTAATATAACATTCAGTAATCTCTCTCCTTGCTTCTACTGTGAGCACTGTACTTACGTAGTTAATTATATGGTTCATTTTCAAAGATTTGATTTGAGATAACTTTTGTTTCTGATAATAATTCAGTAAATATTAATAGGTTTAGTATGTGTTGAACCAATTATTGAATTATAGTTATGAGTTATGAATGGTGCCTTTTCTCCCAGAGAAAGGTTATGTTTATGTCAGGAGGTTTTTAATCAGGAATAAGGTAGGAAGGCCCAAAATTGCTGACAGGCATTGTCCATGAATTTATCTGTGTAAGAAAGGTTCCTTTTGAGTACATAACAAGTAGGATCATGAAGAACTTAGAAGCAGATGTATGCTGTTCAGCTCTTCAAGCCTGCTCCACCATTCAATAGATTAATGGCTGGTCAGATTGTGGTCTCAACTCTGCTTTCCCATATGTTGCCCATGACCCTTGACCCATTTTTGATCAACTATCTCTTTATCTCTGCCTTGTAATTGTACTCTCATCTACCACTTCTTCTGATAGTTCATTCCATATATACACCACCTTCTGTGTGAGGAAGTTGCCCCTCAGATCCTTTTTTAAATCTTGCCCCTCTCATCTTAAACCTATGCCCTCTAGAATTAGACTCTCCTACTCTGAGAAAAAAGACCTTGGCTATTCACCCTATCCATACCTCTCATGATTTCATAAACATCTATAGAGTCACCCCTCAGCCTTTGATGCTCCAGGGGGAAAAAAAAGTCCCAGCCTATCCAGCCTCTCCTTATGACTCAAACCCTCTAGTCTTGATAACATCCTTGTAAATCTTTTTTGCATCCTTTCCAGTTCAAGAACATCCTTCCTATAGCAGCATGACTAGATTGTACGCAGTACTCCAAATGTGGCCTTACCACTGACTTGTACAACTGTGGACAAAATTCACATTCTCCCACTGATACCTGCCCAATTTATTCCCACTCACCTAACCTATGCTTTTCCAGATGATATACCACCTCTTCAGAATTTACTGTTCTATCTATCTTGGTGCAGGTTTAGATACTGTATATTCAGTACCTTCACCCAGGTTGATATAGGTTGTAAGTAATTGAGACCCTAACATTGATCCCTACGGGGAGAAAGTGAGGTCTGCAGATGCTGGAGATCAAAGTTGAAACTTTATTGCTGGAACAGCACAGCAGGTCAGGCAGCATCCAGGGAGCAGGAGATTCGACGTTTCGGGCACAGGCCCTTCTATTCGACGTTTCGGGCACGGGCCTGTGCCCGAAACGTCGAATCTCCTGCTCCCTGGATGCTGCCTGACCTGCTGTGCTGTTCCAGCAATAAAGTTTCAACATTGATCCCTACGGCTCTCGTTTCAACTTTCTAACGTAAAAATGTTGGGTTTATGACTACTTGCTGCTTTCTGTTTGCTAATCAATCTTTTATCCATGCTAATAAGTTACTCTCTATGCCATGAGTGTTTATTTTCTGTCGGAACCTTGGATATGCTGTTTAGAAATCCAAGCACTCGCTGTCCACGGCTTCTTCTTTGTCCACTTTGCCTGTTACGTCGTTATATAACTCGAATAAATCAGTTAAGCATTCACAAAATCATGTTGACTCTGCCTGACTCCATTAGAATTTTTTAAGTACCCTGCTATTGCCTACTTACTAATGGATTCTAACAATTTCCATATGGTGGACGTCAGGCTAACTAAATTCTGCTTTCAGTCTTCCAGTTTATTTAATAAGGGTGAAATATTGGTTATTATCCAATCCATTGGGACCTTTCCAGAATCTAATGATTTTTTTTCATGAGGGCTTCATGAAGGAAAAAAGAAGAATTTGGGCAGTATGGTGACTCAGTGGTTAGCACTGCTGTCCCACAGCACCAGAGACCCAGGTTTGATTCCACCGTCTGGCAACTGTCTGTGTGGAGTTTGCACATTCTCCCCATGTCTGTGTGGGTTTTCTCCAGGTGCTCCAGTTTCCTCCCACAATCCAAAGATGTGCAAGTTAGATGGGTTGGCCATGCTGAATTGCCCATAGTGTCAAGGGATGTGCAGACTAGGTGGATTAGCCATGGGAAATGCTAGGATGGGGTTAGGTTTGGGTGGGAGGCTCTTTCGAGGGCTGGCCTCCATACTGCTTCCATACTTTAGGGACTCTGTGGGCATCATTGGCTGGGCCACCATTTATTGCCTGTCCCTAGTTGCCCTTTGGGGGGGTTGTGGTGAACTGTTTTCTTGAACCGTTGCAGGCTGTGTGCTGTGGGTTGACCCACAATGCCCTTAGAGAGGGAATTCCAAGATTGTGACCCAGCGACACTGAAGGAATGGTGATATATTTCCAAGACAGAATGGTGTGTGAGGGGAATCTGTCCTCAGCAATCAGGAACTACTTAGGCTCTTAATTACAAATTTTGAATTCCACCATCTGCCATGGCAGATATTTTAGAGGATTGTGGAACGGGAGGGGATTACTGAGGGACCAGGCTGCAATAAAGGGGGGAGGGGGGAGGTGAGATTGAGGGCGGGGAGGATACATGGGGATGGGGTATTGAACATTATCTGGGTCTCTGGGTTAATAGTCTAGCAATAATAGCACTTCCCTTAGGATTCAGGCTATCTGGTCCCAGAACCTTCAGGAACAATACTTTCCTAGTCACTTTTCTCTGATGTTTGTTTTAAGTGGCTCCTTATCTGTTGTATATAGATCTGAAAGGGTTAATACTGAGGAGTGCCATAAGCACTGCGATGATCACCAAATGTGGAAAAACAGTAAGACTTGTACTTGTAAAGTGGCGTTCACAACCTCATGATGTCCCATGATGTTTTGCTGTCAATGCA
The DNA here is from genome assembly GCF_037043375.1 of Chiloscyllium plagiosum. NCBI lineage: Eukaryota > Metazoa > Chordata > Chondrichthyes > Orectolobiformes > Hemiscylliidae > Chiloscyllium > Chiloscyllium plagiosum. The sequence continues at coordinate 8,140,809 of NW_028270191.1, forward strand.
GAAGTGTAATGTAGTGTACCAGTGTAGGAAACACAGCAATCAACTTGCACACAACAAAGCTTGCATAAAGAACAGCAAATTTTTAGCACCTTCAATGGGACAAAATGTACCAAGGTACTTCACAGGAGCATTAGAAAGGAAAATTTGACACTGAGCCACGTGAGGACACACGAAGACAGATGATCGAAAGCTTGATCAAAGAGGGTGGTTTTAAGAAGTGCCTTAAAGGAAGAGGGAGATGGAGAGATTCATGGAGCGAGCTCTAGACCTTTACAGGAAACAAAAAGTAGAGCAACTGAAAACAAATTAGAGATATTCAAGAGGTCAGAATTAAATGAATGTACAAATATGGCAGAGGGTTGTGGAGGGGGAAGGGATTACAGAGAAGCAGGCCGCAGTAAGGGACGGGGATGATATTTGGGGGATGTTGAGAATGGAAGATGGATAAATTGATGTGCAGCTGGGAGTGAGCAACAACAATGTGGTAGTGACTGTGTAATCTGTTTTTCATTGCTGCTATCTGAAGGATGGATATAGGCCAGGACTATGTGGGGAGTTCTCCTGCTGCGTTTAGAGATAGCAGCATGAGAAATCTGTTATATCCACCTACGAAGCCTCCGTTTCAGGCCCTATCCAGTACCTCTTCGGTATGTTTTCATTGCCCTTTCTTCCTCCATTTTTCTTCTAGAACAGAAACCCTGAGCCATCGATCAAACAGATTACCCCAAATAAGTGCACCATTGTGAAGGATTTAGATAGAATAAATGAAAGGGAAACCATTCCCACTGTATCAGGCCTTCATGTGTCATTAATTGCATACATAAGGCTGTTAATTGGCAAACGCCATGAATGGGACCACAAAATTGCACACTTATATAATTAGCAACTTTTTTGCCCTAGTTATTTGCAGCAGTTTTCAGGAGATTAAACTTTAATTCCCGGGGACTTCAGGACAGCCCAGGGGAGTTTGGCAAACCCATCGCAAAGATAGGAGCATCTTTAGTGGAGATGGTCAAGCTCGTGAGACTGACACAACAAATCTATATTTGCATTTTGCTTTCCAGATTCACAGTTAAGGTGCTAATGCAAATGGTGTTGATTTATTCACTGTTATCCCAAATCAAGAGAGGAAATTTCAATTTTGAGGCCATAAATTTAAAGGGACAGAACTCCTCTTCTTATAATGCCAAGAGAGGAGAAAAGCTATTGCACTCAGCAAACTACCTGGTGAAGTCCTGCGATATACCTGGAATGTGCCACATAGTATTGGGACATTCAGCCCAACTAGTCCATGCTGATGTTTATGCTCGATATGAACCTTCTTCCATCTTTTCTCATCTCATCCTTCTGTACCTCTGGAATATTGCATTCAATTCTGGTCTCCCTGCTAGAGAAAGGATATTGTGAAACTTGAAAGGGTGCAAAAAAGATTAACAAAGATGTTGCTGGGGTTGGAGGGTTTGAGCTACAGGAAGGAGCTGAATAGGCTGGGGCTATTTTCCCTGGACCATCGGAGGCTCAGGGGTGACCTTTATAAAGGTTTATAAAATCATGAGGAGTAAAGATAGGCTGATTAGCCAATGTCTTTTTTCCAGGGTAGGGGAGTCCAAAACTAGAGGGCATAGGTTTAAGGTGAGAGGGGAAAGATATAAAAGGGACCCAAGGGGCAACATTTTCACACAGAGGGTGGTGTATGTATGGAATGAGCTGCCAGAGGAAGTGGTGGGGACTGGTACAATTACAACATTTAAAAGGCATCTGGATGGGTATATGAATAGGAAGGGTTTAGAGGGATATAGGCTGGGTGCTGGCAAATGGGACCAGATTAATTTAGGATAGCTGATCGGCATGGACAAGTTGTTTCCATGCTGTACATCTCTATGACTCCATATACATCTGTTCCTTTCTTCCTGACCTGTTTATCCAGTTTCCGATTAAACATATCCATTTTAACCAATCCCTGTGTGGGCGAACCCCCAATTCTCGCTACTGTCTGGGTGAATACATTTCTTCTGAATTTCCTACAGGATTTCTCGGGGACTCTCTTATTGAAGACCCCTAGTACTGCTCTTTGTCACAAGGGGAAACACTCTATTTTATCATTTTAAAAATCCTGTATGAGGGCATTCCTTAGCCACATTGTTTTCAAAAGAAAGTAAAGCCAGCCTCTTCTGAGAGAGTTTCCTCATCAACCTGTTCAGAGATGTTAATAGCACACCTCTGAAGCAGGTGGGATTTGAACCCAGGCCTCCTGCTTCATAGGTATGGACACTACCACCATGCCACAGAAGTCTAACCAATTTCAGTTTCTCTTTTTCTGATTTATTCCTATGATCTGTAATGCTAAACTTTTTATTTCTTCACTTTTCGATTTTTATCTCCCTTAAGGATTTGCACTGAAGAATGTGTACTCACATACCTTGTACCTAAAATGGCGCCATAAGTATAAACGTTTCACTGTGCTCATCTGATAATAAAGCTATTTCTAACACTTTTCGGATAAATATAACATTGCACATCTAGTCTTACCCTCCTGAGTTTTTTTTTTCAGAGCATATAGAATCCCTACAGTGTGGATATAGGCCATTTGGCCTGTCGAGCCCACACTGACCATCCGAAAACCATCTCACCCAGACTCACCCTATTCCTGTCACCCTGTGATTCCCTCGGCTAAAACCCCCCAGCCTGCACATCCCTGGACACTATGAGGCAATTTAGCATGGCCAATCCAACTAACCTACACATCTTTGGACTGTGGGAGGAAACCCACACAGACACAGGGAGAATGTGCAAACTCCACACAGATAGTCACCCTAGGGTGGGATTGACCCCAGGTACTGTGAGGCAGCAGTGCTGACCACTGAGCCAATGTACCGCCCAAATTCTTCTTTTGTTCTTCATTCTTTCGGAGATGTCGGAGTCACTGGCCAGGCCAGCATTTGTTGCCTGACCCTAATTCTCCTTGAACAGGGTGGCCTACTCAGCCATTTTGGAGGCAGAAGAAAGCAGCAGTAACCGTGGCGAACGTTACCCTGCTCTGACTCACCTTCCAAATGGGGTCATTTCCAAGTATCATTGTTTTAGTTGACCTCAGAGAGCAGTTAAAAGTCAACCACATCCTGTAGGCCAGGCCAGGTAAGGACAGCAAATTTTGTTTCCAAAGGACATGAATAAACATGATGGGTTTTTATGACAAGCAATGGTAATTGTCATTCTTGAGATTAGCTTTACACTCCAGATTTGCAGAGCAGATTTGATGGTCCAAATGGCCTACTTTCAGACATACATTCAAGCACTTAAAATCGAATTAGACGTTTCACAATGATGCCACATAACAACAGTAGCAACCTGTATTTATATAGCATCTTTACTGCATTAAAATATCACGAGGCCTGACATTAGTAGTATGGAAAATGCTAAGAGTCCATTATAAAAGACTGACTAGGAGGGCACTTGGAAAACAATAACAGGATCAGACAGAATCAGTATGAGTTTACTGGAAGGGGTATCATGCTTGACAAATCTGGTGTTTTCAAGGATATAATTTGTAGAGTTGTTAAGGAAGAGCCGTTGATGGAGTTTACTTGGACATTTGATAAGGTCCAACTAAGAAATGAGCATGTAAAAATAAAACACATTGAATTGGGTGTATTGTACTGAAATGGATAGGGAACACTGGTTGGTAGTCAGGAAACAGAGTAGAAATGAATGGGTCATTTTCTGACTGGTGGCCAGCAACGAGTGGGGTATCCAGGGATCAGTGCTTGGACCCCAGCTATTCACAATATATATTAATGATTTAGTTGAGGAAACTAAATGTAGTATTTCCAAACTTACAGATGACACAATGCTGGGTGAGAGGGTGAAAAGGATGCTTCAGTGTAATTTGGAAACGTTGAGTGAGTGGGCAAATGTATGGCAGATGAAATATGTTGTGGATAAATGAGAGCTTATCAACCTTGGTGATAAAAACATGATAGTAGATTATTATATGAATGGCAATACATTGGGAAAGGGGAAGTGTAATGAGATATGGCTGTCCTTGTACACCAGTTACTGAAAGTAAGCAGGTGCAGCAGGCGGTGAAGAAAACAAATGCTATGTTGTCCTTCATAGCAAGACCATTTGGGTACAAGAGCAGGGATGTCTTGCTGTAGTTGTATAGGGCTTTGATGAAACCATGCTCAGAGTATTGTGTGTAGTTTTGGTCTCCTTGCCTGAGGAAAGGTGTTCTGGCGATGGAGGGAGTGCAGCAAAGGTTTCCCGGACTGATTCCTGGGATGGCAGGACTGATATATAAAGGGATTCTGGATTAGTGGTGCTGGAAGAGCACAGCAGTTCAGGCAGCATCCAAGGAGCTTCGAAGTCGACGATTCGGGCAAAAGCCCTTCATCAGGAATAAAGGCAGTGAGCCTGAAGCGTGGAGAGATAAGCTAGAGGAGGGTGGGGGTGGGCAGAAAGTAGCATAGAGTATAATGGGTGAGTGGGGGAGGGGATGAAGGTGATAGGTCAGGGAGGAGAGGGTGGAGTGCCTATCTCCTTTTCCACCTATCCACTCCACCCTCTCCTGCCTAAACCGCTGTGCTCTTCCAGCACCACTAATCCAGAATCTGGTTTCCAGCATCTGCAGTCATTGTTTTTACCTCGTTGATATATAAAGGGAGTTGACCTTAAAGAGGTTTATAAAATCATGAGAGTGTGGATAAGGGTAATGGCAGGTGCCTTTTCCCTAGGATGGGGGAGTTCAAGACTAGGGGGCATATTTTTAAGGTGAGAGGAGAAAGATTTAAAAAGGACATGAGGGGTAACTTTTTTCTACACAGTGATTCATGTGTGGAATGAACATCCTGAGGATGTGGTCAGTGCAGGTACAGTTACAATGTTTAAAAGATATTTGGATAAGTGCATGAATAAGAGGGCTTGGGCTAAGTGCAGGCAGTTGGGACTAGTTTAGTTTGGGATTACGTTCAGCGTGGACTAGTTGGAGCAAAGGGTCTGTTTCCATGCTGTATGACTCTATATATCATTCCCAAGGAGTAATTATCAGGTCGAATTTGGGATTGAGGCCCAGTAGGACGGATGGTTAAAAGCTTGGTCAAAGAAGTAGTTTTTTAGGAGCATCTTGAATTTGTGGTATAAGGAGGGAGGTGTGCTCTTGTGCAGTGGTAGTGTCCAAACCTCTGAACCAGGTGACCTAGGTTCAAGTCCTACCTGCTGCAGCAGTGTGGAGTAACATCTCTGAACAGATTGGTTAGAAACAACCTCAAGTTAGAGAGGAAGGTGGCAAGAGTTCAGGGGGACAGGATGCTCCTTTCTCCTCATAGTCCCCATCCGAGATGAAATGCGGTTATAGTTAATTCCAACTCCCGCCCCTTCACTTTGACTCAGCAGCGGAGACTGGGTGAGGGCTGCAAGTCTGTGTTCTCAAATGACATCTGGGGAATTCTGAAAAGGAAAGAGGTTTGAGATGTGTTAATAAATCCAATGACACATTGGATGGTGTGTCTCTCACTTCCACTTTGGTGTGCATTCGCACTATTCCTCAGCATTCAAATAGCAACTGCAGCCTCTTGTTGGGTCCACTTTGAGAGATTAGTAGCTTTCACAACTGTTGTTGTGGCCCTTTTAACTGCAATCCGCAAATCTGGCAACTCACCTCAGGCAGTGCTACTGCTGGATGGCAATCACATCATTGCCTGAGGCAGGCAGACTGATGATTTAAAAGGGCTCTGCCAGTTCCCATTACGCCAAAACCACAATCACATTTCATACATCTGTGTCCGCAAACAGACAACGTCCCTCGAGAGTTCTGGAGCCCAGGCAGCGACTGTCAGCAAGCTATTTGACTGTAGTAGGCTGCACTGATCCTGACTTCACCCAGAGCCTAAGCTGAGAGCAGTAACCTGAGTTGTAAAAATCACAGACAAGGAATGGAGGATCAGAATGAGCACAGAGAAGGGAGCCATTCAGCCCACCAATGCTATCTCTGGTAGAGCCATCCAGCTAGTCACACAACATCACTCTACTGTCCCCATAGCCCTGCATGCTGATACCCAGCAAACTTCCCTGGTTGATTGGTCAGCAGGTTTTAGGGGATTGCATTTAGCACCCAGGGGTCCTGATCACGGGGAATGCCAGCTGGTGGCTACTTAAATGCCTGAGAGAATTTAATAACAGCAGGTCTCTCCTAGAGGAGGCAGTGCAGCCTCTATCTTTCCAGCCATTTGGCAATACCGACTCCTCCATAAAATCCCACCCTTAAAATGTACCACACAGAAACAGGCCATTCAGCCCCACTGTGCACTGCTTGTCTTTAGGACCAGAAGAATCTGCTCCCACCCAATGATTTTCAAAAAAAGATTTTCAGGGATGACACAAGAACTGAACAGATTGCTTTGCAGGCAAGATCGAACAAACTGGGTCTCTTCTTGAGAAGAGAAAAAGTGGAGGGGAACACTAGCTCTTTAAGACAATGAAAAGGTTCAGTCAGGTGGATGTAGAGATGATGCTTCCAGTTGTGAGAGAGACCAATGCAAGGAGCCTTAAATGTTAGAGAGTCTAGTGTATTCAGTCAAAACTTCCTCACAGAGAGATCAGTGAAAACCTGAAGCCGGTTACCACACAGAGTGGATTGTTTTTAAAATTCTTCCATGGGATTTGGGAACTGCTGGAAAGGCCAGTATTTGTTGCCCATCCCTAATTGCCCTCGAACTAAGTCTCTTGGCCATTTCAGATGGTGGTTAAGATTTAACCACATTGGCTGTGGGCTTGGAGTTATGTGTAGGCCACACCGTGTAAGGATGGCAGACTTAACATCAGTGAAGTGGATGGAGTTTTTCCAACAATCGACTTGAATTTAAATTTCACCAGTTTTGGTCTCTGGATTAATGATGCTGTGGTCTACATTCTTTCGAATTATTTTGTCATAACAAAAACATAGATGGCCCGGGGTAAAGTTCTAAGTAGCATCTTAAATGAAGACAGAGAGGTTCCGGGAGGGAAATGCAGAACTTAGGACTCGTGGTAGCTGCAGGCAGAGTCATTAAAGTTGATACTGTGCAAAACATCAGATTTGGAATAGTTCAGAGATCTCGGAGGCCTATAGGGTGAATGAGAGTACAGAGACAGGGACAAGACATCCCTTATACACAAGGGTTATTCAAAACATTTGAAAAGGGCTCCTGCCCAAGCATGCAGTTAACAAGTCTGTTATGATGCAGGTTCTGTTTATGGTACCATTCTTGGGGTTGTCCCTTGTTGCTGAATTTCTGAATTGGTTTTCTGAATTCTTTTATCCACTAGCCACTTAAGAGACAGGAGCCCTTTATTCCAGTTTCCTCCTTTTAATTCACAATCAGCTTCCACAGGTAAAAGAGACGTCTATGCTACCAAGGCCCGAGTAACATCCCATTGAACACTGCTGGGAGGCATCTTTCTTTAATTTGCCCATGAAGCCACCTGCAGACCTATTACCATGGAAACTTGACAAGAAATGTGCGTACCTTCATGAAGTTATGAAAATGAAGGTGGAGCTGTTTGGAATGATGGTGGGATTCTATTAACAGGACGAAAAGGTGCCAGGGTTTTCATGAGCTGTGAAGATTGTACTCCTGTTAAAAATATTTGTGAGATACATGAGAAAGAGACAGAGACTGGCATAACAGGGAGACAGTGAGGTCTGCAGATGCTGGAGATCAGAGTTGAGAGTGTGTTGCTGGAAAAGCACAGCAGGTCAGGCAGCATCCGAGGAGCAGGAAAATCGATGTTTTGGGCTGGAGCCCTTAGTCAGGAATGATAAATGGGAGGGGAGGGAGGGAGCTGGGGAGGGGCGTCATTGAATTCCCCTTTCTCCTGTGTATCACTGGGTCACTGCTCTCATGGTCGCTGATCGTGTGAGGCTCTAATGATCAGAAAGTCTTCACAAGAGGGTGTTGGTGGATCCCGATATTGGGCAGAATCCCATTAGCGTGTGGGAGGCGGTTGGGGGGGGGGGGAGGCATGAGAAATGTTGACATTCGTGGAACACTTAAACGAGATGTTTGGCTAAGCCCACCTTGACGTCAGGAGTATCTCGTTCAACCTTTCATTCTTTTACCAAGCAGCGAGGTGAGTTTCCCACTGATCAGCTGTCAATGAAGGGGGTGTGTTTAATGCTTGTTAGCCTTAAACGCCTTGCTAGCAACTCAACTCACCTTCTTAATATTCAGCTATCTTCCCAAACAGGCTGAACAAGCTCGATGCCAAGCTGCCTCCAGCTTGGGTACCTTGCAACTTCAGCTCACTCCTGGCTGCTGCCAGCCTCAGCAACTCAGGGCACAATCCATGGACACCAGCCACGTACAGCCCTCTTCCATGGACATTGGTGTCGGATACTTGCCTAGCCCGCGTGCGCATGTTGAGGGACTCAGTAAAGTTAGGAAAGAGGTACGTGAAGAAAAGTTGGTGTCCAGGTACTGAGGGACTGGAAACCATTGAACTCCCCTCAGGATCTGCACCTTACAAAGGGCGTACATTGTGAGTCAACAGGGTTGACAATGTACCGTGGCTCCTCAGAATGTATGAAGTGAGGACTGCAGATGCTGAAGACGTCAGAATCGAAAAGGTGGCACTGGAAAAGCACAGCAGGTCAGGCAGCATCTGAGAAGCAGAAGAGTTGATGTTTCAGCCATAAGGGCTACATTCCTGATGAAGAGCTTATGCCTGAAACATCGACTCTCCTGCTCCTTGGATGTTGCCTGACCTACTGTGCTTTCTACCTCCACCCTTTTCGACTCCTCAGAATGGAACCTGGTCAAGAGAAAAAAAGATACCTATTGCATGGCCTGCCATTTCCAGTTTGAAATGATTTTGCCCTCAGCTGTATACCCAATGTGGAATGTATTTGTATAAATATTAAAACTATTGCAAGCGTATGGAATGGAAGTTGCTATATTGGGGCAAGTTGAATTTTATTACAAATGCTGTAATATTCAAATTGAAATCTTTCGTAATGTATTTCATTTTGCAAATTTGATGAACTAGGCGTATTATTTTGAAAAAAGAACTTGATTATTGAAAGGAAAAACCTGTTGTCAAACTTTCTTGTCTTACACCCCATCAGGACCAATGCAAGAATGCCAAATTTCAGACAATTTATCTGACCAAAGATAGAGGTGACAATTGACAAGTCAACTCTGGGTCAAGGCATTGCCAAGGGGAAAAAGAAAGGCAAACATTTCTTTTCCTTGGTAGTAGAAATTGGAATCATTTAAAATTTAGCATTCATGTATTTGTTTTCTGGTGAGTGAAAGAGCAGAAATGTTGGCAGCGTATATGTTTTCTTTTCAATTGACTGAGTCAGCAGTGTCAATACGCATTCCTCTGATGTCTTAAAATACATGAAGGTGGATAAATCCCCGGTACCTGATCAGGTGTCCCCTGGAACACTGTGGGAAGCTAGGGAAGTGATTGCTGGGCCCATTGCTGAGATATTTGTATCATCGATAGCCACATGTGAGGTGCCGGAAGACTGGAGTTTGGCAAATGTGGTAACACTGTTTAAGAAAGGTGGTAAGGAAAAGCCAGGGAAATATTGACTAGTGGGCCTGACATCAGTAGTGGGCAAATGTAGGGAATCCTGAGGGACAGGATTTGCATGTATTTGGAAAGGCAAAGACTGATTAAGGATAATCAACATGGCTTTGTGTGTGGGAAATCAATTCTCTAACCTGATTGAGTTTTTTGAACAAGTAACGCAGATGATTGATGAGGACAGAGCAGTGGATGTGATCTATATGATCCTCAGTAAGGCGTTGGACAAGGTTCCTTATGGTAGACTGGTTAGATCACATGGAATACAGGGAGAACTAGCCATTTGGATAAAGAACTGGCTCGAAGGTAGAAAGCAGAGGGTGGTGGTGAAGGGTTGCTTTTCAGATTGGAGGCCTGTGACTCGTGATGTGCCACACAGATTAGTGCTGAGTCCACTGCTTTTTGTCATACATATAAATGATTTGGATGTGAACCCAGGAGGTATAGTTAGTAAGTTTGTAGATGACACCAAAATTGGAGGTGTAGTGGACCGTGAAGAAGATTACCTCAAAGTATGACGGGATCTTGATCAGATGGGACAATGGGCCGAAGAGTGGCAGATGGAATTTAATTTAGATAAATGTGAGGTGCTGCATTTCGGAAAGGCAAATCAGGGCAGGCCTTATACACTTAATGGTAAGGTCCTAGGGAGTGTTGCTGAACAAAGAGACCTTGGAGTGCAGGTTCATAGCTCCTTGAAAGTAGAGTCGCAAGTGGATAGGATAGTGAAGAAGGTGTTTGGTATGCTTTCCTTTATTGGTCAGAGTATTGAGTACAGGAGTTGGGAGGTCGTGTTGTGGCTGTACAGGCATTGGTTAGGCCACTTTTGGAATATTGCGGGCAATTCTGGTCTCTTTCCTATGGGGAAGATGTTTTTTTTTAATTCCCTACAGTGTGGAAACAGGCTCTTCGGCCCAACCAGTCCACACCGACCCTTCGAAGAGTAAGCCACCAAGACCCATTTCCCTCTGACTAATGCACCTAACACTATGGGTAATTTAGGTAAAAACAAAGACTGCAGATGCTGGAAACCAGATTCTGGATTAGAGTGGTGCTGGAAAAGCACATCAGGTCAGGCAGCATCCGAAGAGCAGGAAAATCGACGTTTCGAGCAAAAACCCTTCATCAGGAATACAGCACTATGGGTAATTTAGCATGGCCATTTCACCTAACCTGCACATCTTTGGACTGTGGGAGGAAACCGGGGTACCCGGAGGAAACCCACGCAGACACAGGGAGAATGTGCAAACTCCACACAGATAGTCACCCGAGGCTGGAATCGAACCTGGGACTCTGGCGCTGTGAGGCAGCAGTGCTACCCACTGAGCCACTGTACCGATGAAATGTTTGCTATGGAGTGCATATAGGGACATCCTTGCAGGTCTTACCTGCCTTCAGTTAGCTAGATTAGATTACTTACAGTGTGGAAACAGGCCCTTTGGCCCAACAAGTCCACACCGATCCTCCAAAGAGCAACCCACCCAGACCCATTCCTCTACATTTATCCCCTCACCTAACACTACGGGCAATTTAGCACGGCCAATTCACCTAACCTGCACGTTTTTGGACTGTGGGAGGAAACCGGAGCACACGGAGGAAACCCACGCAGACACTGGGAGAACGTGCAAACTCCACACAGACAGTTGCCTGAGGCGGGAATTGAACCCGGGTCTCTAGCGCTGTGAGGCAGCAGTGCTAACCACTGTGCCACAGTTGTGAAACTTGAAGAGGTTCAGAAAAGATTTATAAGCATGTTGCCAGGGTTAAAGGATTTGAGCTATAGGGAGAGGCTGAATAGGCTGGGCTACTTTCCCTGGAGTGTCGGAGGCTGAGGGGTGACCTTATAGAGGCTTATAACATCATGAGGGGCATGGATAGGATAAATAGCCAAGATCTTTTCCCTGGGGTGGGGGAGTCCAGAACTAGAGAGCATATATTTAGGGTGAGAGGGGAAAGATATAAAAGAGATCTAAGGGGCACTCCCTCAGCAGTGACCCTCCGATAGTGCGGCACTCCCTCAGCACTGACCCTCCGACAGTGCGGCACTCCCTCAGCATTGACCCTCCGACAGTGCGGCACTCCCTCAGCACTGACCCTCCGACAGTGCAGCACTCCCTCAGCACTGACCCTCCGACAGTGCGGCACTCCCTCAGCACTGACCCTCCGACAGTGCGGCACTCCCTCAGCACTGACCCTCTGACAGTGCGGCACTCCCTCAGTACTGACCCTCTGACAGTGCGGCACTCCCTCAGCACTGATCCTCTGACCATGCAATGAGCCCGAGTGTTCATGCAGCAAACGTGTTGAATGGAGTAGGTATTGACATTGTGTGACAGTGAGGGGATAGTCTGTTTATTGCTCTCCTCCTAATCTGTATTCCCAGTTGCCGGATCTGACAGGTTCTTAACAAGACCAGTTTGAATGAGGAAGGTCCTATGGCCCTTATTTGAACATGTCAAAGATGTATTATAATTACATTGTATGTTGCGAATAATGTTGATTTTGTGACAGAGGTTGGGTTGTAACATGTTTGTGTACAATGTATGATGCAAGTGTAATTCGTTGGTTGTGAAGTGCTTAGGCATGTGGAAAGAATATCTTTTCTCTCTGCTGCGAACCTAACGAAGGACAGTGTGGTTCGCAGAGAGAAACTGTCTCCTCTGCTTGGAGAGTCCAGACAACGGGGTGTAACCTTAAAATGATAGGGAGACTGTTCAGGAGGCACTTGTTCACACCAAGTGGAATGTAAATCTGCATTGTTCCCACCTCAACTCATTTTATTGTTTTGTAGCATTATTAATCGTTTTGCAAGCAGAAATGAAATGAAGATAGATACAGTCATGTGAGGAGCTGAATGGTCCTCTGCTATTCCAGTGCTTTATATCTCAGAGATCCCCTACAGTGTTGAAACAGGCCATTCAGCTCAAGTTGTCCACACTGACTCTCCAAAGAGCATCCCAACCAGACTCACCCCCTACTCTATCCCTGCATTTCCTATGGCTAATCCATCTACCCTACACATCCTTGGACAGGAAGAAAGTGAGGACTGCAGGTGCTGGAGATCAGAGTCAAAAAGTATAGTGCTGGAAAAGCACAGCGGGTCAGGCAACATCCAAGGAGCAGCAGAGTCGAAATTTCAGGCATAAGCCCCTCATCAGGAAATACAGTGTCACTATAAAACATCAACACATTCCTGATGAAGGGCTTATGCCCGAAACGTTGACTCTCCAGCACCACACATCCCTGAACACTATGGGCAATTTAGCATGGTCAATCCACCCTAACCTGCACAACTTTGGATTGTGGGAGGAAACCGGAACATGGAGGCACAGGGAGAATGTGTAAACTCCACACAGACACTTGCCCAAGGGTGGAATTGAACCTGGTCCCTGACGCTGTGAGGCAGCAATGCTAGCTACTGAGTCAGCATGCCGCTCCTTGTATCTCTCTCTCTCTCTCTCTCTCTCTCTCTGTGTTTTGCTCTGTGTCTTTGTATCTCTCTGTTTTTTTTGTTGCTCTCTTTGTATCTCCTATTATATCTCTCGCTTTCTCTCCCTCTGCTTCCTGGTTATTCAGCCACAAAGAAGGTGCACCATCCTGGAATTTACTGCACTTCCAGCCACCACGCACACCATCTTTCTTGCTTCCAGCACATGGCTGCCATTGTCTACAGAACTTTCGGTCTGCAAACCACAATCCCTAATGCTCCCAGCCCCATCAGAGAATGGCAGCTAGCTCCACACCTTTCTCACAAGAATGGCTGAAGGCACTGCATCAACACCATAGGGATTTCAGTGTGAGATCTTGTGGTGAGTGAATGCCTCATCTCCCATGCTCCTTCCCACCCTGGTTGTTGTAAGAGGAAGAGGTACAGGTCAGGGGATGGGGAAATGAAAGGATTTTAACTCCCTGACCAAATGGGATGTGAGTTAAAGCTATCACTCTCAAAACTCCCTATGGCCAGTCTAGAATTGGATAAACTTGATAAAGGGAAATTGATGAATGTATATATTTAGATTTTCAGAAGTCTTGTGATAACATTCCACACCGGGGGTTATATTAATATTAGAATATTAAATTGCTCAGGATAGGAGGTAATATCCATGGATTAATGATTGGTTAACAGAGACAGAGTGTGGGCCATTCTCACGTTGACAGTCTGTGACAGTGGGGTACCGCAGGGGTCAGTACTTGGACCCTAGTTGTTCACAATATAGATCAATGGTATGGGTGTGGCGACCACTTGCAATGTTTCCAAATCTGTAGATGAGCAAGACTGTGTGTTCCAAGGAAGATGTCAACTGTTTTCAGGAGGATTTGGACAGACTCTTTGAATGGACGAGAACATGGCAGATGGAATATGATGTGGGAAAAGGTGTTCAGAAGTATTCCTTAAATGGTAAGATTTTGGAAAGTGTAAATGTATAAAGGGACCTAGGTGTCCTTGCTAATAAGTCACTGAAGATCAACATTCAGGTGCAGCAAGCTATTGGGAAGGTGAATGTAATGTCAGCCTTTATTGTCAGAGGGTTTGAGTACAGGAGCAGTGAAATCTTGCTTTAATTGTACAGGAGCTTGGTTAGACTGCAGCTGGAGTACTGAGTGCAGTTCTGGTCTCCATATCTCAGGGAAATAACGATTGAGTTTCAATTGACTCGTTCCCAGAATGGTGGGACCATCCCATGCTGGGATATTGGGCAAAACTGAGCTTATATTCTCTAGTGTATTAGAAAATGAGAGCTGGTCTCATTAAAATCGATAAAGTAGATGGAGGTAAGCCGTTCGTCCAAGTTGGCCAAGCTGGGACCAGGGGTACAACTTAAAAATAAGGGGGCTGCCCTTCCAGGCCGAGATGAGGCGAGTTGTTTTTTTTACTTAGAGGGGTATGAATCTTTGGAATTCTCTCCATGCGATGGCAGTATTAGCTCAATGAGTAGGTTTAAAGCAGAGATTGGCCGATCTTTGACTGTGTTTGATATACAGGGTTATGGCAATGGGGATATGGCAATGGGGATATGGCAATGAAATGTGTTGAAGTGGTTGAAGTGATCACTCATGATTCTGTTAAGAGCATAGCATCATCCCATTCATATGTCCCTGTCCCGCAAGTGTTTGATGGGAGTGGTGTAGATTGAGCTTTACTCTATACCTAACCCCGTGATGTCGCTGTCCTGGGAGTGTTTTACGGGGGGACAGTGCAGAGACATCATTACTATGTAGCTAATCCTGTGCTGTCCCTGTCCTGGGAGTGTTTGATGGGGAACAGTGTAGAGGGAGCTTTACTCTGTATCTAACCCCAAGCTGTCCCTGTCCTGAGAGTGTTTGATGGGGACAGTGTAGAGAGACCATTGCTCTGTAGCTAACTCCGTGCTGTCCCTGTCCTGGGAGTGTTTGATGAGAGACAGTGCAGAGGGAGCTTTACTCTGTATTTAACCCCGTGCTGTCCCTGTCCTGGGAGTGTTTGATGGGGACAGTGTAGAGGGAGCTTTCCTCTGTATCTAATCCTGTGCTGTCGCTGTCCTGGGAGTGTTTGATGGGGGACAGTGTAGAGGGAGCTTTACTCTGAATCTAACCCCGTGCTGTCGCTGTCCTGGGAGTGTTTGATGGGGGACAATGTAGAGGAAGATATTCACTGTGGAGTGTGTGGTGCAGTGCTTGCTGAACTGTGCAGAATGGTTTATTAAATTGGATGCTGTGGGGTGCAGGATCTGGCAAGTCGTCAGATTTACAAGGATTTTGTCCTTAAAAAGGGGAGGAATTGAGAAACACAAGAGCCTGCAATTCATCAACCTGATAGCTCTGTGCCTTTGCTGAGAAATGACCAGCACAGTTCAGCCTACTGAACAACTTGCCACACAGTTTCCAAACCAGGAGGCACTCGAGAATTTCGGCTTGACTCAAAATATTTCCAACAGTTGGAATGGAGAATATTCTGCAGCCGGGAGAACTTGCTTTTTGCATATCCTGTCATAAATTCATTGTGTCCTGTTTAAAACAACAGGCAAGCTGTTATTCCTATTAGCTGTGAATTACAAAAGGAGAAGGAAAGACTGGGATTCCAGCCAATCTTTTCTGTTTTCAGCTTGATTTAAAAAAAATAGAGTGACTCTTTTCTATTATAGTCATGAGCAGGTTATTTATAGAAAGCCCATCGCATTGACCTATCTCAAAGGTGCTTTCCTCTGTGAATTGGTTTCATGTGGCCTGACATGTTGTGCACAGCAAGAGCCCATATCGCAGCACTTTGACCTTCCAAAGATATTGGTTGAGCAAGGAGTATGGACCAGGATCCCAGGAGGACTTGTGTCCTTTAGGAGCTCTATGGAATCACTTTCATGTACCTGAGCCACTGCAATCGGCTTGATGAATGCCGTGTTCCAGATTTCATCAGGGATCAGCACCTCTGCCACTGCAGAGTTCTCTCAACACTGCCGTGAGGATCTGTCAAGTGGAAAGGATTTTTGTAAACCCACAACCTCCCAATTACAGGCACACATGCATACATACATATACATTCAGAGATACACATATTCACTCACACATACACACAGACACACACACACATATATGAAGACACACACTCGTAAACACAGATACAGGTACACTCTCACACAGACACATGCATTCATACAGACACACAAACACATAAACCTTCTTCTATATTGTCCTATCACATGCTTATTAAAAGTACCATGTACAAAAGTAAAGTCATTACATATGTAGGTTTGCATAGACTATCCAGCACAGGAACAGGCCATTTAGCCCACAGTGTTTATCCTACCCTTGAGCCTCCTCCCATCTTGCCTCATCTTAAGAATGCATAAGGGTCACTTTCCTTTATCAAATATGGTATAGATTATAAGAGCAGGGAGGTGATGTCGGACATGTACAGGTCTTTGGTGAGGCCAGAGCTCGAGTTCTGTGTGCAATCCTGGTCCCCACACTATAGGAAGGATGTGATTATACTGGACAGGGTGCAGAGGTGATTCACCGGGATATTGCCTGGGATAGAGCAGTTTAGTGATGAAGAGAGGCTGGATAAACTTGGGCTGTTTTCTGTAACCATGATGTGGAGGTGTCAATGTTGGATTGGGGTGGACAAAGTCAGAAGTGACATTACATCAGATTATAGTCCAACAGGCTTATTTGAAATCACAAGTTTTTGGAATGCTGCTCAAATAAACTATAACCTAGTGTTGTGTGATTTCTGACTTTGTTTTCCATAGAGCAGAGAAGGGTGAGGGAGGGCCTGAGAGGCGTGGATAGGAAGCAGCTGTACCCCTTGGTCGAAGGGTCAATAAGAAGGGACATCATTTTAAAGTGAAAGACAGGAGGTTTAGAGGGGATTTGAGGAAATATTCTTCCATCCAGAGGATGGCGAGGGCCTTGAATGCACTGCCTGGGAGAGTAGTTGAGGGGGGAAACCTCACAACCTTTAAAAAATACTTGGATGGACCCTTGAAATGTCATAATATTGAAAGCTTTGAGGCCTAGTGTGGGAAAGTGAGACAGATCATTGCAGACTTGATGGGCTGAAAGGCCTCTTCTATACTGACTGATTTTTATGAAATCTACCATTGTAACCCACTATATTCCTCTCCCTCAAATATTTGTTGAGTTTCCCTTAAAATGTATTTATCTTATCACTCCACGTGGTAACGAAGGTCTGTACTTGAATAGAATACATTATGACACTGGCAAAGGTCTTGTATTATTACATTTTTGAGCTAACTTGATTGAACTGCATTCCACAGTCTCAAGGATATGAACAGGACACTGATAGCTGATGAACAAGTCAATAACACTGCAAGACCCATTGATAAAAACCAGAACTAACAAATTGTTTTCTTTCGGTTCAGCAGTGTCCTCAATTTATAAATAATCCACAAATGCTGAATCCAGTTTGTGTTTTACCCTTTAAACCAGGACAACGGACCTTCCTCATCCAGTGTCTAGATTAGTGTGGTGCTGGAAAAGCACAGCAGTTCAGGCAGCATCTGAGGAGCAGTAAAATCTACAGGCCTCTGCCTGTATTCCTGATGAAGGGCTTTTGCCCGAAACGTCGATTTTACTGCTCCTCGGATGCTGCCTGAACTGCTGTGCTTTTCCAGCACCACTCTAATCTAGACTCTGATTTCCAGCATCTGCATTCCTTGTTTTTACCTTCCTCATCCAGCTCCAGGTCTTACTTCAAACTGTTTGATCAAAGATTTACAAATCCAGGTGTCTGGATAATTCCCACAAAGCTGAATCTTTCTTATAGAAACATCGAAAACAAGCAAGAGTAGGCCATTCAGCCCCTTGATCCTGCTACACCATTTAATATGATCATGGCTGATCATCCAACTCAGTCCCCTGTTTCTGCTCTCTTCTGGTATCCTTTGATCCCTTTCAGCCTAAGAACGATATCAAATTCCTTCTTTCTGTGGCGGGGAATTCCACAGGATCCCCTGTCTCTGGGTGAAGATGTTTCTCCTCATCTCAGTCCGAAATGGCCTCTCCCATATCCTTAGACTGTGACCCCCTGACTCTGGACTCCCCCACCATTGGGAACATCCTTCCTGCATTACACGGTCTGGACCTGCTCGGATTTTCTAAGTTTCTATGAGATGTCCCTTCATGTTTCGAAACTCCAGTGAATACACTCCTAAACAATCCCTCTGTCAGTCCTGCCATCTTATTCACACACTCCTCAGCCCTGCCCCTCTATCAGTTCTGAAAAAGAGTCATACCAGACTTGAAACGTTAACTCAGTTTCTATCTCTCCCCACATGTTGCCAGACCTACTGAGTTTCTCCAGCACTTTCTGTCTTTATTTCTGATTTCCAGCATCTGCAGGATATTGCTTTGACAGTGCCCCTCAGTCGGTGTAACACACCAGACCTTCGGTGTTTAACCCGGAGGGAAACTGGCAATTCTCTCCAGCTCTCCGTTTTAACACAACCCGGAGATTTTAAAACAGTTCCACATTCTACTGCTTTGTACAGACATTGCTTACTCAGAATCACAGAACTTTCACAGTGCAGAAGGAGGCCATTTGGCCCATCAGGCCTGCACTGGCTCTATTCCCTAGTGCCAATCTCCTTGCACATTACTTCTATCTAAATAACTATCTAATGTACCTCTTGAATGCCTCATTGGAACCTGCCTCCACACATTTCCAGAGAGTGCATTAACTGAGTGAAAAGTTTTTGTTTTCTCACATCACCCTTGCTTCATATGCACGACACTTTAAATCTATCCCCTCCATTCTTCTTCCTTTTGCCAGCAGAAACGGCTTCTCCCTATCTACTCAGTCCAGCCTGCACATGATTGTGAAACCTCTATCAAATCTCCCTCTCAGCCTTCTTCTCTCCTAGGCGAATAGTCCCAACTTCTTCAATCTATCCACATCACTGAAGTTTCTCATTCCTGGAACCATTCTTGTCAATTGCTTTTACACTCTCTCCAGTGCATTCACATATGATTGCCCTGATTGGAATACATTTCCGTCAAAGTGGGTATTTGCTCAGGACTCATTTCACTATCATTCATTTTGCTCCCACAAAGATCAAGTTCACAAACTCAGCAGGAGCAAATCTGAATTAATCTCATCATGTCTTAACCATGTTCTCATAGTGAAGCAGACATAACTATCGACGTAATATGTACCCGAAAATTAATCAGTTTACCTTGTCATTTCAGGTATTTCCAAGGTATTCCAAGATATTACACTGTGGTTGTTAAATTCCACATTCTCCCCCACTACGTTTCTTCTGAATTCCCGATTAGATTGCTTTGTGACTATCTTGTGGCCTCTAATGATGCTGATCTCCATAACAGGAAGCATCCTATCTAAAGCTTAACAGCCTCATCTAGGTCACCCATCAGTCAGCCCACTTTCAATAGTGAAGTGACCCAGCCTGCCATTTCTTCTCTGATGTGTAAACACACTCAGTTCTGGAATCATTCTTGTAAACTTTTTAAAAGCTTGAGTTTTCTAAAATTTGTTAAAAAAAAGTTTAGAGTTTGTGCTATTTGGTTTAGTAGTGACACCTCCAATCAACCTGTGCAGTCTGCAAGGTTTTTCTACAAGGTTAATTCAGTATGTGACCAGGTCTAGTAATTTTTTCCCATCCCTAATTGCCCCCTTGAGAAGGTGGGGGTGAGCTGCCTTCTTGAGCCGTTGCAGTCTATGTGCTGTAGGTGTGGACTCGATCAGCTGAATGGTCTGCTCCCACACTGAGGGATTCTATGATTCTAAACTGACCACAGTGCTTCCTACATTTCAACAGTGGCTACACTTCAAAAGCTTCTGTTCGCTGTAAAATGCTTTAGAATGTCTTGCGATTGCAAATGAAATGATAGAAATTAATTGCTTTTGTTCCTACTTCCAACTTGCACATGGCACAAATGGTGTGAAAGTTCCCACTCACTAACTCTTAAAGAAAACCAAAACAACATGAACAAATGGGGCAGAGAGATCTAAATTACCACTTGGCTGTGACCATGAAGGTTTGCCATGTTTTTTATGTCCACTTGTGGGAGGTGGGCATTGCTGGCTGGGCCCAGCATTTATTGCCTGGTCCCTGATTGCCCTCTTGAGAAGGTGGGGGGTGAGCTGCCTTCTTGAACCGCTGCAGTTCATGTGCTGTAGGTTGACCCACAGTGCCCTGAGGGAGGGAATTCCAGGATTTTGACCCAGTGACACTGAAGGAACGGCGATATGTTTCCGAGTCAGGATGATGAGGAGCTTGGAGGGGAACTTACAAGGGGTGGTGTTCCCATGTATCTGCTGCCCTTGTCCTTCTAGATGGAAGTGGTCATGGGTTTGGAAGGTGCTGTCTGAGGATCTTTGGTGAATTCCTGCAGTGCACCTTGCTGCTACTCAGCGTTGGTGGGGGAGGGAGTGGATGTTTGTGGATGTGGTGCCAATCAAGCGGCTGCTTTGTCCTGGATGGTGTCGGGCTTCTTGAGTGTTGTTGGAGCTGCCCCCATCCAGGGGCAAGTGGGGAGTATTCCCTCACACTCCTTGCAGATGGTGGACAGGGGAGTCAGGAGGTGAGTTAATCGCTGCAGGCTTCTTAGCCTCTGACCTGCTCTTGTAGCCACTGTATTTATACGGCTCATCCAGTTCAGTTTCTGGTCAATGATAAGCTCCAGAATACACCCAGAATGATAGTAACCCCAAGATGTTGATAGTTTCTCTGCAAAATGGTGCTTTTCCCTGATTTTCCCTCTACCAACCCGGAACCCCACAGTTCCCTGGAACCCTTTGATTTCTTGACTTCCTCACAGACACGATCCTCTCACACCTAAGAGCTGATTTGAATTTAACACTCTCATCAATGTTTTCTGCCTCTGATGAGGAAATCATAAGCTCCTTTTAATTGCCACTGACAATGATACTTGGAGAGCAGATCAGTGAATGACAGGCCACTTTGAAAGAACTCTGGAAAGTGGTAAACGGTGCTATGATGGCTAAAAAAGAATAAATGCTGGTTCCTGGGGACCTGGAAAGGAAGTGAGTGATTATGCTGATAGCTCTGCTCAGCCACAAACTCATTACTATTCATGCCTGCATGCCTAGTATGGTATAGCTCTCAGATTCCTCCACCGTCTTTTTTTTAAGAAGGGTTCAAACAGGGGCCATTAAATTTGGATGTGTCTCTGTGAAATGTGTTTTTTTGGGACTGCCCCCTCAGTTGCATCAGGAACGTTGCAAATCTGCGAGTTCCCTTTGGCAAGCACATTGAAATTGTGGCCAATGGTGTTACTATATCAATATTTAATATATTCAGGATCAGCCATTTTCTTGCCTTTTGATGCGAGTGTCAGGCTTTGAAGGAACCAGGCACCAGGCTATTCCTACTGAAGGAATTTTAGCAACAGCCCTTTTCACACTGCACAATGTATTTTTAAGCAATTTTATGGTCATGTAACAGTTCACTCAGGGAGTCAGGGTTGCTGACATATTTACCTGCAAGTTGGAGTCCAGAACTGTTGAGAGTGATGGTGGTGGCTGTAACATTTTTTTTAACCACTCAAGCCTGATCAAGAATTGGAAGGATTCTCAGCTTGACGGCCAACCTGTGACGCATGAAACCTTACACATTGGCAGTTATACAGATTAATCAGTTTTTTGTTTTTGATTATTCAGCATTGACTGTTTGCCCGTTTCTAATTTCTTCATCCAAAGTTTAAATGTAATCGGCATGGTTACAAGGTGACCAAGATTGGGAAATAAGTATTCCAGGCTACACATCTTAAAAAGTGGAGTGGCTCTGATAGTAACCTTTGATGTAAGGACAGGTATAAGGACAGATCTTGGCTCAGGCTGTCATGAACTAGAATTATTTGCAGGTGGAGATCAGGAATTGCAAGGGCAAGAAAACACTGGGCTGGCAGTACTTTACAGGCCCTTTAACAGTAGTTGTATTATTCGATGGAGCATTAAGCAAGCAATAAGTGGAGCTTGTTACAAAGTCAATGTAATAATCGTGAGGGACTTTAATCTTCATATAGACTGGAGCAATCAGATTGGCAAAAAGGCAATCTAGAAGGTGAGTTTGTAAAGTAAATTGATGGTAGTTTCACAACATATTGCTTCAGGAAACTATCAAGGGATTCAAGTATTGTCTAATGAGGGGAGGTTAATTAGTAATATCGTAGTAAAGGATCCCCTGGGAAAAAGATGACACACTTAAATTCGATATTAAGTTTGAGAGTAAAATGCTCATGTCCCATAATAGTCTTAAGTAAGAACTTCAATTGAAACAAAAGAGTAAAGGGGAACCTGGCTAAGGTGAATTGGGTACAAACATATGAATGTCTAAATTAGGAGCAGGAGTAGGCCATTCAGCCCCTGGAGCCCACTCCACCATTTAATAAGATCATGGTTGATCTGATTGTAGCCTCAACTTGCCCACTCAACTCCCAGTATTCTTTGACTTCCTTAAATAGGTTATGTGGGTAAATAAACAGCAGGAAACACCAAAAGAGTCGAAACAAAGAGGTTGTCCCCCTCTAGCTAGGGAGCATTGAACACAGGGGATTCTTGCCTCCCTGGATGTGGTGAGTAAGGTAGCAGGAAGGACAGTTAACTGAGTGAGTTGGCTACTCAGAGATGCCCAACCCCCTTCCACCTCAGCCATTAAATGCTGGACGAGTAGGTCCGTAAGCCACCAAGAAAGGTTATCCACTTTGGTAGCAGAAATGTGAAGGTGGATTATTCTCTGAATGGCGAGAGATTGGGAAAGGGGGAGGTGCAGTGAGACCTGGGTGCCTTTGTGCACCAGTCACTGTAAGTAAGCCTGCAGGGGGCAGCAGGAGGTGAAGAAGGTCAATAGGATGTTGGGCCTTCATAGTGAGAGGGTTCGAGTACAGGAGCAGGGATGTCTTGCTGCAGTTGGACAGGGCCTTAGTGAGACCACACCTGGAGTATTGTGTGCAGTTTGGGTCTCCTTATCTGAGGAAGGATGTTCTGGTGATGGAGGGAGTACAGCAAAGGTTTCCCAGACTGATTCCTGGGATGGCAGGACTGACGTATAAAGACAGACTGGATCAGTTAGGATTATATTCACTGGAGTTTAGAAGAATGAGGAGAAATCTTGTAGTAACCTCTAAAATTCTAACAGGCCTAGACAGAGTAAACACAAGAAGGATGTTCCCAATGACCAGAGAGTTCTCACAGTGTGAGGATACGGGTTAAACCATTTTGGAATGTGATGAGGAGAAATGCCTTCCCTAGAGAGTGGGGGAGCCTGCAGAGTTCTCTGCCACAGAGAGCAGTTGAGGCCAAAACACTGAATGCTTCCAAGAAAGAATTAAATATCTTTCATAGAGCTAAAGGGATCAAAGGGTATGAGGGAGAAAGCGGAAACAGGGGACTAAGTTGGATGATCAACCATGATCATATGTTTATGGTCTTTTGACTTATAGTGAGTATGAAATTGGGTGATGAATGTTGGCAAGCTCGTCACTTTACAGGAGCAACCATATCTTGTACACTGGCCCCATTCTGCCCACCTACCAACTGCACTGTTGTACATCTGTGGCCACCAATATGGCATGCTGGAGCAGGACTGTCTGAGGTGCCGTCTTTCATGTGAGGTGCTAAGTTTAGATTCTGTTCGCTCTCAGGTGTTGGTCTAAGACTCCATGGCATTATTTCAGGAAGGAACAGGGGAGTCTGCCCCCAGTGTTCTGACCAACATTTCTCTCTCAATTGACATAATTTAAACACTTGGTTTGGGAATTATTTAATTGCTGTTTGTGGGATCTTGCTGCGCACAATTTGGCTGCTGAATTTCTTACATTACAGTGTCTGTACTTTGAAAGTGCTTCATTTGTCATTAAACATTTCTGGAGGCCCTGAGATCATTAAAGGTTAAATATTAATGCAAACTTACTTTCTTATAAACCCTGCGGTAAACTCGTTGGGCCAAATGGCCTATAGATTCCACATCTTGTAATCTTGAGCTGAAAACTGTGGCTGATTGTCACTCTCTCCAACACTCTTACTAGCCCTCTGATTGAGATGTGGCAAATCAACATGGGAACAGCAATTGTAATCATAGAGTCAAACAGCATGGAAACAGACCCTTCGGTCCAACTCCTCCATGGTGACCAGACATCCCAATCTGACCTAATCCCATTTGCCAGCATTTGGCCCGTATCCCTCTAAACCCTTCCTATTCATATACCCATCCAAATGCCTTTTAAATGTTGTAATTGTACCAGCTTCCACCACTTCCTCTGGCAGCTCATTCCATACACACACCATCCTCTGCATGAAAAAGTTGCCACTTAGATCACTTTTAAATCTTTCCCCTCTCACCTTAAACCTATGCCCTCTAGTTTTGGACTCCACCAGCCTGGGAAAAAGACCTTGTCTATTCACCCTATCTTGTCCCTCATGATTTTATATTCCTCTATAAGGTAACTCCTGAGCCTCCGGTAGTCCAGGGAAAATAGCCCCAGCCTATTCAGCCTCTCCCTGTAGCTCAAACCCTCCAACCCTGGCAACATCCTTGTAAATCTTTTCTGCACCCTTTCAAGTTTCACAACTTCCTTCTGTTAGGAGGGAGACCGGAGTTGCACACTGTATTCCAAAAGTGGCCTAACCAATGTCCTGTATAGCCACAACATGACCTTCCAACTACGAACTAACTCAACATCCTATCTGCTTTTTCGGAGTATTTTTGGACTATGTTGACAGTCCTGTGATTCTGCAACGGTTCTCCTGGGTCTCTGCACTGCATCTTCAGCTACTTTCAACTACTTTTCATGCCAGTCCTCTCAAACGTCTGCTGGAAGCCACCTGACGTGACAATGGCAGATCCCCCTCAGGCCCACACTTCCAGAACCTCAGGGGCAACTTCATTCAGAGGAATGCCTTAAAGAGCCGGCACTGCAATTGCAATGATTGGAAACTCCAAGCCACCAATTATAGATGGGGCAGGAATATTGTAGAATTACAGGGCACAGAAAGGCCATTTGGCCCACTGTGCTTCTGCTGGCCCCTCTTAAAGAGCTGTGGAATTTGTCACTCTCCCCTACGGCACTGAAAAACAAATTAGTTTCAAAACTTCATCCGATTGTTTTTTGAATGTTTTGATTGAATCTATTTCTGCTGCCCTCTCGCTGTGTAAAAAGAGAATTCCCCACATCTACCCTGTTTTGTGACCCGCTGGTTACTAACCCTTCTGTCACTGGAAACGCTTTCTCCTCGTTTAGTCCTATAAAAGGCCCTTATCCTCTGGAGCACCTCGATTAAGCCTCCCCTTAACCCTGCTGTGTGGCGAACTTTCTGACTTTCTCTATTCTCTTCATAGGCTCAGAAATGGGCACAGTCATCCAGCTGATGGTTAATCATAACCTTTTAGCAGAACCTCCTTGTCATACAGCACGGGAACGGGGTGGGGAGGGAGCGGATTTGAACCCAGGTCCTACTGGTCTACAGGTAGAGATACTCCCACTGTGCCAATTGAGCCTCTGCTTTGCTATTCCAAGCCTAATTTCGAAAGGAATCCTGAAGGCTTTGCGTTCATCCTGACCAATCTGTCCTGCCACCTTCACATATTTGAACATTTAAATTTCCTGGTGCCTCTGTTCCTGCATCCCTTTTCAAATTATACCATTGAATAAATACCTGACAATGAATAAATTGCTTCTCATCTCCTCGAACCATGACTTATCAGACTTACCCTGTGCAATGATCTGGTTCATGATGAAGCTGAAGTGCTTAATGAGACTCTGATTTAATGAACTTTTTACCAAACACGTACCTTTGAGCACCATCATTATAATTCGATTACGTCCCTGAGTATATTTTACATTTGTTTACTTCCCTTTCTTATCTGTTATGCCCTTGAGTTCACAGCAGATGCTCTGAGCTGGAACATTAATACTTGGAGACAGAAGGGAACCTTCTGTTTCCTATAGCTTGTAGAATCCAACCTTTTCCCTGTTGATGCCTGCATTCTATTTGCATATAATCTGTGCAGTAACATGAGGTACAACCTGATAGACAGTTCCCTGAGCACTTGCTCTCTTGATAAGCCTGAAGCATTTTCTTTCATGTTCAATTTTTCAATCAAAAATTTTGTTTGCATCGTGGCCATTATGTTCATAATGAAATGTTCCTCTTCAGACATGCTGCTCTTTCTAGCCTTGCAAAGGAATAGCAGGTTTTTAACGTCCAGAGAAGAACAGGAAAGTAATAATTGGGGCTATATTATATGATGGGGCAGTTGTTCATTTTCTGAGCATAACCTTTACAGCAGCCTGTACAAGTTTGATAACTCACCTAGAATTTAGTGTGTGCTTGCATGTGTGTGTCTCTATCTGTGTGTGTTTATGTGTATGTGCACATGTGTGTAAGGGAGTGTGTGCGTGTCTGTGTTTGCATGTCTGTGTGTGTGGATGTGTCTGCATGTGCCTGTGTGTGTCTCTGCATGTACGTGTGTGTGTGTGTGTGTGTGTATATTGTGCAGGGAGGGTGGAATTAGAGGAATTCAGATAATGCAACATCAAAAACAGAAGCTGCTGCAAAAGCCCAGCAGGTCTGACAGCATCTGTGGAGAGAAATCAGGGTTAATGTTTCACATCCAGGTTAACTCCGATTTCTCTCCACCAATGCTGCCAGACCTGCTGAGATTTTCCAATAATTTCTGTTTTTGTTTCAGATTTCCAGCATCCACAGTTCTTTACTTTGTTTGATCCATTGATAAGAGGTGATAAATTGTGGCACTGGAAAAAACACAGCAGGTCAGGCAGCATCCAAGGAGCAAGAGAGTCGACGTTTCGGGCAGGACCCCTTTTCAGGACCGATACAGAGATATTTCCTGGGGTGTAGTGTTGGGTTTGGTTACCAATAGTGTCACAAAAAGGAATATGTGTTTATATGCCTTCTGCAACTGCAGGAAATTGAACATGCAAACATGTAATAAGCGTAGGCCATTCAACCCTTCTAGCCTGCTCCTCCATTCAATAAGATTGTGGCTGACTTGATTTTAACCTCAACCCTACATATCCCCCGATAATCTTTCATCCTTTGGGCAGCATGGTGGCTCAGTGGTTAGCACTGCTGCCTCACAGCACCAGGGACCCAGGTTTGATTCCAGCCTCAGGTGACTGACTGTGTGGAGTTTGCACATTCTCCTCGTGTCTGCATAGGTTTCCTCCCACAGTCCAAAGATGTGCAGGTCAGGGTGGATTGGCCATGCTAAATTGCCCATAGTGTTCAGGGATGTGTAGGTTGGGTGCACTGATTAGGGGTAAATTTAGAGTGATGGGTTTGGCGGGTGGGTTTCTCTGTGGAGGGTCGGTGTGGGCTTGTTGGATGGAAAGGTCTGTTTCCACACTGTAGGTATTCTATGAATCAAGAATCTATCTCCCTCTGCTGCAAAAATATTGAAATATTCTGCATCCACTGTCTAAAGAGGAAGTGAATTTCAAAGATTCACAACCCTCTGAAAGAGAAAAATGTTTCCTCATCTTTAAATGGGCATCCCTTATTTTAAAACTTTGACCCCTCGTTCTAGAGTCTTCCACAAAGAGGAAACATCCTTTGCCACATCCACCCGGTTACATCCCCTCAGGATCTTACGTCATAGAATCCTAGAATCCTTACAGTGTGAAAGCAGGCCATTTGGCCCATCGAGTCCACACTGACCCTCTGAAGACCATCTCACCCAGACCCTCCCTACCCTATCCCTGTCACCCTACATTTCCCACAGCCAATCCACCTAACCTGCTTATCTTTGATCCATTGGATAGGTTTCAATAAAGTCACCTCCAACCCTTCTGAACTCCAGAGGATACAGGCGAGCCGCAATGCTTTGCAGCTGTTGAAGTCCTTTTGAAGTGATGCATGAATCAGAATGTCCAATTTGTGCACCGCAAGCTCCCACAAACGCAATGTTACAGCAGCCAGATAATCAGTTTTTAGTGTTGTCGGTTTTTAGATTCGATTCCCTACAGTGTGGAAACAGGCCCTTCAGCCCAACAAATCTACACCAACCCCCCAAAGAACAACCCACCCAAACCGATTGCCCGGTATTTACCCCTGACTAATGCACCTAACATAATGGCCAATTTAGCATGGCCAATTCCCCTAACCTGCACATCTTTGAATTGTGGGAGGAAACCGGAGCACCCGGAGGAAACCCACGTAGACACACGGAGAATGTGCAAACTCCACACAGACAGTCACCCGAGGCAGGAATTGAACTCGGGTCCCTGGCGCCGTGAGGCAGCAGTGCTAACCACTGAGCTACCATGCCACCCCTCGGTTGAGGGATTAACGTTGGCCTTGAAAACGAGGAGATCTCCTGAGCTGTTCTTCATTCTGGTACCACACCCATCTCAGGTTGCTGACAGAACCTTGGTTGAATTACTCTTTAGCGTCTTTTTTCAGAGTGTGTTCCCAAACTGTGGACAGATGGCCTAAGGCCTCTTGGCCTCCTTTGGGGATGGTGCACATCACGCACGGAATGTGATGCGTTTACATTTGGAAGTTGAGAACATGTAGTTGTGGAGCTGTTCAGGGAATTTGAGGAGCATCGCTGGGTCCAGGAAAAAGCTGAATAACCTCACGAGGCGACATGACATTTGACTTGTTAGTGGCCAAAAGGAGAAAATTGTCCCCTTGTGAGAAGTTGACCCAGCTTCTTGGTGCTTGCCCTCATGCCAAGCTCTGAATCCCCTAGCAGCAAGGACTTTTCGAAGTTCATTGTGGGGACAGACTGGAGAAGCAGGGGAAAAGCCCAGCATGACATTTTTTGTAAAAACCAGGCCTCTCTGCAGAGTTACAGCATTGACATGACTAGGAGGAGGTAACACACCCCCTTCTTGGTCTCTCATCAGGGTGTGTAAAGGGCAACTTTAACATGGTACAGGGGTCACTAGATTCTTGACTGAAGATCTGGAAATGTGTTGCTGGAAAAGCACAGCAGGTCAGGCAGCATCCAAGGAACAGGAGAATCGACGTTTCGGGCATAAGCCCTTCTTCAGGAAACTTATGCCCGAAAAGTCGATTCTCCTGTTCCCTGGATGCTGCCTGACCTGCTGCGCTTTTCCAGCAACACATTTCCAGCTCTGATCTCCAGCATCTGCAGACCTCACTTTCTCCTCTTGACTGAAGATATATTCCATAATACACTTTCCCTAATCTGAGCTGGCTGTGCAAGGACATTCCAGAACGTTGAAACCTAATCAGTGCTGTTTGCCAGGAAGAATGTATCTCTGCATTTGTCACAGATGGTGGCCAGGATCCCAATAGGAAGTACTTGCGAAAGTGGCAGACAGTGAATTGGTTTCTGATTGCATGAACAATGAGAAGGCTCAGTAGCTTCCTTCTGTTCTTTTTCCCTCTATCGTTCTAGGTCTAAATTTATCATCGGAGCTGCTCCTGTCAATCTGATAGCCACTAGGGCAGGCTTCCCAAGCCTTTTCCCGGCGTGACTCCACTGTCACATTTCACAGTTCATGTGACCATAGAGTCATACAGCATGCGAACTGCCGTCTTCGGTCCAACCAGTCCATGCCGACCATAATCCCAAACTAAACTAGTCCCACTTGCCTGCGCTTGGCTCATATCCCTCCAAACATATCTTATTCATGCACTTATTCAAATGTCTTTTAAACATTGTAACTTTACGGCATCCACCACAACCCAGGAAGTTCATTCCACACACGAACCAGTCTCTGTGTAACAAAACATCGCCCCTCATGTCTTTTTGAAATCTTTCTCCTCTCACCTTAAAAATATGCCCCCTAGTCTTGAAATGCCCGTCCCTAGGGAAAAGGCACCTGCCATTCACTTATCCATACCCCTCATGGTTTTATAAACCTCCAAAAGGTCACCCTTTAACCTCCTACGCTTCAGTGAAAAAACTCAGCCTATCCAGCCTCTCCTTGTAACTCAAACGCTCCATTCCTGACAACATCCTGGTAAATCTCTTCTGAACCCTCTCCAGCATTCCCATAGCACGGCAACTAGAACTGTACACAGTATTCCAGAAGAGGCCTCACCAATGTCCTGTACAACCTCAACATGACATGTCAACTCTGATAGTCAAAGGTCTGAGCAATGAAGGCAAATGTGCCAGATGCCGCCTTAACTTAAAAAAATTATGTACCTCCACCCCTAGGTTTCTCTGTTCTACAACACTAACTGTATAAGCCCTGCCCTTGTTTGTTTTACCAAAATGCAATACCTCACATTTATCCAAATGAAACTGCATCTGCCACTCCTCAGCCCATTGACCCAATTGATCAAGATCTCTTTGTAATCTTAGATAGCTATCTTCACTGTCCACTATACCACTAATCTTGGTGTCATGCACAAACCTACTGACCATGCTTCTTATATCCTCATCCAAATCATTTATATGAATGACAAATAAATGTGCCAGAAAAAGTGATGGAGGCTGGTACAATTGCAGCATTTAAAAGGATGGGTATATGAATAGGAAGGGTTTAGAGGGATATGGGCCAAGTGCTGGCAAATGGGACTAGATTAATTTAGTCAGCATGGGATGGCAAGGACGAGTTGGACCGAAGGTTCTGTTTCCATGCTATACAGTTCTATAACTCGATGAACCCAGCAGTGATCCCGCGGTATAATTTGGGAGGGCTCCAAGAGATGCTAAGAGGAGGGATGGAGTTAATAGCCATGGCCCAGGAGAGGAGGGGGAAGCACTGATTGATCTTTTGTCAGACAGTGGGTATATGGCAGATATGGTTATTGGCCCCACTGTGGCTTTGCAGAGACGGTTCTGATTCAATTCTGAAATTTCTACCAATCTCCACAAGTTGAAAGAAGACCCACTGTAACCAGGTGACCTATATCTTGGGTGAATATTAAAGAGAAAGATTCATAGATCAGACAACCTGTGTTGTCTCCATTTCAGTTGTCCCAGGGAAAGACTTGGTTGTACAAGTTTCGGGCCTGTTGTGTCTGCTCCAGGTTTTCTGAGTCTTATTTGCCTGTTCTTCTTATGGAGTGATATTCCTTAGTGAGTCATTTATAAGGTCTTCAGTTATCTTGTGTGTCAATGGAACTGACTGTTTGTGTACCTTTGAGTTCTATGCAGTGGAAAAGTTGATTAACAGTTGGGGGCTGCAGTTCCATAGAGTTCAGGGTCAGGTATTTTCACAGACAGAACCATGGAGTGCGACAAGTGTCCTCAAGAGAGTTTTGAGTTAACAATAGTTTCCAAGAATGGTCCCTTGCTAGCTCCTTGGGATTCGAGGCATTGAGCACAATGTAGGAGAGTTTAAGTGCCAAGTGAAAGAAGCCTATTTGGATTTATATTATGGGAAATATCTGGCCTTTGGAATGCTAACTAATCAGAATGCATTCAAGCTACATTCACTTGGAATTTCTTTCCTGTTTGTTCCATTGGCTGAATAATCCTAGAAACATGCTTAGTCTTGAGTTAAAAATTTGAAATCAGCCACAATGCATAAACTAGAGGGTTAAAGGTTCAAATTCCATTCCGGGCAAATGGTCCAAATTGACACTACCAGTGCAGTAGTAAGTGAGTGCTGCACTGTCAGGGGGGCCAACTTTCATGTGAACTATTCAACCATCTGCCTTCACAGAGGTCGAACAGCACTTTTCAAAAAGGGCAGTGGGGTATCGTTTTCATGCTTTCCTGGTCAATAATCAATAAGCTACTATAAGGAATAATTGAGGTGAGTAGAATGGCTGCATTTAAGGCAAAGATAGATGCGCGCATGAGGGAGAAAGTAGTAGAGAATCATGCAGATGTAGGTGACTAAAGAAGACTGGGAGAAAGTTAAACTTAAATCGATTGGACTGAATGGACTGTTCCTGTGCTGTGAGATCCTGCTGTGTGGACCTTGTTCTGATCCCAGCTGATGAGACAGATCCAAGAATGAAACATGACCTGATCTTTACAAATTTATTTTCACTGACCTGATGCTCATTCACTAAAACATAGTCACACGAAGCTGCAGGGTTCTTTATCAACAAAACTGAAGTTTATTATACAAAAGATGAAAACAAACTAAACAAACCAAGTTATCTGGACATAGAACACTGTTAGAAAAAGCATTAAAACACCCAACAAAACAAAGATTCAAACTAGCCCTCAACACCATCACTTTACAATTATTCAAATTACAGCTTTATATCAAACTCTTAAGTTTGTCTTAACTGATTCTCCCCAGTTTCTGGGCAATGAGCTGTGGGGTCTTCTTACATCAATGCTTACAAAACTGAGAGCTAAGACTTTCTCAGCTTTTAATATATTACAACGTCTAACCAAATATCTCTCATCTGGAATTTGCACAGACTAAGCATTTCTACTGAAGTAACTTACTCCCTTAACCGCTCTGAAAATAAAAACCTCCTTTCTAGGTCTTTCCGACTCTGGACAGGTCTTCTCCAAACTGCCCTAAAAATTTCAATCATCTGTGTAAACCACCACAGTATAAACAATTTTCCATTAACACTCCGGGGTTTCCTGATCCATGACAGATACAGGATTGGGTCAATATTTTGAACGTACTGTCTGACCTAGCTTTACTTTGTTGTAAAAGTCTTCACAAAAGTAACCAGCACTCACATGCCATTATTTTAAACTCCAGCCTCTAAACCTGACATCAATCTATTGACATAAATCACACACCCTTGATCACAAAATGTCCTGCGATATTTGCCTGCATAACATCAGTGAGTTAACCTTAAAAAGTTATTCATTGTGTGCCATAAAGTCCTTTGAATCCTCAAAGCATCATAGAAATGCAGGTCTTTTTTTAATGCTCTCATTCTTCACTAACATGCTCTGTGGAAAAGTCCTTTGATTTTCTTTCTCTTCCTTTTAAAAGATGCCTCTTTCCCTGATGTCCAATGGCAAGAGCTACTTTGGCCTGCTATAAAATACATTTAAAGAAGGGAGAAACAGTTACAGGGCTAAGGAATTTGTTAAAAGAAAATTGTCTTCATCAGTATGTATATGTGCCTACTATAAAAAGAGCAAAACTTGATAGAGTTATAGAGTCATACAGATGTACAGCATGGAAACAGACCCTTCGGTCCAACCTGTCCATGCCGACCAGATATCCCAACCCAATCTAGTCCCACCTGCCAGCACCCGGCCCATATCCCTCCAAACCCTTCTATTCTTATACCCATCCAAATGCCTCTTAAATGTTGCAATTGTACCAGACTCCACCACTTCCTCTGGCAGCTCATTCCATACACCTACCATCCTCTGTGTGAAAACATTGCTCCTTACGTCTCTTTTATATCTTTCTCCTCTCACCCTAAACCTATGCCCCCTCGTTCTGGATTCCCTGACCCCAAGGAAAAGACTTTGCCTATTTACCCTATCCATGCCCCTCATAATTTTGTAAACCTCAATAAGGTCACCCCCTCAGCCTCCGACACTCCAGGGAAAACAGCCCCAGCCTGTTCAGCCTCTCCCTATAGCTCAAATCCTCCAACCCTGGCAACATCCTTGTAAATCTTTCCTGCACCCTTTCAAGTTTCACAACATCTTTCCGATAGGAAGGAGACCAGAATTGCACGCAATATTCCAACAGTGGCCTAACCAATGATCTGTACAGCCGCAACATGACCTCCCAACTCCTGTACTCAATACTCTGACCAATAAAGGAAAGCATACCAAATGCCGCATTGACTATCCTATCTACCTGCGACTGTACTTTCAAGGATCTATGAACCTGCACTCCAAGGTCTCTTTGTTCAGCAACACTCCCTTCGACCTTACCATTAAGTGTATGAGTCCTGCTAAGATTTGCTTTCGTGGGCGGCACGGTGGCACAGTGGTTAGCACTGCTGCCTCACAGCGCCAGAGACCCGGGTTCAATTCCCGCCTCAGGCGACTGACTGTGTGGAGTTTGCACATTCTCCCCGTGTCTGCGTGGGTTTCCTCCAGGTGCTCCGGTTTCCTCCCACAGTCCAAAGATGTGCAGGGTCAGGTGAATTGGCCATGCTAAATTGTCCGTAGTGTTAGGTAAGGGGTAAATGTAGGGGTATGGGTGGGTTTCGCTTCGGTGGGTCGTTGTGGACTTGTTGGGCCGAAGGGCCTGTTTCCACACTGTAATCTAATCTAATCCACACTGTAATCTAATCAAATTGCAGCACCTTGCATTTATCTGAATTAAACTCCATCTGCCACTTCTCAGCCCATTGGCCCATCTGGTCAAGATCCTGTTGTAATCTGAGGTAACCTTCTTCGCTGTCCACTACACCTCCAATTTTGATGTCATCTGCAAACTTACTAACTGTACTTCTTTTGCTCACATCCAAATCATTTATGTAAATGACGAACAGTAGAGGGCCCGGAACCAATCCTTGTGGCACTCCACTGGTCGTAGGCCTCTTCTGGCAAAACTTGGTTTTCTCTTCGGAAATAAGGCAGAGCAAGTGACTGAAGTGTTAGTGGGGGAGCACTTTGGGACCAGTGATCATAATTCTGTTCATTTTTAAATAGTTCTGGAAAAAGATAGGCCTCGTATAAAAGCTAAAGTTCCTCATTAGAGTAAGGCAAATTTTGATGGTTTGAGACAAGAACTTTTAAAAGTTGATTGGAGTAGACTCTTCACAGGTAAAGGGACGACTAGCAAGTCAGAGACTTTCAAAAGTGAGATAATGAGATTTCAGAGGCATTATGTTCTTTTTGAAGTGAAAAGTAAGGTTGATAAATTTAGGGAACGATGGATGAATAAAGATATTGAGTATCTGGTCAAGAATAAGGAATCATACATTAACTTTAGACAACTGGGATCAAGTGAATCTGTTGAAGAGTATAAAGGGTGTTGGAGCATTCTGAAGAGAGAAACCAGGAGAGCAAAAAGGGGATATGCGATAGCTTTGGCAGGTTAACAACACCCCAAAGAGATTCTGCATGCATTGAGTATAGGAGTTGGGAGGTCATGTTGCAGCTGTACAAGACATTGGTCAGGCCACTTTTGGAGTATTGTGTGCAATTCTGGTCTCCCTCCTGTTGGAAAGAAATTGTGAAACTTGAAAGGGTTCAGAAAAGGTTTACAAGGATGTTGCCAGGGTTGGAGGGTTTGAGCTATAGGGAGAGGCTGAATAGACTGGGGTTGTTTTCCCTGGAGAGCTGGAGGTCCATAAAATCATGAAGGGCATGGATAAGGTGAAGAGGCAAGGTCTTTTCCCGGGGGTAAGGGAGTCTAAAACTAGAGGGCATTGTTAAGAGGGGAAAGATTTAAAAGGGCCCTAAGGGATAACCTTTCACGCAGAGGGTGGTGGAATAGGACCCCTTAAAGATTAACAAGGTCATCTGTGTGTGAAACCACAGGAGGTGCGAGAGATACTAAATGAATCTTTCGCATCAGTTTTTACTGTGGAGAAAGAAATGGAGGCTAGGGAACTTGGGGAAATGAACATTGATGTCTTGAAAATAGTCCACATGACAGAAGAGGAAGTGCTGGAGGTCTCAAAAACATGAAAGGTGGGTAAATCTCCGGGACTGATCAAGTGCATCCCAGGAAGTTGTGAGCAGTTAGGGAAGAAATTGCAGGGTCCCTAGCAGAGATATTTATATCATTGACAGCCACTGGTGAGGCACTGGAGGACTGAAGAGTGGCTAATGTTGTGCCTTTATTTAAGAAAGACTGTAAGGAAAAGCCAGGAAACTGTAGAGCTGTGAGTCTGACATCAGTGGTGGGTAAATTGATGGAGAGAATTCTAAGAGATGGGGCTTCCATGCATTTGGAGAGGCAAGGACTGATTAAGGATAGTCAGCGTGTCTGTGTGTGAGAAATCACGTCTCATAAACCTTGTTGAGTTTTCTGAGGAAGGAACCAGAATGATTGATGAGGTCAGAGCGAGAGACTTTGTGTACATGGACTTTAGTAAAACCTTTGACAAAGTTCTGCATGGTAGACTAATTAGTAAAGTTAGGTTACATGGGATTCTGGGTGAACTTGCCAATTGGATACAAAATTGGCTTGATGGGTGGTGGTGGAGGGTTGTTTCTCGGACTGGAAGCTTGTGACCAACAATGTTACGCAAGGATCGGGGTTGGGTCCAGTGTTGTTTATTACTTATATAAATGATTTGGATGAGAATTTAGGAGGCATGGTTAGTAAGTTTGCGAATGACACCAAAATTGGTGGTATAGTGGACAGTGAAGAAGACTATCTAAGGTTACAAAGAGATCTTGATCAATTGGGTCAATAGGCCAAGAAGTGGCAGATGGAGTTTAATTTGGATAAATGTAAGCTTTGCATTTTGGTAAAATGAACAAGGTCAGGACTTACACAATTAAAAAACCTTGGTTAGTGTTCAGGCACAAAATTCTTTGAAGTTTGGATCACATATAAACAGGGGGGTTAAGAAGGTGCCTTCATTGCTGAGACCTTTGAGTGTAGGAGTTGGGACGTCATGTTGAGGTTGTTCAGTATGTTGGTGAGGCCTCTCCTGAAGTACTGTGTCCATTCTGTGCCCTGTTATAGAAAGGATATTATTAAACTGGAGAGGGTTCAGAAGACATTTACCAGGATGTCGCCGGGAATGGAAAGTGTGAGTTAAAAGGATAGGGTGGACTTTTTTCACTGGAACATAGGAGGTTGAGGGGTGACCTTATAGGGGTTTATAAAATCATGAGGGGTATAGATAAGGTGAATAGCAAAGATCTTTTCCCTAGGGTGGGGCAAGTTCAAAACTAGAAGGCATAGGTTTAAGTTGAGAGGGGAAAGATTTAAAAGGGAGCTGAGAGTCAACATTTTCACACAGAGGGTGGTTTGTATGTGGAATGAGCTGTCAGAGGAAGTGATAGATGCAGGTACTCAGATAGGAAAAGTTTAGAGGGATATGGGCCAAATGCAGACAAATGGGACTAGTTCAGTTTGGGAACCTTAGTTGGCACGAATAAGTTGGACCAAAGAGTCTGTTTCCGTGTTGGATGAATTTATGACTCTGCAAATGAATTCGTTTTCTTTTGAGCCCAAAAATAAAACCTTTCAGTCGAGATTCCGTTCTGGTACATTCCTCTTCAATTTATGCTCCTTAGTCCACTGAGTTTTTCCATCAGTGGTTTCTCAGTATTATTGCAAGGATTCAGACTTAATTATGGCCTGAGGAATGAAAGACACTTTTCCCAGGGACAGTGTGGCATTGCAAACCCGGCTGTCTCACTTAACTCTTTGGGGCGCAAAAAGCTTCCCATTTCACCTCATCCTCCGCTCTCACCTTTGGGTTGATTCTCCTCAGCTTTGGAGACGTCTCTGTTGCAGGTGGACTGCAGCGGTTCAAGAAGGCAGCTCTCCACTACCTTCTCAAGGGCAATTAGGGATGGGCAATAAATGCTGGACCAGCCAGCGATGCCCACATCCCACAAGCAAATAAAAGCGACGTTAATCTGTCAGAAAATGGTGAGACAGAAGCATACATGACCTCACTCAGACCAAGTTGTGTTCTGTGGTGAAGTGCCCTGGAGTGGAGGATGTTCGCAAGATGTCCACTTTTCCTGCTCATGGGCAGCCAAGGTGTAGTCTACAAATTAACTGTTGTGGGGGAATTACAGTGAAGAGATTGTGTTCTACCATTCCATTGCATAGTAGTTTAGCCATCAATCATACAGGCTATGGGACCTAAGTACAATCCTCGCTCTGTGTTCTGCGAGCTGGGCCCAAGCAGAGTAACACTTGGAAGTTCAAGATCCTGGGAAACAGTGAGTGTCTGTAGGGGAAAATGTGAGGAGTCTTGATTTCAAGACAGTGAACGGTATGCATTCTCCAGTCTGCCGTGTATCTTGTATCTTTGATCTGAGCAGATGGCATTAGTTCTAAAGCTGCAACAGGTTTTCTTTTTACAATACTTCAAAATACTTCAGCACTTAGCAGATTTTGGCACACATGCTCTCAGCCCAGATTCCAGAACCTTCGGGACGATGTCAGTTATTTCACTGTCTAAGTTCACCCACAGGCTTAAGCGATTAAGTACTGTGAACATAGATCAGTGAACAGACTAACATAACCAAACACGGCTCAGTTCAGCATTGGACACTACAGTGAGTATACAGGGAGAAAGAAAGTGCAATTGTCGGGTATTTTAAGCTTGGGGAAATGAGAGCAGCACTGGCCATGGCAGAGATAAAGCATAGAGAGAGGGAGAGGAAAGGTGTGATGGAGAGGTGAAGAGAAGGGGTCAGAGGCTAGAGGTGACAAGAGAGTTCATCTATCAGATGTCATCTATTTTTGATGCACACTGAGTTGCTATGACATTACCAACATTTGTTGATATAGAGTCTTTAACAACAACTTGAATGTAAATGTAATTTCAGTGCAGATACATTTGGTAGGAAGAACAAGAAAAAGCAAAGTGAACCAAAGGGTATAAATCTGAAGTGGATGCTGGAATAGAGAGACGGGGAGGAATATGTACACAAATCGTTGAAAGTGGCAGGATAGGTCAAGAAAGCAGTTCAGCAAGGGTATTTGGTATGCTGGGCTTTAAACTGATGACAGAGGCCCCACACTCTGCCACCTTTACTGTGGACCCCTATACAGTAACCCCTGTCACCACCCCCCCCCCCCCCCCCCCCTGCCATCTGAGCACAGCAACTTGATAAACCCCTTGCTCAGAGATACCTGTAGTGTAGTACCTGGCTTATAGGCGATAGGGGGTGCGTTGTAAAGAAGATGCATGGCTGTTTCACCTGCACGAAGCTAGCCATGCCTG
This sequence comes from Chiloscyllium plagiosum, assembly GCF_037043375.1. NCBI lineage: Eukaryota > Metazoa > Chordata > Chondrichthyes > Orectolobiformes > Hemiscylliidae > Chiloscyllium > Chiloscyllium plagiosum. Next base: position 8,179,573 of record NW_028270191.1, read on the forward strand.
GATACTGTTTACAAGAAATGGTTGCTTCTCCACCAACACCAGGGTCCACCTTTCATGCACAGTGCATGAAGAGACTGCTGTTTTGGAAACATTTTTCGAGACCTCAAAGGTTGACTCGTGCGCCGTAATCTACGGTAGATAGATTTGCAAAACAGGCATAGAGAGGAGAAAGCATGGAGGAGCTTTGATCAAAGTTTTCAACATCATGAAGGGTATGGACTGAATAGATAGGGAGATACCATTCCCCTTGGTCGAAGAACCAGTGGACACCAATTTTAAAGTGATCAGTAAATTTGCCAATGACTTCAAGGGAAATATTCTTTTGCATATGCTGCCTGAGAGTGTGGTGGAGGAAGATTTGATTGTACCAAAAGGCAGTTGGATCATTTGAGAAGAAATGATTTGCAGAGTTATGTGATAAAGGCAGTGGTATAAGTTAAGTTGTCCTTGCAGAGAGCTCACAAGACATGAATAAGTCGATTAGCCTCCTTCTGTTCTGTAATTGCCTGATATCATGCTTGTAATATAAAAGGTCCTGAGGCAATTTACAGGAGCACTGTAAAACAAAATTTGACTCTGAGCCACATTAGGAGATAATAGGCAGATGCCGAGGAGCTTATTCAAAGAGGTAGGTTTTATGGAACTGAAGAGAAGGAAGGAGAAGTTTAGCAGAGACACACTGGAGCTTGGGATGGCTGCCAATGCGGGAGTAATTAAATTCGAGGCTGTTCAAGAGGCAGAAAGAAAGGCGTTCAGCAAAGGTTGGAGGAGGTTCCACTGACAGGGAGAGGCCCTGGAGGGGTTTGAAAGCAAGGTGAAATTTTAAAGATCCAGCTATTTGCTTAACTGGGCACCAACATAAGTCAGCATTTAGCAGAGTGAAACAGACCAAGGCCTTTCACAGGAATGTTATCAAACAAAATTGTCACACAAAATACAAAGGGAGACACGTACATCTTGGAAAGGTGTAATTTGCAGCCTCTTTTTGTTTGTGTGTTCGCCCCATCTCCCTTCAAAGTAGCAACGGACTCTAACACCATCAGCTGCATCGACATATCCATGTCTCATCTTCACAAAGTCCTCTCTGAATTCAAAAAAGGTAATTGGTACTGAACTTCAAAAATAACGATGACCAGATCTTTCCTTCACTGATATCGTCTCCTTGGCGTAAACCACTGATTGCTGTCAGGAATCACTGCAGATTTAAGATGAGGCAAGTGTTTAATCACAGACCGGTCAATCTGAAAGAGGATATGAGAAAGCACAACAGTGTATTATCTGGCCCAGCAAGCTCTCTCTTTTGCATCATGCAACACTCTCCCCCCAAGCATGGATTCTGCCTGAGTAATCTAATCAATAGCGATGACTCGCATTTGTATAGCGCCTTTAACACAGTGGAACCAAGTGGAACGATCCCAAGGGAATGTTATGAGACAAAAATTGACATCAGGTCACATCAGGAGTACCAGCTGACTCACAAACCTAGGCAAAGGTAGGTTTTAAGGCAAAGAAAGCATGAGGGAGAGGTGGGGACATTTAGTGAGTACTGATCATCTGATACTTTCATTCTGTTCAAATATATCCGTACAAACTGAGAATCTCCACATATGTTTTACTCAGTGATCCTGACCTATCTGTTTTGAGGGCATCACAGTGACTCCCCACAGAGGCAGAAGTGAAAGTTTAACTGAAGCTTGAGCACAATAGAGAGAGCCATTGCAACACACTTCAACATATTCAGGCCAATGCTGTGTCATTAAACAGAGTTGATAAGGCAGAGTTTGAAGCAGCAGTTTCCCAGCATATTTTTTTCTATTTATATCTCCTTGTTTCCCTGTAGAGTTGTCCAATCGACAGGAACAGGAAGTGGTCAAAAGTCAGTCTGAAATTAATCATTCATAAGTACCCACCATGTGAATAATAGGCCAGATCATTGCAGGAGTCAGGCTCCTCTCAGTATGGACCATTAGTTATATATTTTTGTACAGAATCCGTACAGTGTGGAAGCAGGCTATTCGGCTCATTGAATACTGACCCTCTGAAGAGCATCCCACCCAACCCACCCCCACCCCTGTAACTTCCCATGGCTAACCCATCTAGTCTGCATACTATGGGTAATTTAGCATGGCCAATCCACCCTAACCTGCACATCTTTGAATTGTGGGAGGAAACCGGAGCACCTGGAGGAAACCCACACAGACACGGGGAGAATGTGCAAACTCCACACAGACAGTCGCCTGAGGTTGGAATCGAACCTGGGTCCCTGGAAAGTGAGGCGGCAGTGCTAACCACTGAGCCACTGTACCTCCTTTAACTCGGAATTATTTTACGGTTTAACTTTTTGGACATATGGGCTGATGATAGTGGGGAATGTAGCTCACCCTGAACGACTGGACCAGCAGTCCATCTTGTTATGAAATGCGATTTAAGGATTGAGAAAACAACAGAGGAATATCAGGAGAGGGAATTACAGAGGATTTAGAGTCAAATCAGCAAAATAACAAGAGGGAGAGATTGAGGTAAAAGAGAGAGAAAGCAAAGAGACAAAAATGGGAATTATGAAAATAATCCAAAAAACATTGATGTTTCTAAAATCTCCAAAACATACTTACCACTTGCTACACACGACATACGACTTGACAGATTAAATTGTCTGGAATACCATAGACAAGACTCACATGGTCAGAATAAATGCCCATGCCGATAAGTTCCAGCTAGTTGACACAAAGTTTAATGGGGAATGGATCCAGTGAGTTCTTCATATTAATGGGAGGTTAAGTAGGGAAATGCTGTCACTGTGACAAACAGTGGAGCAGCATAAATCGAGCAGCAGGTTCTAGAGATTTGCTCACTGCGTAGCCCTCAATATCCTGATTATGTCAGGCATTATCCGTCGAATGTTGCTATTTTTCCAGCAACATTTGCCTTATAATATAAATATATACACAAGGAGCGCAGATTGAGAAGTTAAGTTGATAATCTGCCTTCTCCATGATTGTATTATTCACTTTAACTCATTTGTTACCCATTCATCTGTCACTGTGGAATATCATATTCTGACTGACTAGTTTCACTTGTTAATGAGCTCTTCCTCATACCTTCATCAAGTTGTTGTCACGTAACTGAACCTTCCCTTAACCCATAGTCACTCATTGCAGACCTTCCTAGCCTTTCTATTATACCCCACAAATCCTGCGGATGCTGAAAATCTAAAAGAAAAAAAATCCCAGAAATTTCTGGAGAAACTCACAAGGTCTGGCAGCATCTGTGGAGAGAGAAACGGAGTTAACATTTCAGGTATGATGTGAGTCTTCTTTGCAACTGCTGTTCTGTTCTCCAGCATTTTCTGTTTTTATTTCAGTTATAACGATTTTTTGGAGTTTAGTGTGCTCCTCTGGCCTTTGCTGTTATTCCCTGCGAGTAACAAATGTCCTGCACACGTGTTCTTATTCTCCCTCCCGGTGTCAGAATTAAGACTATAAACCATAGGAGCAGAAATTACGCCGTTCAGCCCATCGAGTCTGCTCCAACATTCAATCATGGCTGATAAGTTTCTCAACCCCATTCTCCCACTTTCTCCTGGTAATCTTGATCCCCTTGACAATCAAGAGCCTATGTATCTCAGTTTTAAATATACTCAATCACCTGGCCTTGTGGCAGATTGAACCATCCGTGCTTTAACACTTTCTTTTCTAGGATCTCATACCTGTGAAATTCCTCACCTCCTGCCATCTTCCTTCAGTGAACCATTGCTTTTGCACTTACCCTTTTCCCCTCCCCAACTGTTGAAATGAGAGATATGGTTGGAGCCTTTTTGAGCCATGAGGTAGTCTTCTGCACTGCTTGCCTGGACTTTATTCATTCACAAGGTGTGAACGTTGCTGGCTTCGGCCAGCATTCATTGCCCATCCCTAATTACCCGTTGAGGTGGTGGTGCTTTTTGAACTGTTGCAATCTGAGTGGTCTCGGGTCACTCAGTGATACTAAAGGAATGGTGATATATTTCCTAGTCAGGATGGTGAGGGGCTTGGAGGGGAACTTGCAGGGGATGGTGTTCCCATGTATCTGCTGCCCTTGTCCTCCCAGATGGAAGTGGTCGTGGGTTTGGAAGGTGATGTCGAGGATCTTCGGTGAATTTCTGCAGTGCATCTTGTAGATGGTACACACTGCTGTTACTGAGCATCGGTGGGGGAGGGAGTGGATGCTTATGGATGTGGTGCCAATCAAACTGGCTGCTTTGTCCATGATGGTGTCGAGCTTATTGAGTGTTGTTGGACCTGCCCCCATCCAGGCAAGTGGGGAGTATTCCATCACACTCCTGACTTGTGCCTTGTGGATAATGGGACAGGCTTTGGGAGTCAGGAGGGGAGTTACTCACTACAGGATTCCTAACCTGTGACCTGCCCTTGTTGCCACAGTGTTTATGTGGCTAAATCCAGTTCAATTTCTGGTCAAGAGTAAGCCCCAGGATATTGACTGTGGGGGATTCAGTGATGGTGATGCCATTGAAAGTCATAGCGCAATAATTAGATTCTTCACTGGTCATTGCCTATCAGCTGGGAAACATATGAGTTTCAAAGTAGTTCCTTTAAAAGGTGGAACAGGGACTGCATCTCTGGTTTCACAGAGAGTCATATAGCACAGAAGGGCATTCTTCAATCCAACTTGTCCAAGACAACCATGTTCCCAAACTAAACTAGTCCAATTTGTCTCTATTTGGCCCATAGTCCTTCTGAACCTTTCCTTTTCATGTACTTTTCCAAATGCTTTTTAAATGTTGTAATTGTACCAACCTCCACCACTTTCTCTGGCACTTCATTCCATACAAGCATCACCTTCTGCGTGAAAACAATGCCTCTCAGATTCCTTTTCAATCTTTCCCCTCTCACCTTAAACCTATGCCCCCTAGTTTTCAACTTCCCCCACCCTAGGGGAATGACACCTGCCATTTACCATATCTACACCCCACATGATTTTATAAACCTCCATTATGTCACCGCTCAGCCTTCTCCACTCCAGTGAAAAAAGTCCCAGCCGATGCAGCCTCTCCTTATAACTCAAACCCTCCATTCCCGGCAACATCCTGTAAATCTCTTCTTAATCCTTTTTTAATTTAATAACATCCTTCCTACAGCAGGCCGACCAGAACTGTACGCAGTATTCCAAAAGTGGCCCCTCCAATGTTCTGTACAACTTCAACATGACATCCCAATTCCTATGCTCGAAAGTCTAAGCAATGAAGGCAAGCATGCCAAAAGCTTTCTTAACCAACCTGTCCACATGTGACACGAGTTTCAAAGAATTATGTACCTGAACCCTTAGGTCTCTCTGTTCTGCAGCACTACCCAAGGCCCTAGATTTAATTGTGTAAGTTCTGCCCTTGTTTGTTTTATCAAAATACAATCCTTCACATTTATCCAAATTAAACTCTATCTGCCACTTTTTGCCCCATTGGCTCAATTGATAAGATCCCTTTGAAATGTTAGTAATCTTCACTGTCCACCATACCACCAATTTTAATTGCAAACTTACTAACGATGCTTCCTAAATTCTCATCCAAATCGTTTATATAAATGACAAATAAAAATGGACCCACATGTAGATCAGAACAGATTGGGGAGTCTTCCATGAAAGACAGATTCAGATCAAGTCTTTCAAGCAATCCATCAGCTTTTGGGCCTTTACTCTGGTAGCTACCCTCAAATCATCAGGTAAGTAAGGAATACAAGTTCACGACTGGTGACAGCAGGATTTAGAAACATAATAGAAACAATATGCAATCATATTCAGCCAGAGGCAAGGATAAAGAAGTGGGGAATGTGGACAGTATAGAATATTGCGAGAATGTTTCTTGGAGGCAGTTCAAAATGGGTCAACAGTTAGCCTCTCGCAGCAGCCATTTTGATTCGGAGCTCAGTGGCAGAATCTGAAGAATATCCAAGGCGGTTGGATGGATTGAAACATATTCACATGGGTGACAATTCGTTCGCCACTCCTACAAACGTCCACACACACCAATCACCTCCCCTACTCCAGTGACTTGGAATATAAGGTGTGAATCTGGTCAGGTCATAGAGTCATAGAGATGTACAGCACGGAAACAGACCCTTCAGTCCAACCTGTCCATGCTGACCAGATATCCCAACCCAATCTAGTCCCACCTGCCTGCACCTGGCCCATATCCGTCCAGTAACGTAAAAGAAAAATCGTGGTTTCCCTTTAAGTCGTGTATGGCCTCAAAGACTGACGTTTTTTTTTCTTGATGTTAATTCAGGTTGGCAGGGAGCACAGACTTTAAAGCATCTCTCTTCTTTGGATTTTTCAGGGGCCTCACGTTGCCCCAGAGGGAATTTGTCTGTAAGACCTCTCCAGTGCTTCCTGTTTCGCTCTGTTTATATTGTAGTCTAAGATTTATTTTTGGAACTTTTTTCTCACTGAAACAGTTTTTCCTTTTATTTTCCACAAGGGGGTCCCATAGAATTACACAGATTGGTTTAACTCTCTTGAGGCTCAGTCTCCCTTCCTTGGGTTAGCCTGCATGATGGGCGCACTGTCAAAAGGAGTCATCCTTTTTTTTACAATTTCATTCAGTCTTGTCTTTCAGACTAGGCCTTAGCTCCTCGGTTGAATCAAACTATCACGGACAGATGGCTGCTGACTCAACTGGTGATTACCTTAGTGACCCTGTTTACATTTGTTTCCTTGACATCAGAAAACTGAACAGCATTTCCCCTGTGAGAAGGTAGCAGAGGATTTGTTTTGTGATGGGAATAAGGGAATATGATGAGACTGATGACAAGGTAGAGCCATAGAGTCATCCAGCACGGAAACAGGCCCTTCAGTCTAACTCATCCATGCCGACCAGGTTTCCCAAACTAAACTAGTCATGTCACATTTGCCTGTGTTTGGCCCATATCCCTCTAAATCTTACCTAGTCATACAACTATCCAAATGCCTTTTAAATATTGTAATTGTTCCAGCCTCCACCACTTACTCTGGCAGCTCATTCCACACACGCACCACCCTCTGTATGAAAAAGTTGCCCCTCAGGTCCCTTTTAAATCTTTCCCTTCTCACTTTAAACCTATGCCGTCTAGTTTTGGACTCCCCTACCCTGGGGAAATGATCTTGGCTATTCACCTTATCTATACCCCTCGCGATTTTATAAATCTCTGTAAGGTCAGCCGCTGATGCTCCAGGGAAACAAAAGTCCCAGCCTATCTAGCCTCTCCATAAATCTCAAACCCTCCATTCTCAGTAATATCCTGTAAGTAAGTTTGTAAGTAAGTAAGTTTGTGGGCGGCACGGAGGCACAGTGGTTAGCACTGTTGCCTCACAGCGCCAGAGCCCCGGGTTCAATTCCCGCCTCAGGCGACTGACTGTGTGGAGTTTGCACATTCTCCCCGTGGCTGCGTGGGTTTCCTCCGGGTGCTCCGGTTTCCTCCCACAATCCAAAAAATGTGCAGGTTAGGCAAATTGGCCAAGCTAAATTGCCCATAGTGTTCGGTGTTGGGGTAATGGGTCTGGGTGGGTTATGCTTTGGCGGGTCGGTGTGGACTTGTTGGGCCCTAGGGCCTGTTTCCACACTGTAAGTAATCTAATCTAATTGCTGAACTCTTTTCAGTTTAATAATATCCTTCCTGTAGCAGGGCGGCCATAATTGTACGCAATACTCCACATGTGGCCTTACCAATGTCTCATCCAAGTGCAACATAGCGTCCCAACTCCTGTACTCTTGACCAATGAAGGCATCTGTGCCAAACACCACCTTCTTCATCCTGTCTACCTGTGATGCCACTTTTAAGGAACTATATATCTGCACCCCAAAATCTCTCTATTTGTGAATGATATTCCACTTTCTCATAGGCCCACAGCACAAAAGCTGGCATGGACTGGCACTCTCATGCTGGTTACTTGCTGTCCCAGGGAGGATGATTACCATGCTGCCCTCTTGCCCTTTCATTTTTGCACTCGGGTACATGGTTCCAGTGTGGATTGCAAATATGTACTTTCCAGATTAATGCATGTGTGAGCACTGGTTTTCTCTGTTTGCTTTTGGTAATCAAATTCCCACTGAAACCAGAGCACATTCACGGACTTTCCCAAGGCTGTGGTCACATTGGTCTTCCAGATTTTGTGCTGCTGAGACTATATGGTCAGATAAAGACAGGAGGTTGGCAGGTTTCTTGCGTTCACAGGGATAACAGGATAGTTGGTATTGGAAATGAAATTGGTACAGCTGGGAGCTCTCTGCCCTGCCTGAGGCTTAAGCAAACTAGGAGGAAATGGTAACTCTGACGGTGATTGTGTTGAGGGGCCTTTACTCTGTATCGAACCCTGTGCTGTCCCTGACTGGGAGTGTTTGATAGGGGCAGTGTAGAGGGAGCTTCACTCTGTATCTAGCCCCGTGCTGTCCCTGTTCAGGGAGTATTTGATGGGGACAGTGTAGAGGGAGCTTTACTCTGTGTCTAAACCCATGCTATCCCTGTCCTGGGAGTGTTTGATGGGGACAGTGTAGAAAGAGCTTTTCTCTGTATCTAACCCCGTGCTGTCCCTGTCCTGGGAGTGTTTGATTGGGGAACAGTATAGAGGGAGCTTTACTCTGTATCTAAACCCATGCAGTCCCTGTCCTGGGAGTGTTTGATTGTGATCGCGTCAAGGGAGCTTTACTCTGTGATGGAGGGGTTACAGTGAAGGTTTCCCAGACTGATTCCTGGGATGGCAGGACTGTAGTATGAAGAGAGACTGGATTGGTTTGGATTATATTCACTGGAGTTTAGAAGAATAAGGGGGAGAGATCTCATAGAAACTTGTAAAATTCTAACCGGACTAGACAGAGTAAAAACAGGAAGGATGTTCCCAGTGACCAGGGGGTCACAGCCTAAGGACACCGGGTAGACCATTTCGGACTGAGATGAGGAAAAATATCTTCACCCAGAGAGTGGGGAGACTGGAATTCTCTGCCATAGCAAGTGGTTGTGGATTTAATATTGAATGTTTTCAAGAAGGAGTTAGATATAGTTCTTAGGGATAAGGAGATCAAAAGACTGAGTTGAATGATCAGACATGATCATATTGAATGGCGGAGCAGGCTGAAAGGCCTACTCCTCCTATTTTCAATATTTCTCTGTATATAGACATTCCAGAATTCATCACTATTCTAAGATCAGCAAGTTTTTCATCACAAAACTAGTGAAGGTTTAAAAGGCATGAACATCAGATTTGAGATTCCCTGACTAATCACAATCTTCGTAATAAAACGAGCCAACGCTTTATCAGCAACGTTCATTAAGTTAATAACAGATGCAGTGAAGTGTCAGCAAAGGCTTACATTTATAATCAAAAGCAGGCTCCTAATGGAATAAACTGTATCATCTTCTGCATCTTCCAACCCTCCCCCCTTCAACAAAATAGCATTTTTGGGAATAGGGTGTAAGAGCTGAGTCATTGGAATAGATGTGGCAAGGCCAGTTAGAAAGTGTAACTTTGAATATCCTCAGGATGTTGCAGAAGGCTTTACAGCCAATGAATTAACAGTGATGAATTGTAATATCATCAAATGCAGCAACCACTTTGTGTACACAGCAAGATCACAAATAGACCACCTGTTTCATGTGAGTGGCACATTGGTGGGTGATGGTGATTGCTAGTTTCAAGGGCTAGGCTCATGCCGTTGGGTGGCAGGGTCAAATTCCACCATGAGAATGGGTGCATTTTTACACCTTAACAAATATAAATCTTGTCTCAGTAATGGTGACCATGGCAACTATTATTGATTGTTCTAAAAGTATGTCTGCTTCATTAATCGTGTTTCTGTGTCCCGTGAAAGAATATAACATCTACTCCCTCCACCACTGATGATCAGTAGGAGCAGTGTGTACCATCTATGAGATGCACTGCAGAAATTCACCAAGGCATCTCGAACCTGCCACCTCTACTCTGTTGGTGTGTAATTTAAGGGTCACATCTGAGGGTTTGGGCTCAAGATCGACTGATCGAGGAGTAGGGCAGAACCGTCTTCAGGTTTAAGTTTCTGTCGAACTCAATTGTGAACACCGTATTTAACTAATCAAGGTAATCTGAGAGGTACCAAGTTCAGAACTTTCTGCTACATTGTTTTCTTTAAGAGGCTGTTAGCTACTTCAATCTTTGATCTATCTACTCTCTGACTAACCCTGCCCATGCTGTGCTATTTACACCCTGTAGCAAGCTATTCTGAGACATCATTCTAAGGTTGTTCCAAGCTCCTGAAGCCCTTACATAACACCCCTCCCCAAGCTTTTCTCCCCATCAGAAACTCGAATTGACATTTTTATACATTGTCAAATGAGTTACTTAGATTATTTCCAACAACTTGTCCTTATCTTTCCCACCCTTCTGTCACTCCTCTCCAACCTAGTGCTATAATATCTAAGCACAGTATAGTTTGAAAACTCCACCTTTCTTTTCTTCTTACGTGGCAGGTGGGTGTTGCTGGTGAGGTCAACAATCCCTAATTACTTCTTGAATTGAGTCGCTCTCCCGGACATTTTTGAGAGCAGTTAAGACTCAACCACATTGCTTTGGGTTTGGAGTCACATGTAGTCCAGGTCAGGTAAGGATGGCAGATTTCCTTCCCTAAAGGCCATTAGTGAACCAGATGGGGTTTTTGATGATATGGTTTCCAAGACTAGCTTTCAATTCCAGATCTTATTTATGAATTGAATGCAGACTTTACCATCTGCCATGTCCCCAGGCCTGTCATCTGGGCCTTTGGATGACTACCTCCAGTGACATTCCCATGATGCCACAGCATTAGTTTAAAATGGTCCAACCCTGCTTTAACATTGTAGGAGCAGGGGTCACATCTCGAAGATGACATCTGGATGGGTAGAAGACTAGCAAGGGTTTAGAGGGATATGGGCCAAATGCTGGCAAGTGGGACTAGGTTTATTTAGGATATCTGGTTGGCAAGGACAAGTTGGAATGAAGGTTCTGTTTCCGTGATGTATATCTCTATGACTCGTAGAGTTGTGCAACAAACCGGATTTGATCAGGGACCTTGAAGTAAAAGAGCCATTAGGAGGTAGTGACCAAAATATGATCAGTTTTAATCTGCAATTTGAGAGGGAGAACGGAGAATCAGAAGTGTCAGTATTACAGTTGAACAAAGGGAACTATGGAGCTATGAGGGAGGAACTGGCCAAAGTTCAATGGTTCAATACCCTAGCAAGGATGGCAGTGGAACAACAATGGCAGGTATTTCTGGATAAAATGCAGAAGATGCAGGATCAGTTCATTCCAAAGAGGAAGAAAGATCCTAAGGGGAGGCAGGACTGGCCGTGGCTGACGAGGGAAGTTAAGGACTGTATAAAGATAAAAGTGAAGAAGTATAACATAGCAAAAGTGTGAAGCCGGAGGACTGGGAAACTTTTAAAGAGCAACAGAGGATAACTATAAAGGCAATACATGGAGAACAAAATGAGGTGCAAAGGCAAACTGGCCAAAAATATAAAGGAGGATAGTAAAAGCTTTTTTAGGTATGTGAAAAGAAAAAAACTGGTTAAGACTAAAATTGAGCCCTTGAAGACAGAAACATATGAACTTATTATGGGGAACAAAGAAATGGCAGAAGAGTTGAATAGGTACTTTGGGTCTGTCTTCACTGGGGAAGACATGAGCAATCTCCCAGATGTAATAGTGGCTGAAGGACCAAGGGTAATGGATGAACTGAAGGGAATTTATATTAGGCAGGAAACGGTGTTGGATAGAACTGTTAGGTCTGAAGGTTGATAAGTCCCCGGGACCTGGTGGTCTGCATCCCAGGGTACTTAAGGAGGTGGTTTGAGAAATCGTGGACACATTAGTAATTTTCCAATGTTCTATAGATTCAGGATTAGTTCCTGTGGATTGGAGGGTGGCTAATGTTGTCCCACCTTTTAAGAAAGGAGGGAGAGAGAAAACAGGGAATTATAGACCAGTTAGCCTGATGTTAGTGGTGGGAAAGATGCTGGAGTCAATTATAAAAGATGAAATTACGACTCATTTGGATAGCAGTAACAGGAGAGGTCAGAGTCAGCATGGATTTACGAAGGGGAAATCATGCTTGACTAATCTCCTGGAATTTTTTGAGGATGTAACTATGAAGATGGACAAGGGAGAGCCAGTGGATGTAGTATACCTGGGCTTTTAGAAAGCCTTTTATAGAGTCTCACATAGGACATTAGTGAGCAAAATTAGGGCACATGGTATTGGGGGCAAAATACTGACTTGGATGGAAAATTGGCTGGCTGACTGGAAGCAAAGAGTAGTGATAAATGGCTCCCTTTCAGAATGGCAGGTGGTGACCAATGGGGTACCACAAAGTTCAGTGCTGGGACCGCAGCTGTTTACAATATACATTAATGACATAGAAGATGGTATTACAAGTAATATTAGCAAATTTGCTGATGACACAAAGCTGGGTGGCAGGCTGAAATGTGAGGAAGATGTTATGAGAATACAGAGTGACTTGGACAGGCTAGGTGAGTAGATGGATGCATGGCAGATGCAGTTTAATGTAGATAAATGTGTGGTTATCCACTTTGGTGGCAAGAACAGGAAGGCAGATTACTATCTAAATGCAGTCAAGTTAGGTAAAGGGAAAGTACAACGAGATCTAGGTGTTCTTGTACATCAGGTAATGAAAGCAAGCATGCAGGTACAGCAGGCAGTGAAGAAAGCTAGTGGCATGCTGACCTTCATAACAAAAGGAATTGAGTATAGGAGCAAAGAGGTCCTTCTGTAGCTGTACAGGGCCCTGGTGAGACCACACCTGGAGTATTGTGTGCAGTTTTGGTCTCTAAATTTGAGGAAGGATATTCTGGCTATTGAGGGAGTGCAGCGTAGGTTTACAAGGTCAGTTCCCGGAATGGTGGGACTATCATATGTTGAAAGATTGGAGTGACTGGGCTTGTATCCACTTGAGTTTAGAAGACTAAGAGGGGATCTGATTGAGACATATAAAATTATTAATGGATTGGACACTCTGAAGGCAGGAAACATGTTTCCGCTGATGGGTGAGTCCAGAACCAGAGGACACAGTTTAAAAATAAAGGGTAGGCCGTTTAGAACAGAGTTGAGGAGAAACCTCTTCACCCAGAGAGTGGTGGTTATATGGAATGCTCTGCCCCAGAAGGCACTGGAGGCCAAGTCTCTGGATACTTTCAAGAAAGAGATGGATAGAGCTCTTAAAGATAGTGGAATCAAGGGTTATGGGGATAAGGGAGGAGCCAGGACACTAATTATGGATGATCAGCCATGATCATAATTAATGGTGGTGCTGGCTCGAAGGGCCAAATGGCCTACTCCTCACCTATTGTCTATTGACTCTGTTCCAGTCTCAAGAACACAACCAGTGTCAAAGAAAACTATTTCAAAGCTAACATGAATGTTCATGCCTTGGAACAGATTCTTGAAGAGCAGTTTAGTACAGCAATGGAATTTTATTTTCTGGATATGGAGTACAACTACCTTTAGACAATCAATGTCACTCTTTTTATTGGAGATATTAACACCTTCACCTGACCCAGGTACCATAGACAGAGAAGGGAATCTAATTTCCCCAGACATTCTTGCATTTATATTAATGTAAGACCCTTCAGCAACTACTATTGGTTCAAGGCCTGTGGTCAGGCTGCCAGATTAGTCACATCTCTGATCTAATGGAAGTCAAAGGAGAAAAAGAAAGCTCATAAAATTTACCTGAAATTTTTTCATACCTTGTTATAGCCTTTCGTCAGATGGGAATACCACCCCCTGCAAATACCCCTCTGAGTCACTCCCCATCCTGACTTGGAAATATATCACTGTTCCTTCACAGTTGCTGGGTCAAAATCCTGGAATTCCCTCCCTCAGGTCAAGCCACAGCACATGGTCTGCAACAGTTCAAGAAGGCAGCTCATCCCCACCTTCTCAAGGCAACTAGGGACGGGCAATAAATGCCAGGCCCAGCCAGCAATACCCACATCCTGTGAATGAATATATATTTAGGAAAAGTCTATTTGCTTGACATACAAGAGTCACCCAATCAGGCAAGAAGGTGCCTGCCCATGTGGGGGAGGCAGGGCTGTGATGAGGATTGATGTGTTGAGTGACTGATAGCACAGGAGAGGTGATGTGGATAACATCTCATACCAGAGTTGGCAACCCTTATATGAGATGGATTGACCAGCATGGTTTTAAACGCCTGGTGGGAGATGAGGTGAGGCAGTACATTATTTCGAAAAGAATGAGTGATAAGGGTGAATTTCAACATTGTCAGATTGCAGGGATGAGTGAGTGAAGTTCAGACAGATATTTCAAAAGGACAACTGAGAAGAATTGAGGGGAACACTGAGTGAGGAAATGGTGATTGGTGATGCTGCAGTGGTGAGACCAGAATTTATTTTTAGATGAGAATCTTTTCTCTGTGCTGTTTCAGAGTACGTGGAAGGTGCTAAACAATAATTGCTGTGGAAAGTCTGAAGCATTTTTCATTTATGTTCACAGAATAATTTCCTGTAATGTTATGCTTTGCAGTAAAAGAGCACACTGCTGGATAATGATAGTGTGGTGTTCTGGAAAGATAGTGGAGGATTATGTATTAATCATACGCAATGATAAAATTGAGCATGACTGTGACAATTGAGCCAGTGGAGGAAGGTTTTCAGGGGATTTGTTTGAACAAGATTTGAAAGGGGCTACTACAGGGCTGCTCATCGGATCATAGAGTTTTTGCAGCCCAGAAATAAGGCCTTCTGCCCATTGTGTCCATGCCGGTCATCAGTCTATGCTAAGGTGAGAGTGTGGCGCTAGAAAAGCACAGCAGGTCAGGCAGCATCTGAGGAGCAGGTGAATCGATGTTTCGGGCTTAAGCCTTTCATCAGGAATGCCCAATAAGCATCAGCTTATGCCCGAAATGTTGATTCTCCTGCTCCTCAGATGCTGCTTGACTGGCTGTGTTTTTCCAGCACCACACTCTCAACTCTGACCTCCAGCATCTGCAGTCCTCACTTTCTCCTAATCAATTTATTCTAATCCTGTTTTCCAGCATGTGACCTGTAGGTTTGTATGCTATGGCAGTTCAAGTGCTCATCTAAATGGTTCTGAAATGTGCTGAGGGTTTCTGTCTGCACTGCCCCTTCAGGCAGTGAGTTCCAGATTCTCACCACCCTCTGGGTGAAACACTGTTTCTTCAAATCCCACTCAAAACCACCTACTCCTGACCTTAAAACTGTGCTCCCTAATTATTCATCCCTTTGCTCAAGGGAAAAGTTTCTTTCTATCTAAGAGGAACCTCGATTATCTGGTATTCGATTATCCGAATATTGGATTATCCGGCAAGATTCTCGGTTAAATTATGTTATCCGGCATTTGATTATCCGGAATTCGATTATCCGAACAAAATACTCCCAGCCCATGTCCTTCGGATAATCGATGTTCCTCTGTACTCTCTTTATGCCTCTGAGAACTTTGTACATCTCAATCAGGATACCTCGCTCAGTCTTCTTTGAGATAAACAACCTCAGCGTATTGAGTCTCTCCTCATTGCTAAAATGCTCCATCCCAGGCAACATCCTGGCAAATCTCCTCTGCACTCTCTCCTGTACAATCACATCCTTCCTACAGTACTGTAGCTCTAGTCTAATGTTATATACAGCTTGATCATAACCTTCCTGCTCTTCGATTCATTAGACCTGACTAATAAAGAGTATCCCATATACCTTCTTAACCACCTTATCTACCTGTCCTCCTGCCTTCAATGATCTATGGACATGTACACCAAGGTCCCTCTGACCCTCTGTACTGCCTAGGCTTCTACCATTCAACATATACTCCCTTGTTAGTCCTCCTAAAATGCAACACCGCACACTTTTCAATTCCATTTGCCACTGTTCAGCTCATCAGACCAGTCTGCCTATATCATCCTACATTGCTCCTGATGTTCATTCATTTCTAGTGCTTAATAATACACTTTTCTTATTTGTAGCAATTTACAGACAGTCCCTGATAGCTGTTCACCAGGCAGTGAACTTCTAGACATTCTGCAATCTTGCTCTTGCTCATTCTTATTCCCAACGGGAAGTGATTGGACATTCTGTTTTGATGAGTGGGTGCGTTCCTGAATGGGTGACCCTGGTTAAGATTAAATGAAAAGAAGGAATCCTGTCCCCCCCGCCATCCTGTCTACACACACATAGCCTTCAACCTGGTTACAGAGCTGCTGCAGTCTGATGGGTCTCTGTAATTACGCAAAATGAACTCCTCATACGTTAAGCTTTACGGGCAACTGGTCACATGGCAATCCCTCATACCGGAGAATGTGCTCATCTCCTTAGGCATCACAACTGATCATAGAACCAATCAGAGCATACATGTGGGTTTGGCAGTGGTAGTGTCCCTATCTCTGAGCCAGGAGGCCCTGCTCCAGAGGCATGTAACAGCATCCCTGAACAGGTTGGTCAGAAACTATCCCAAAACTGTACACACTTACACAGTACTTGACAGTTGCAAGACAATGTATGAAAGACTTGCATTTACACAGTGCCGTTCACAATCCCAGGATATCCCAAAGTGCTTTCCAACCCATCAAAATGGTTTCATTATTATAATGGAAGAGTAGCTCATCTTCAAATTAGTGGAGTGGATCTTTTCCATCCGCTAGAGAATGCAGACAGAACAATATGTTGGATAGACACCACCTATAGAGTACTGGATAGGCCCTTATATAAACTGTAAACCATCAACTGGTTTATTTTTAACTTAAATACCTCTGTTCATCCCACAGTAAGTAGGAATCCAACTGTTAGCTAATTGTAGAGTCATGGAAACAGATCCTTCGGCCCAACTTGTCTACACCGATCATTGAACTAGTCCCATTTGTCTGAGTTTGGCCCATATCCCTCTAAACCATACCTACTCACATATCCATCCAGATGCCTTTTAAATGCTGTAATTGTACCAGCCTCCACAACTTCCTTTGGCAGCTCATTCCATACACACACTATCATCTGTGTGAAAAGTTGCCCCATGGATCCCTTTAAATCTTTACCCTCTCACCTTAAACCAATGCTGTCTAGTTTTGGGGATTAGATTCCCTACAGTGTGAAAATAGGCCCTTCAGCCCAACAAGTCCACAACAATCCTCCGAAGAATAACCCACCCAGACCCATTTCCCTCTGACTAATGCACCTAACACTATGGGCAATTTAGCATGGCCAATTCACTTGGCCTGCACATCTTTGGACTGTGGGAGGAAACCGGAGCACCCGGAGGAAACCCACGCAGACTCCACACAGACAGTTGCCCAAGGCTGGAATCAAACCTGGGTCCCTGGCGCTGTGAGGCAGCAGTGCTAACCACTGAGCCACCGTGCCATGGTTCCCCTACCCTGGGAATAAAAAGATCTTTGCTATTCACCTTATCTATACCTCTCATGATATAAGGTCACCCCTCAGCCTCTGATGCTCCAAGGAACATAGCCCCAGCCTATTCAGCCTCTCCCTATAGCTCAAATCCTCCAGTACCTTCCACCATTAGGAGGTCATACCCAAGTGCATAGGGAGTGAGTATTAGCAACAAGACCAACTCATATTGCACCTTTCATATAATGAAAAGGCCACCAATGGTGGAGCAATTAAATTTGGAAATGCACAAGAGCTCAGATTTCAAGGAGCACAGAAAATTCAGAGGAAATTACAGAGGTGGGGAGAGGTGAGGACATGGATTTGAAAATATATTTTAAAAATGGTCATAGACCAATGGCTGAGTGAATACCATCTGTTGTGAAAAGGATTGACAGGACACCTGCTATTCAATGAGCCTCTAAGTGTGTGTGTGTGGCACTAGGTGAAGGTAGGGTTGTGTACTATACAGGCAGATCATATCATACAAAGTGCATCAGGATAGGAAAACAGAGTGAGAATACAGTATTACACCATAGAGAAGGTGCAGAGAGAGAGAGGTCAGAATTAACATTTGAGTTGGCTTTTATGGAGTAATGTGACCACCAGCAAAGACCAACTGCATCAACTGGGCTGTTTCTGTGCTGTAAACATCTCAGTAGCTTGCTCCATTCACTTTCTCTTGTCTCCTCTTGAGTTAGCCTCTCTAATTGTGATGCTAACAAAGTTTCCAAAATGTAAACTGGACACACAGAAAAAACACCCCTTATTTCTCTACATAATTGAATCTATTATTAGCTTCTGTGTTTCTGTAAGTGGCAAACAGCAGAAAAGCAAGCTACCGAATTCAAGCACAATACTGACTTTTATCCAGCTTTTAATCTACTCTGCTCCCTACTCGTGAGGTTCCACAGTCCCAAATCCTAACCCTGAGGCAAATTAAGCAAAGCATCTGAACACGCTTTGGAGTCACTATCTTACATCAGCTTTAAAAATGATACAATTAAGAGTTTCAGTCTCAATAACGACGGGCTCAGTTGCCGTACAGCAGTGACATCTCTATCTCACTATCACTGGGAAAAAACTAGAACCTTTTCAGCATTGAATAGAGCAGATGTGTTGCTGAACATGCTGTGGTCATAAATGCTGACTGAGGAATCCCTTTAATGAACACTGATGACAAGCTCATCGCTGGACATAAAAGCTTTCAAAGATAGATGCATCACTTCTTTTACAATATTGCAACATTCATGAGACTTCTAGCTTGATGAGACAGATACTTCACACCAGCCCAATATTAACCTGGCAACCCAATACAATGCTGACAAATGATGGATGTGTGCAGAGCTCATTCTCATTTGAGTACATTCAATGTGAGCTTTCTCTGCGATAGAAAAAGCGAGCTGCTTACTGTTGTCTAATCGCTTTAATCATTTTCAGCATTACAAACTTGCAGCTTTAATCAGAATGAAAAGGGCACCATAAGGCCTCCAGCATCCGGTGCCGTGGTGAGGTCCCTTTTTAAAGGGATGAAACATTCAGCCATCCCACAAGACCCAGTGGTGGGTGAATACTCCCCCCTTCCTTCCATGTAGTTGGCTGGAAGATTGAGTTGTAGCTAAGTGACTAATGGGTGGCAGCATTTGTATTGTTTTGACAGTAATCAGGGGCAACTTGTTTTCGAGTGGCTGTTGCCACATGATGTTGCCTTGGCACCTCAAAGTCAAATAAAATGATATCTATGTGCAGCGTTATGTGTACCCCCTTCTCCTGCCTCTAACAAACTCCATCTTCCTGGACACCTCCATCCCATCTCGGCCTCCTACCCTCCCTCGACCTCTTCATCTCCAAGAGCTGCTGCGACATCAATTGCCTGAATCTCTCCAGCCCCTACTCCAACCTCACCCTATCGGAATGCACAGCCCTCCACTCCAATGCCAACCTCACCATTAAACCCGCTGATGGAGGTATGGCGAACTGACTTCTACTTCGCTGAGGCCAGATGCCAACTCTTTGACACCCTGTCCTACCGTCTCCTTGATCATGTCCCCACCTCTGATCACCAAGCCATCATCTCCCAGACCATCGACAACCTCATCACCTCAGGACATCTCCCTTCTACAGCCTCCAGCCTGATAGTTCCCCAGCCCGCACCACCTGTTTCTATCTCCTACCTAGAATTCATAAACTCAACTTCCCCGGTCGACCCAGTGTCTCTTCCTGCTCCTGCCCTACCGAACTCATCTCCTCCTACCTTGACTCCATCCACTCCCCTTTGGTCTAGGAATTTCCCACTATGTTCAGGACACAACCCACACCCTCCACTTTCTCTAAGACTTTCAATTCCTGCCCCTAACTCCTGGTCATCTCCATGGACATTCAGTCCCTGTACACGTATATCCAGCATGCCGTTCGCCTAGAAGCTCTCCGCTTCTCCCTCTCCCTTGAAACCAAGCAGCCCCCCTCCACCAGCACTCTCATTCACTTGGCAGAACTGGTCCTTACCCTTAACAGTTTTTCCTTTGATTCCTCCCACTTCCTACAAACCAAAGGGCTGGCTGTGGGCACTCACGTGGGCCCAAGCTATGCCTGCCTCTTTATAGGATTCGTGGAGCAGTCCCTCTTCCACGACTACACCAACATCATCCCTCACCTTTTTCTCCGCTATATCGATGACTGTATCAGTGCTGCCTCATGCTCCTGCGAGGAGCTCAAGCAGTTCATCAATTTTGCCAACACCTTCCACCCTACCCTCAAACTCACCTGGACCATTTCCGACACCACCTTCTCCTTCCTGGACCTCCCTGTTTCCATCTTCAGAAGCCAACTCACCACCGACATCCATTTCAAACCCACCATCTCCAGCAGCTATTTCAGCTACAACTCCTCCTACATCTTCCCCCTCCCTCCACGGTAAAAAATATGATTCCCAATTCCTCCACCTCTGCTCCCAGGATGAGGTGTTCCACTCCAGCACGTCCCAGATGTCTGGGTTTCCCCCTCCTCAGTAATTAAGGATGCTCTCAATTGCATCTCCTCCATCTCCCGCACTTTTGCCCTCAAACCCCCTCCCCCCGCCAACAACGATAAGGATAGAGTCCCCTGGTCCTCAAAAACCACCTCAACAACCTCCAAATCCAACGCGTCATCCTTCACCACCAATAATCAGATCCCACCACCAAAACAATATTTCCTTCCCCACCCCTATCTGCTTTCCATAGGGACCGTTCACTTCATGACTTCCTTGTCAACTCTACACTCCCACCAACTTCTCCTTCCCACCCGATACCTTTCCCTGCAACTACAAGAGGTGCATCACCTGCCCCCTACACCTCCCCTCTGACCTCCATCCAAGGCCCCAAACAATCCTTCCAGATCTGACAGAGATTCACCTGCACATCATCCTGGTCTATTGTATCTGATGCTCCCAATGTGGTCTCCTCTATATCGGGGAGACCAAAAGCAGACTCGGGGACTGGTTCGCCAAGCGTCTGCGCTCCGCATGTACCAACTGACCCAACCTTCAGGTTGTCATCCATTTCAGCTCCAGCTCCCCCTCCCCCTCCCCTGGTGACATGTCCATCCTTGGCCTCCTCCACTGTCAGAGTGAGGCCAACCGCTAACTGGAGGAACACCACCTTATATGTTGCTTTGGGAGCTTACAGCCCAATGGATTAATATAGAATTTACCAGCTTCAAAATCTCCTCCCTCCAGCCTTATCCCAAGCTCAGTCCTCCCCCCCCCTCACCTCCCTGACCTGACCTACCTGTCCATCTTCCTACTCTCCTATCTACTCCACCCCTCCCCAGCTGTCTAATCACAATAACCCCCAACCTGCATCCCCCTATCAACATCCCACCTACCTTTCTCCCAGTCCCACCCCCCTCCCTCTATCTATTTCAGTGCTTCCTTCCCCTCCCCAGTCCTGATGAAGGGTCCTGGTCAAAAACGTTGACGTTCCTGCTGCTCAGATGCTGTCTAGCCTGCTGTGCTTCTCCAGCTCCACATCTATTGATTCTGGCTTCCAGCATCTGCAGTACTTACTGTCTCCAATGTTAACGTTGCCACCTTAATGTGGTGCCTTCACAAGATCCTGTAAATACAGTGGTAAGAAAGGTAGTCCAACTGTACCGGCCTCTCTGAAGGCCAACGTGCCAATGACTCAGCCAGAAACACCCCCCCGCCATATGACCGACTCCCAGATTCCTAAAGTAATTGCTCCGTTGGGAGCTCATTCATGACAGAAGACTCCCAGGAGGATAGCGGAAATGCTTCAGAATGTCCTCAAAATATTCCAGAAGGGATCAAAGATCTTCATCGTGCAAGACCCTGAACTGACCGAAATGGAGAAGGTTCACTGGGGAAGGCCACGAGAGACTTTGCCGGAGAAGGTGAGTCGAGGTGTCGGAGGGAGTGCGCAACCATCTCCTCTACCCTCCAACCCTTCCATCACCAACTGCCCCACATATGGTATAGTCCAAAGATCACACCGTGGAGTCAGCCCCCTCGGAACCCATCGAACTAGAGAGGAGGCGAGTCATTCTCAATCCTGAGGGACTGCCTCAGACGATGACGGTACTGTTGGGGACCTGGATAGTGCCATATTGATCTTTCAACCCCAGGAGCTGTGCTGAGACTAGGTCACGTCTCAATGGTGAGGTGAAAGTTTCCTGACTTTGATGGACTAGTAATCCAGAGGCCTGTGCTGAAGCTTTGGAGGTCTGAGTTCAAACTCCGCCTAAGGAATTTAAATCTGGAATTAAAAACTAAGATCAGTGATTGTAACCATGGAACTATTGATCAATGATATCCTTTAGGGAAGGAAACCTGTCATCCCTCCCTAGTCTGCCTGTATGTGACTCCAGTCCCACTACAACATGATTGCTGCTTAACTGCCCGCTGAAATAGCTGAGAGAGCCACTTTGTTCAAAGGCACCTAATGATTGCCAACAAAAATGGGGTCCTGTCAGCAAAGTCCACATCCTGCGAAAGAACTGTAAAATCCACCTCAGAGCTGAGGATGTGCTAATGCGTAAATGCTCCACCCTTTCAAGTCTTGCTTTGTATTGTATTTCAGACAGCATTCTAGGGAATGTGCACTGTCCATTCTCTAGTGGCAAACTCAAAACTAATATTCTACTGGCGGCTTTATGAAGGTTTTGCAGAGATTTGTCATTGCATCTCAATTTGCATATTCAATAGCTTTTCACATACATATTTGTATTATATCAACTCATGAACACCTTGCCTTCTTATCTTACTCTATGCTTATGGAGTGGAGAGTTACACATAACCAATTGGTTCTCTCTCTAATGGAGGGAGATGCCTATGGTCCTTTTGTGGACTATGGCTCCATACCATATGTTATTCGAGTTGAAAAGTGTGGAGCTGGAAAAGCACAGCAGGTCAGGCAGCATCCGAGGAGCAGGAGAGTCTACGTTTCAGGCATAAGCCCTTCATCGGGAATGTGGGAGGGGAAGGGGGCTGAGAGATAAATAGAAGGGTGAGGGTTGGGGGGAAGGTAGCTTGGAAGGCGATAGGTGGATGTAGGTGAGAGGTGATTGTGATAGGTCATTGGGGAGGATTGAGCTGACAGGTGGGAAGGAAGATGGACAGGTAGCTCAGGTCAAGAGGGTGGGAGCTGAGTTGGAGGGTTGGATCTGGGATAAGGTGGGGGGAGGGAAGATTTGGAAACTAGTGAAGTCATGTTGATGCCATTTGGTTGAAGGGTCCCAAGAGGAAAGATGAGGTGTACTTCCTTCAGTTGTTGGGTGGCTTGGATTTGGCGATGGAGGATGCCCAGGACTTGCTTGTCCTTGGGGGAGTGGAAGAGGGAGTTGAAGTGGTCAACCACAGGGCAGTGCGGATGTGTCAGAGTCGAAAAGTGTGTTATTTGAGTCCATCTCATGTGACATTGCATTCAGGCAGATAACATCAAATGTGACTTTCAGATGAGCTAGCAGGCAGAGGAAGATTGACCAGGCTGTCTGGACACAATTGAATCATCCATTCTGCCCCCATCATGCTTCCATATTAGGAGACAAGTAGGTCCATTGCCTGTTAGTTGGGATAATAACCTGAAACTGTCTCAGCCATCGGTTCCCATTGTTCCAAATTTCGTGAGATAGGACAGAACTGGTCAGTGGAAGCCATTGTTAATGAGTTTCTGTTTATCCCTTTTAGAGATGTGCAAACACATTTGAAATTCAATGCACATCTTGGTATGTCTGTTTATAATCACTTGGAGCCCTCTAGGAGCATGACAAAAGTTCAGGTAACTTATGTGGCCATTTCTCAAGGCCCCTTGCTTCCATTTAAATGGTGTTAGCTTTCAATGTGCATTCTGGAGTCTGACCTGAACCTACAGACTTGGAAGCAAAAACAAAGAACTGGAACTCAGGGTCAAAACAGAAAGGGCTGGAAAATCTCAGCAGGTCTGGCAGCATCTAGGGAGAGAGAAACAGAATTAACGTTTTGAGTCCAATGACCCTTCTTCAGAACCCCTTAGACTCAGAGGTGTCTGAGCCAAGGCTAGCATTTGGATGTGAATTTATATTGGCAAAATGTGCCGCAAAAGCGTCAGAAAATTGTGACAAGAAGTCAGGCCCTTTCAACACAGAGTGCACAAGATTTTTCACATATTATAGGCCCATGATGTGTTGAAATCAAATTGGCAAGAATAGTCTGGAAGATGTGTTGGTGAACTGGTTTCGCAATGGTTTCCTGGAACAACACATTGTGGAAGCAACTTGGAATAAAGCTATTTTAGATTGTGTATTGTGTAATAATGCACGTTTAATGAGTAACCTCATAGTAAGAGATCTTCTGGGAAAATAGTTATCATAAGAAAATAAAATTCCATATTAAGATTGAAAATGATATGTCCAAGCCCAAAATAAAAATGTTAAACTTAAGCAATTTCAATTACATATGTATGAGCTGGCTAAAGTGTATTGGATAAGTAGCTTAGAAAATATGGTGATAAGTAATCAGTGGGAGACATTGAAAGAAATTATTCAGAATTTCAGCAAAAAATGCATTCCATTAAAAACAAAACTACAGCGAGAAAAAAAATCATCTGACTTCAGGTGAAAAGTCACTGGACTCGAAATGTTAACTGCTTTCTCTTCACAGTTGCTGCCAGACCTTTTCCAGAGTTTCTTCCATTTTTGTTAAAGATTCATCTGTCGCTTACTAATTTAGTTAAGGATAGTATTATCATAGAACACTTACAGTACAGAAAGAGACCATTCAGCCCGTTGTGTCAATGCAATAACAACTCCGCTTCGTCCCACTCTCTCACTCTTCCATGTAGCTCTACGGTTTATTCTCTCTTTCTCTATCAAAAATCATGATTGAATTTAAATCCACCACATTCTCTTGAAGTGTATTCCAGATTCCAATCATGCACTGCATCAAAAGGTTTTTCAACAAGTTGCGGTTGGTTCTTTTGAGATTCACCTTAGGTGCCTGTCATCTGATTCTCGACCCTAACATCAATGGCAACAGTTCCTCCCTATCCGCTACTCTGTCTAGACCCCTCACAATGATGAAAAACCTTATCAGGTCAACCTTCTGTTCTCAAAGGAAAACAAACCCAGCTTATCCAAACTATCCACATAACAAAAACCCCTTATCCTTGGAATCATTCTGGTGAATCTTTTCTGTACCCTGTTAATGTATTTGCATCCTTCCTAAAGCACTAAGCTATAAAGAAGCTGAGCCAGCCTTTCATAGATGTTTATCATAATGTTCTTGCTTTGGCACTTACTTATGCAGCCTAGGATCATGTTGGTTTTTTTAAAATGCTGTCAACCTGACCTATTGTCTTCAAAGATTTGTACACATATACACCCAGGTCCCTTTGCCCTCCATCCCTTTTGGAATTGAATTCTTTATTTAATGTTGTCTCTCCTCATTCCTTCCACCAAAATTTAACACCTCACCTCGTCATCTGCCATGTGCCCAGCTGTTCCATCAACCTGTCCATATCTCTATCCTGTTGACAGAGCACAATACTCTCATGTTTTGTCTCACTCGCAAAGTTTGAAATTATGCCCCATTCACCCAAGTCAAGGTAATGAACATGTATCAAGAATTTGGCTTACTGGTTAGCACAGCTGCCTTACAGCGCCAGGGACCTGGGTTCAATCCCATCCTCGGGCGATTGTCTGTGTGGAGTTTGCACATTCTCCCCGTGTCTGTGTGGGTTTCTCCCGGGTGTTCCAGTTTTCTCCCACAGTCCAAAGATGTGTAGGTTAGGGTGGATTGATCATGCTAAATTGTCCATAGTGTCCAGGGATGTGCAGGGTAGGTGGATTAGCCATGTAGGTGTTACAGGGTTGGGGTAGGGTTGTTGGGCCTGGGTGGGATGCTGTTCGGAGGGTCATTGTGGACTTGATGGACTGAATGGCTTGTTTCCACACTGTAGGAATCCTATGAAAATCAGAAGCCCATGAGGAACCCCATTCTGTACTTACCTTCAGTCTGGAAAACAACAGCACACCACACTTGTTTCCTGTCATTCAGCCAATTTGGCAGCCGTACTGCCACTTCACTACTCGGTCTATGTGGCACTTGAACAAGGTCATTTTACATTTCCACGTACACCACATTACCCTCATCACCTTTCTTTCTACCTCATCAAAACGTCAAATCCAGTTGGTTAAGTTTGAACAAATCTGAGCTGGCTTTCTTTAATAAATCCACAGCTTGCAAAGTGACTGTTAACCTCCTGGATTAGTGTTTCTACACAATTCCTTACCATGAAGGCTACTCTGACTGACCTGTAGTTGCTTGCTTCATCCTTACACACTTTTCTTGAACAGTAGATTAAAAGAAGAGGCTTATAATATTTTGAAGAACAACAGAAAACCTGAAGAATGGAAGAATCATAGAATATCAGAAACTTGAAAGGGTGATTAAAATGTTGATCAAAAGGGAAAAATGAACTAGAAAGTGAGAGCAAATAAAGCACAAATCAAAAAACCGATCGTAAGTGCCTTTATAAAGTCTATAAAAAGGAGGGCAGTAGCTGGAGTAATATTGGCCGATATAAGCACAAAGACACGAGAAATTATTATGGGCTATGAAGAAATATACGAACAAATATTATGTCTTACTTCATAGCTGACGACCCACCTTAAATGTCCAAAAGGGGTTTACAGGAATGAGGAGTTTAGGGGCATTAATATAAACAAAAAAACTTATAGAATCTGAAGAGTCAAAAGACTTGCAAATTCCCAGGAGCAGATGGCCCACAACTGAGAGTTCTACATAGGAACTTAGGAAATGGAGTAGGCCATTCAGCCCCTTGAACTGTTCTGCCATTCGGTGAGATCATAGCTGATCTGTGGCCTAACTCCATAGACTTGCCTTTGGCCCATATCCCTTAATACCTTTGCTTCACAAATTTACTTATCTCAGATTTAAAATTAACAACTGATCCATATCACTGCCATTTGTGGAAGCAAGTTCCAAACCTCTCCCACCCTGTGTGTATCGAAGTGCTTCCTAACACCTCTCCTGAACAGTCTGACCCTAATTCTCAGACTATGCCCCCGATTCTAAAATCTCCAACCAGTGGTAATCGTTTATCTTTATCCACCCTTTTATTTCTTGTTAATATCTTGAAGACTTTGATCAGACTGCCCTTTAACCTTCAAAATTCTAGAGAAAACAGGTCTAATTTGCATAATATCTACTCATAATGTAACCCCTGAAGTCCAGGTCTGAAGGAGGTAGTTGTACAGATAATGGATTTCCAAAATTCACTATTTTCAGAATGGTCCAGATTAGAATTTGGTAAAAGTTTTCTTTTTATTCTTTGAAATGCGGGCACCACTGGCTCGGCCAGCATTTATTGCTCATCCCTAATTGCCCCTTGACTGAATCACTGCAGTCCATCTTGTGTAGGTAGACCCACAATACCCTAAGGGAGGGAGTTCCGGGATTTTGACACAGTGATACTGAAGGAACGTCGATACATTTCCAAGTCAGGATGATAAGTGGCTTGGAGGGGAACTTGCAGAAGGTGGTGTTCCCATGTATCTGCTGCTCTTTTCCTTCTAGATGGAAGTGGTCCCGGATGGTGTCAAGCTTCTTGAGTGTTGTTGGGGCTATACCCATCCAGGCAAGTGGGGAATATTCTATCACACTCCTGACTTGTACCTTGGTGGACAGGCTTTGGGAGTCAGGAGGTGAGCTACACACCGCAGAATTCTCAGCCTCTGACCAGTTCTTGTAGCCACTGTGTTTATATGCCTCGTCCAGTTCAGTTTCTGGTCAATGGTAACCCCTTAGATGTTGATAGCGGGAGAATTCAGTGATAGTAATGCCATTGAGTGTCAAATGGGCGAAAGGGTCAAAAAAGCAGCAAAGAGATATAGACCAGGTAACTAAATAGCAGGTAGCAAAACTTGTGGAGTAGTGTGAGATTATTGGTCGTATAAATAGGAAAGTAGAATATATTTTCAACAATGTAAAACTTGTAAATGTCAACAATGAGTGTTCTCACGCAAGGAACACAGGAAATTAGTGTGCAGATGCAGCAAGCAATTAGGAAGGCAAATGACGAGGGGATTGGAGTGCAGGAATATGGAAATCTTAATACAGTTATATTGGGCTTTGATGAGACCACAGCTCTTTTCTGTGATGACTGTGGGCATGGTTCTGATCTCTAGATCAAAGGAAGGATCTACTTGCATTGGAGCCACAAAATTGGTCCTTGGGACGAGAGACTTACCTGTGACTGAGTAAATTGGGATGATGTTTTCTGGAGTTTGACAGAAAGAGCAAGGCTGTCATTGAGACAGGCTTGATTCTGAAGGGTTTTTATGGGGTCGATACTGAGAGGTTGTTTCCCCCTGACTGGGGAATCTAGAAAATGGGGATGGGTCACAGTCTCAGGATAAGGGGGTGATCATTTAGGCCTGACATCAGGAAAGAGTGGTGAATATTTGGAATTCTCTGTTCCAGAGGAGATTGCTCCCTCTTTGAATACATTTTAGACTAAGATAGACAAAGTTTTGTCTCAGAGGTAATCAAGGGATATAGAGCAAATTCCCTCTAAGCAGCTGTGGACTCCAAGTTCTGACAGGAGAATCGACGTTTCGGGCATAAGCCCTTCTTCAGGAATGAGGAAAGTGTGTCCAGCAGGCTAAGATAAAAGGTAGGGAGGAGGGACTTGGGGGAGGGGCGTTGGAATTGCGATACGTGGAGGGAGGTCAAGGTGAGGGTATTAGGCCGGAGTGGGGTGGGGGCGGAGAGGTCAGGAAAAAAATTGCAGGTTAGGAAGGCGGTGCTGAGTTCGAAGGATTTGACTGAGACAAGGTGGGGGGAGGGGAAATGAGGAAACTGGAGAAATCCGAGTTCATCCCTTGTGGTTGGAGGGTTCCCAGGCAGAAGATGAGGCGCTCTTCCTCCAACCGTCGTGTTGCCATGGTCTGGCGATGGAGGAGTCCAACAACACATTTTCAGCTCTGATCTCCAGCATCTGCAGTCCTCACTTTCTCCTCCAAGTTCTGACAACCAACTTCCGATTCTGCAAGTCACTGCCACACCCAGGCCTTGGAAGATCATGCAGCCGGTGAAAAGGAATGCTGATATGGGAGAGTGGGTAGGAAAGTGGAATTGGAACTATGGTCAACCACAATCATATTAAATGGTGGAATAGGCTCAAGAGGCTGTTTGGTCTATCCTGCTCTGATTTCTGAGGTTCTTATGAAAATATGCTGGATGATATGAATGGCAGACATCTCATTTTCATTTTCAAGCAAGGCTCAAAAGATTTCCCATTCTTGGCTGAGATCACAATGTCCATACCGACTCTATAGGCAAAGTCCAATCAGGTCCCACTTCTCCACTCTCCTCCTGTCACCCAGCGTGTTTATTTCCCTCAGATGATCACCCGGTTTCTTTTTGTTATCAGTCATCACCTCTGCTTCCACCCGCTTCATAGGCAACGCGTTCCAGCTCATTGCAAAATGCTCTTCCCCACATGTAGCTCTTAAAGATGTGTCCCCTTCCCCCTTGCAGCATCAGTTAATGGGAGCAGTTCCTCGTTGTCTACCTTATGTAAACTTGTTATAGTCTTGTCCACCTCGATCCAATCTCCATGGAAACCAATCCCCGTTTCTCCCACTCTAACCTTGTCACTAAAGTTCCCCGTTGCTGGAACCATTCTGGTAAATCCCTTCTGCCCTGCCTCGGGTATCCCCTACCTCCTTCTGAAAGGCTGGAGACCAGAACTGGACACAGTGTTCTCACTGGGGCCTAAGCAGAGCTTTATAAAGGTTCAGCATCACGTCCTGCTTTAGTACTTTCTGAAGACCATGATCTCATATCTGTTGCTAACCACCCTCTCAACATGTCCTGCCACCTTCAAAGATCTCTGTGCATACTCCCACAAGGTCCCTCTGTTGCTGCACACTCTTTAGAACTGTGTCATTAAATCCATGTCACCCCTCCCCCGTTCCTTCTACCAAAACACATCAGCTCACATTTTTCAGTATCAAATTGCATCTACAAACTTGTCTGCCCATTCTGCGTGTCTATCAATTACAGCCTTGGCTCAAACATAGACAAAAGAGCTGAATTCCAGAGGTGAGGTGAGAGTCTCAGCCCTTGACATCAAGGCTGCATTCAACTTCGTGAGGAGCCCTGGCAAGATTGGAGTACATGGGAAGCAGGAAGGCAAACTCTTGACTAGGTAGGACTCCAGTCAGCAAAGGAAGATGGTTGTGGTTGTTGGAGGGCAGTCATCTTAGCTTGAGGACATCTTTGCAGGAGTTCCTTAGTTTCCTAGGCCCAACCATCTTTAGCTGCTTCATCAATGAACTTCCCTCCATCATAAGCTCAGAAACGAGGATGTTCGCCGATGATTGCACAATGTTCAACACGGTTAGCGACTACTCAGACACTGAAGCAGTTCACATGCAGCAAGATCTGGACAATATCCAGGCTTGGGCTGACAAGTGACAAATAACGTTCAGGTCACACAAATGCCAGACCATGACCATCTCCAACAAAAGACAACCTAGCCACTGCTTCTATTCAGTGGTGTTAACATCACTGAATCCCCCCACTATTAATACCTTGGGTGTTACCATTGACCAGAAACTCAACTGCACTAGCCATATAAATATTGTGGTGAGGGCTTTTGTGGCACACTGGTAGTGTCCCTACCTCTGGGCCAGGAGGTTTCAGTTCAAGTCTGAAATGTGTTATACGATCTCTGAACAGTTGATCAGCCAATATGTACAAATACAGTGGTGACAAGAGCAGGTCAGAGGCTAGGACTCCTGCAGTGAGTAACTCACCACCTGACTCCCCAAAGCCTGTCCACTATCTACGAGGCACAAGTCAGGAGTGTGATGGAATACTCCCCACTTGCCTGGATGGGTGCAGCTCCAACAACACTCAAGAGGCTTGACAGCATCCAGGACAAAGCAGTCCACTTGACTGGCACCACATCGACAAACATCCACTGATGCCCAGTGGCAGTGTGTACCATCTACAAGACAATAGACAATAGGTGCAGGAGTAGGCCATTCTGCCCTTCGAGCTTTTTGCAGCAGAGTGCGGCGGGGGCTGGACGGAAGTGAAGTCGGAGCGCAAAGCCGGTCGGGAAGGTAAGTGATTGTTATTTGAGTGGGTGGGTGTGTTCTAGACCCCAAGCCCTACAAAGTAGGGCCTCCTCTAACCTAAATTAAAAGTTCACAGACTTGCCCCAAAAAGAGGCTCCAAGGAAGTTCCTGTGGATTGAAGAGTGAGGCTTTAGCTCAGGAGTCTTTGACAAGGAGGTTGAGTGAAGTGATTACGCCACAGTTGAAGAGGGTGAAGACATGACTGCCAAGCTGGTTCAGTGTGCTACGTGCTTGATGTGGGAGGTCAACGACTCTGGTGTGTCTGGCTCGTATAAGTGTGGAAAGTGGGTGCACGTTCAGCTACTGACAGAGCATATTGTGGCACTGATGAAAGAACTCGAGGACCTTAGGCTCATCTGAGAGAACGAGGTCCTTCTGGACATGACCTTCAGCGAGGTTATTACACCGACCATACCAGAAGAGAGCAGACGATGAGGAAGGCAGAGAGGAGACAGGTGCAAGAGACCCCGGAGGAAGTACCTGTCAGGAACAAGTTGAATCTTTTGGAAACAGTAGAGATAGATGACACTGCCAGTCCATGAGGCGGCCAGGTCTGTCAATCAAATGTTGGCGTGGAGACAGAGCGGAAGAGTTGGACATCGCACAGAGCCGGACATCGCACAGAGCCATGGTAATAGGGGACTCCATAGTGAGAGGAACTGACCGTGGTTTTTGTGGCAGCAGATAGGACTTAAGGATGGTGTATTGCCTTCCTGGTGCCAGGGTTAAAGACATCACTGACAGAGTGCAGGAAATCCTCAAGGATAAAGGTGAAGAGCCAGAGGTGGTGGTACATGTCGGCACAAATGATGTCGGGAAGAAGAGGAGAAACATACTACAGTGGGACTTCGGAGAACTAGGAAGAAGGCTGAAAAGCAGGACGTCCAGGGTGGTTATCTCCAGTTTGCTTGCAGTTCCTCGGGCTGGTGAGACCAGAAACAGGGACTTGAACGTGTGGCTGGGGAACTGGTGCAGGAAGCAAGGATTTAAATTCTTGGATCACTGGGGTATGTTTTGTGGTCAGCATAAATTATACAAGAGAGACGGTTTGCACCTTAATAAGTTAGGGACCAGCATTCTGGCAGGCAGGTTTGCTACTGCAACACAGCTACGTTTAAACTAAGTAGCGGGGAGGAGGGGACAAACTGGATGTTTAAGAAGGAAATTGAAGGAAAAGTTATAACAAGGGAAGTCAAGAAAGACAGCTGTATCAATGAGGCAGAAAACTCAGAAAGGGATCATGCTGTGAGGTTGAGTGAAATAGGAGTTGATGGGAAGGGTGAGGGCAGTAACAAATTAAAAATACTATACATGAATACACGAAGCATTAGAAATAAGATGGATGAGCTTGAGGCTCTTTTGGAAATTGGCAGATACGATATTGTGGGGATAACTGAGACGTGGCTTCAAGTGGACAGGACCTGGGAAATGAATTTTCAAGGCTACACATGCTATTGTAAGGACAGACTGACGGGCAGAGGGGGTGGGGTGGCCATGTTGGTAAGGGATGATATTCAGTCCCTTGCGTGGGGGGACCTAGAATCAGGGGATGTAGAGTCAGTATGGATAGAGCTGAGAAATTTTAAGGGTAAAAAGACCCTCTTGGGAGTTATCTACAGGCCCCCAAACAGTAGTCTGGATGTTGGATGTAAGTTGAATCAGGAGCTGAAATTGGCCTGTCGCAAAGATGTTACTACAGTTATTATGGGGGATTTCAACATGCAGGTAGACTGGGAGAATCAGGATGGTATAGGACCTCAAGAAAGAGACTTTGTGGAGTGCCTCCGAGATGGATTCTTAGAACAGCTGGTGCTGGAGCCTACCAGGGAGAAGGCAATTCTGGATCTGGTATTGTGCAACGAACTAGAATTGATCAGGGACCTCGAAGTGAAGGAGCCATTGGGAAGTAGTGACCATAATACAATAAACTTCAATCTGCAATTTGAGAGGGAGAGGGTACAATCAGAAGTGACAATATTTCCGTTGAATAAAGGGAACTATAGAGCTATGAGAGAGGAGCTGGCAAAAGTTAAATGGTGCAATACCTTAGCAGGGATGACAGTGGAGGAACAATGGCAGATATCTCTGTGTATAATGCAGAAGGTGCAGGATCAGTTCATTCCAAAAAGGAAGAAAGATCCTAGGAGGAGGCAGGGGTGGCCGTGGCTGACGAGGGAAGTTAAGAAACATATAAAGTTAAAAGAGAAAAAGTATAACATTGCAAAGATAAGTGGGAAAACGGAGGACTGGGAAGCTTTTAAAGAACAACAGAGGATTACTAAGAAGGAAATACGCAAAGAAAAAAATGAGGTACAAAGGTAAACTGGCCAAAAATATAAAGGAGGATAGTAAAAGCTTTTTTAGGTATGTGAAAGGCAAAAAAATGGTGAAGACTAAAATTGGGCCCTTGAAGACAGAAACAGGGGAATATATTACAGGGAACAAAGAAATGGGTACTTCAGATTTGTGTTCACTGGGGAAGATACAAGCAATCTCCCTGAGGTAACAGTGGCTGAAGGACCTGAACTTAAGGGAATTTATATTTGCCAGGAATTGGTGTTGGAGAGATTGTTAGGTCTGAAGGTTGATAAGTCCCTGGGGCCTGATGGTCTACATCCCAGGGTACTGAAGGAGGTGGCTCGAGAAATCATGGATGCGTTGGTGATTATTTTCTAGAGTTCGATGGATTCGGGATCAGTTCCTGTGGATTGGAAGGTGGCTAATGTTGTACCACTTTTTAAGAAAGGTGGGAGAGAGAAAGCAGGAAATTATAGACCAGTTAGTCTGACCTCAGTGGTGGGAAAGATGCTGGAGTGTATTATAAAGGATGAAATTACGACACATCTGGACAGTAGTAACAGGATAGGTCAGAGTCAGCATGGATTTATGAAGGGAAATCATGCTTGACTAATCTTCTTGAATTTTTTGAGGATGTAACTCTGAAGATGGACAAGGGAGATCCAGTAGATGTAGTGTACCTGGACTTTCAGAAAGCTTTTGATAAAGTCCCACATAGGAGGTTAGTGAGCAAAATTAGGGCGCATGGTATTGGGGGCAAAGTACTGACTTGGATTGAAAGTTGGTTGGCTGATAGGAAACAAAGAGTAGTGATAAACGGTTCCCTTTCGGAATGGCAGGCAGTGACCAGTGGGGTACCGCAGGGATCAGTGCTGGGACCACAGCTTTTTACAATATATGTTAATGATATAGAAGATGGTATTAGTAATAACATTAGCAAATTTGCTGATGATACTAAGCTGGGGTGCAGGGTGAAATGTGAGGAGGATGTTAGGAGATTACAAGGTGACCTGGACAGGTTAGGTGAGTGTGTCAGATGCATGGCAGATGCAGTTTAATGTGGATAAATGTATGGTTATCCAATTTGGTGGCAAGAACAGGAAGGCAGATTACTACCTAAATGGAATCAATTTAGGTAAAGGGGCAGTACAAAGAGATCTGGGTGTTCTTGTACACCAGTCAATGAAGGCAAGCATGCAGGTACAGCAGGTAGTGAAGAAGGCGAGTAGCATGCTGGCCTTCATAACAAGAGGGATTGAGTATAGAAGCAAAGAGGTTCTTCTGCAGCTGGACAGGGCCCTGGTGAGACCACACCTGGAGTATTGTGTGCAGTTCTGGTCTCCAAATTTGAGGAAAGACATTTTGGCTATTGAGGGAGTGCAGCGTAGGTTCATGAGGTCAATTCCTGGAATGGCAGGACTACCTTACGCTGGGCTTGTATACCCTTGAGTTTAGAAGACTGAGAGGGGATCTGATTGAGATATATAAGATTAGATTAGATTAGATTAGTTTACTTACAGTGTGGAAACAGGCCCTTTGGCCCAACAAGTCCACACCGCCCCGCCGAAGCGCAACCCACCCATACCCCTACATTTACCCCTTACCTAACACTACAGGCAATTTAGCATGGCCAATTCACCTGACTTGCACATCTTTGGACTGTGGGAGGAAACCGGAGCACCCGGAGGAAACCCACGCAGACACGGGGAGAATGTGCAAACTCCACACAGTCAGTCGCCTGAGGCGGGAATTGAACCCGGGTCTCTGGCGCTGCGAGGCAGCAGTGCTAACCACTGTGCCACCGTGCCACCCACAAAGATTATTAAAGGATTGAAGGATTGAACACTCTGGAGGCAGGAAACATGTTTCCGCTGATGGGTGAGTCCCGAACCAGAGGACACAGCTTACAAATATGGGGTAGACCATTTAGGACAGAGATGAGGAGAAACTTCTTCACCCAGAGAGTGGTGGCTGTGTGGAATGCTCTGCCCCAGAAGATAGTGGAGGCCCAGTCTCTGGATTCATTTAAGAAAGAGTTGGATAGAGCTCTCAAGGATAGTGGAATCAAGGGTTATGGAGGTAAGGCAGGAACAGGATACTGATTAAGGATGATCAGCCATGATCATATTGAATGGTGGTGCAGGCTCGAAGGGCAGAATGGCCTACTCCTGCACCTATTGTCTATTGTCTATTGAGCCAGGGTGAAGAAGTTTCTCCTCATCTTTGTCCTAAATGGTTTACCCCGTATTTTTAAGCTGTGTCCTCTGGTTCGGCACTCACCCATCAACGGAAACATGTTTCCTGACCCCAGAGTGTCCAATCCTTTAATAATCTTATATGTCTCAATCAGATCCCCTCTCAGTCTTCTCAACTCAAGGGTATACAAGCCCAGTCGCTCCAGTCTGCAGACACACTGCAGAAATGCTCCAAAGATACTTAGACAGCACCTTCCAAACCCATGACCTCTTCCATCAAGAAAGACAAGGGCAGCGGATGTATTGGAACACCACGCCCTATAAGTTCTCCTCCAAGCCACTCCCCATCCTGAATATATTGCAGTTCCTTCAGTGTCACTGTGTAAGCATTTTAGAATTTTCTTCCTAATGGCACTGTAGGTGTGCCTACACCAAATGGACTGCAGCGGTTCAAGAAGGCAGATCATCACTACCTTCTCAAGAGCAATGAGGAATGGACCATAGATGCTGACTTGGCTACGTCCCGTGAATGAATAAGAAAACAATGCCCTGCTTCATCCTCATTGTTTACCCTTGCTTCAAATTTGGAATCATCAGCAAATCTGAAAGTAATAGTCTGTGTTCCAATATCTGAATTGTAGATGTATATACACAGAAAACAATAATCATAGGCTCGAGCACAGATTATGCTTTTAACTTTTAATTCTTTTAACTTAATTATTAAAATGAGGCTGCATAAATGAAAGTACATTGTGATGCAGTCATGTTTTAGACGTGATTTTAGTTACTTTATTCCACAGCTACATCTTTAAGCAGATGATAGTTTTGTTTATCTCAGTGGATAGAATACTGGAAACAAGCATTGAATGAAAAGGTTATCCGGATGGCATGCAGCTCTTGGCCAGGTCTTTTAGTTTGGCCTGGATTTGAACCTGGCTTCCAAAGGGGAAAGTACATAACAGCATGAGTCAAATAGCATAATATCAGTTCCATGTGAGTCATAGTGGTCCTGAATCACTGTTTGCAGTTGAGTCAATGGTGGATGTGATTGTGCAGCATTTGTAATTTGCAGCCTCTTTTTGTTTGTGTGTTCGCCCCATCTCCCTTCAAAGTAGCAACGGACTCTAACACCATCAGCTGCATCGACATATCCATGTCTCATCTTCACAAAGTCCTCTCTGAATTCAAAAAAAGTAATTGGCACTGAACTTCAAAAATAACGATGACCAGATCTTTCCTTCACTGATATCGTCTCCTTGGCGTAAACCACTGATTGCTGTCAGGAATCACTGCAGATTTAAGATGAGGCAAGTGTTTAATCACAGACCGGTTAATCTGAAAGAGGATATGAGAAAGCACAACAGTGTATTATCTGGCCCAGCAAGCTCTCTCTTTTGCATCATGCAACACTCTTCCCCCCCCAAGCATGGATTAGATTAGATTATATTCCCTACAGTGTGGAAACAGGCCCTTCGGCCCAACAAGTCCACACCGACCCTCCAAAGAGTAACCCACCCCCCCTAAATTTACCCCTGACTAATCCACCTAACACTACGGGCAATTTAGCATGGCCAGTTCACCTGACCTGCACATCTTTGGACTGTGGGAGGAAACCGGAGCACCCAGAGGAAACCCACACAGACATGGAGAAAATGTGCAAACTCCACATAGACAGTTGCCCGAGGCGGGAATTGAACCCGGGTCCCTGGCGCTGTGAGGCAGCAGTGCTAACCACTGAGCCACCGTGCCGCCCTGAGTAATCTAATCAACAGCAGTGACTCGCATTTGTATAGCGCCTTTGAATCGTGAAACATCTTGAGGCATTTCAAAGCAGCGAATGTCAGACAAAGATTGACATTGAGCCACTTCCAGAGACATTAGTGTGGATAACCGAGCGACAGGTCAAATAAGACATTTTGAGGAGCGCCTCACAGCAGGACAGGGTGACACTGTTGTGTAGAAAGCAAGTCCAATCCTGCAAGAGAAATTGCCGCAAGATTTGTTTTCACCCTGGCAAATTTGCAGCTTTCCCTCTCTCTGCTCTGGGCTTTCCCTTTGTCTTCAGTCCTGTCCTGTCCTATCCTGTTTGAGCTTGAAGAATTTTGGCACGAAGATATTGTTTTGATGAGCAACCTGAAGTAGGTCACCATTCTGTTCCACTTAAAAAGTACTTCATTCAGTTCCTATTTAACACTGCGGCCTCATCACTTACTGTCAGCCTTTCCTCCTGATATTTGGACAAGGACTTGAAGGCATGTTCACATCAGTGCTTCCTGTGTGTGTGGATGAGTGATGAAGTTTTGTGCACACTTTATTTTTTGACTTCTAAAGGTTACACCATATGAGTTTCTTTTGAATGTCAATGATCTCAGGTTTTGGCTGCTTGTTACCCATTTCTTGACATTAATGGTCTTCAAAACCTACAATACAGTGGATAGGACACCCACGGCCATTATGGGGAAGAAATATACCACTTTTGGGAAAGGCCAGAAGAAACCCAGGTACAACTTACCAACGCCACCCCCACACCACCAAATCTGAAATGGGCCAGAACAATTTTTTAAGGCCTTCATTGCAAGGCCAGTTTGCCCTGAGACAAAACAGGTCTACACGCAGCCTAGCAGGCTGTGCTTAAAGGCACTGCTGTAGGCTACAAGCAACAAGGCAAGTGTTCCAAATGCACCTATCTGAATGCAGAGTCAGAGGAACAGGATTGTTCCTCTTCATTCTTTCCTAAAGAAATGTGGGCCAGTAAGAGCCACCTCCCTGATCGCCATTGCTCCATCCTAGATCCCCCACTTCCCCGGTATGACCAAATCTCCAAGTCAAATGCGAGCAAGAACGAATTGGCAAGTGATTAGCCTCTGCTGTTTAGCTACTGGCATCCGTATTCTGGGATGCATCATAGAATCCCTACAGTATGGAAGCAGGCCATTCAGCCCATTGAGTCCACATCAACCCTCCGAAGAGCATACCACCCAGACCCACCCTATCCCTGTGGCCCTGCATTTCCCATGGCTAATCCACCTAGCCTGCACATCCCTGAACACGAAGGGCAACTTACCACGGACAATCCACCCTAACCTACACATGTTTTGACTGTGGGAGGAAACTGGAGCAGTGGGAGGAAACTGGAGCACCCGCAGGAAACCCACGCAGACACAGGGAGAATGTGCAGAATTCCCACAGACAGTTGCCTGAGGATGGGATCGAACCCGGGTCCCTGGCGCTGTAAGGCAGCAGTGCAAACCACTGAACCACTGTGCAGCCTGTACCTAATCACTTACAAATCCTTCATGTCGTTCAGTGTCTTTCATGAAAGCCGCAGGTGGATGAAAACACGGAGCAGTATCTGGCTCAATGCTAAAAATACTGGGCCCCAATCCTTTACCATGGCCAAGTTTTATTTAATGTCCTCCTTCAACAAAAGAGTCCATTCAAATGGAAGGGATGATAGTGTAGTAGTAATGTCACTGAGCGCATATTTTTAAGGCCCAGGCTAATGTGCAGGGAACACAGATTGAAATCGCGCTGCAGAATTGAAATTCCGTGAACCAACCTGCACTGTGAAGGTACTTCCATTAATGGTAACAACGACAACCATCAGTGTTTCTTGACTGTGGGATGGTGTCAATAGTTTGGTTGAGTGAAGGGCAAATGAAGTTTAATCTGCAAAAAATCTGAGGTAACGCATTTGAGGAAGGTAAGTAAAGCAAGATAATAAGCATGAAGGTATCGGGGGGAGTGCTTTTCCAAGAATATTGCTAAGGCTTGAAAATTGCAGGTGTGAGAGGCAAGGGTAATTTTCCCCAGAACAGGCTGGGGTGGGGGAGGTGGGGCGGGGGTGGGGGGTGATTGAATGGAGGTGTATAACATAATGAGGGGCTTGGACAGAGTGGGCAAGGTAGGTCTGTTTCCCCTCACAGAGAGGTCACCTATCAGGGGCTACAGATTGAAGGTGATTCGTGGAAGGATTACAGGGACACTAGGAAAATCCTTTACCCCAGGGGTTGGTAGCTGTCTGGGTCACTGCCCAGTTTAGTGCTGGAGACAGAAACCCATTTCAAAGAAACATGCCCCTGAAGCAGTGGAACCTGCAGGGCTACCGAGCAAGGGATGGAAAGTGGGGTTAGAGTAGGAGGCTAGTATATTAGACAATAAGACATTGAACAGAAGTAGGCCATTCAGCCCATCTAGTCTGCTCCATCATTCTGGGTGTTCATGATAATCCTCAATTCCATTTTCCTGCCAGTGGGAAGGAGCAGTCTGAAACAAGGTTCCATTTTCTCACAGGCATGTTTGCAGGATAGCCCTATGACAGTGATGGTAGCATAAAGGGTCCTTGCTCTCACAATGCCTTCATGTAGCACCATCTCCCCAGTAGCTAGACATTGGGTTGTTCCAGCAATCAGTAGGAGGACCACAGTTTTTCACTCCTTTCTCTCTTCTTCATCCTCTGTCAACCGTGGCAGAGGAGTTTAATACTGGGGGGGCATTAACTGGGCTGGACCAAAACTGGCCCCTCACAAAGTCTCATTTTCAATTTGACTTGGCATATATTCCCTCCAAAACTGCTCTGTGCTCCCTATCATGGCAATCTGCAGATTCCCGTTGGAAACTTGTGCAAATTCGGATTCTGGAGAATCCATGCTCCAGTGTTAATGAGAGGCCCAGCCAGCATGGCGATACCCCTGCCACGTGGGCGAGTCCCTTTCAGACAGGAAGTAGGAAAACCGAGGCTTGGCAATTACTCTTTGCCTGTCAGGTTGGGGCAGCAAATAAATGAGCAGACAAGGCAAACAGTTATAGAAAGTCAAATACAAGGCCTTCCTTTTTGAACAAAGGTGAATCCAAGGTTTTTCATCAATTTTGGAAGGGGACGGTTTGTTGGAAGGATATCAGATTACTATAGTTACCAGGCACAAGAGCCATGGCAGTATGGTGTGGGAGTGCAGTGGAAGTGTGATGGAATATTCTTGTGTGCTGCTCATCAAACCTGACCATTTAGTCTTGGTGACTTTGTGGTTTCTATCCTGCAAAATATGCCTTCCCCTAAAAAGAGCACCTAACAATGATGTAAGCCTGGGTCTTCAATCATTGTAAGCTACTTTGATGCTGATTATCACTGAGTGTTCATCAGCAAAGGCACTATTGAGAGGCCTCTTCAACTCTATAGTTGTGCCCTCAAACACTGAAGTCTTGAAATTCAATCACATCCTGAATGCAGTTCAACTACTTCTGCACAGGCAAAGACAACCAAAAGATGAGGAGGCACTTTGGTTGAATAATGGTCATCACTTTGTACGAACTCCAAAACCATAACACATGCTCAGAAACAAGATGTCCCAACACAGTCTGTGAAGAGCCAGTGTTTTATCCCCACCTTCAGATTGTGTCCGACTCACACATCACCCTGTTCTCACTGTTCTGCATTTGCTCCTGAATCCCTGACAGCTCCTTCCCTTTACAGGCCCTCCCCAAATCTCTCCTCTCATATCTCTGATATGGTTCAGCCATCATTTCCCCTCATACCTCTTTGAAGC
Organism: Chiloscyllium plagiosum; assembly: GCF_037043375.1. NCBI lineage: Eukaryota > Metazoa > Chordata > Chondrichthyes > Orectolobiformes > Hemiscylliidae > Chiloscyllium > Chiloscyllium plagiosum. The sequence continues at coordinate 8,220,658 of NW_028270191.1, forward strand.
ATCCCAGGATATCTTTCTCCTTTAGAGACACCGTATAAATTCCACCTTTTGTTGTAAACTTCAAATTCAAATAGTTGTATACTTCAAATTCAAGTTTGTGTATACTTTAAATGAAGACTTTGGCATTTGTAAAACTTGCGATTCTGTCAATGATTAGGTGAAATAAAAATAGTTATGAAGGACTACAAAGCAAGTGAACAATTATCTTTGAAACCTGGCTGTCACAGATTCTGTGGAGTAGGATAAGCGTGAGGAAAACTAGAGGCAGCTCAAATGCTCGATAACTCTGGCCTCGTGCTCAAAAGCTGCACCCTCGTCTCGGAGCCTGGAGGTTGTCAGTGCAGACTTCCTGATGAAGGGCAGAGGGAGTTCTTGCAGAGTCCTGGTTAATATCAATCTCGTAGCCAGCAGCTCTGAAAAAAATCACTTTCTCTGATTATTATCATGGTGTTACTTGTGGAATAATGCTGTGCACAAATATCTCTTCCATTGCAAGTGAGTACTCTTCAAAAATACTTTGGTGGCTGGAAAGCGCTTGGGCACATTCTGAAGCCATGAAAGCTGCTTTGAATATGCAAGTCTGGTTAACATTAGTTAGCAGCATATGAGTGACAGCTATCGTCAGCAGACAGGCTGCAACTTCCACGTAGCATCCTGGATGATAGATGCCAGAAATTAAAGATTGACTGGAAATGGTTGAGGCACGTACTTTTCTTGTCAGAGTTTTATTCCAATTCACACATCACCAAACTCTGACACAATGCTCACTTGATCTCCATATATATTAAAATATATATATATATATTAAAAATTATACATATCAAATATGTGTATTATATATATATAAATTTACACCTTGTTCTCACCCAGTTATCTTTTAGCTGATGTATAACTATCACTGCTCCCTAGCTCCATGTAGTCACAGGCAACCCTAGCAGACCTTATCAGATGTTAGCAGTAGAGACCTGACCCACGGCACCACAATCCGATCTCTCCCCACTCTGGCGATAATCTGAACTAGAGACTGGAGGTAATACACAACTTAGTAACAGGGTGCCCAATTCCATTGACAGTGTACACCACAAAAAAATCACCAGCCATTTGCACCTTAAAGCATACTTACTTCGTTATTCAAAATGTATCCATCATAACTGATTTAGTCGTTTTGTCATGGATAAATAATGTCTTCAGCAGTGGTCGCACTTATTACATTAATTGAAACGAGTGATGCAAATGCTGAGATATATGCTACAAAATTATTAATTGCTTCCAGTCAAGAAGCCGCAAGGTAGTTGTTAACAAAGGCTATTTGGCCCATCTGGAAAAGCACTAAAGCTCCCATCCCTCTCTGTGATGGCATCCAGTAGCTTCATCAAGGATGCCAGAGATTCCCCTTCCTTTCCATTATTCCATTTGCATTTTGAGTGAATTCTTCCTCCAATCAGTCCTAAACTTACTCTTTCTTCTTTGAATGTGTGGTTGCTTAACAGCCAGTGTGACTGGTTTTGCTCTTCTACTTTATTTAACATTCCACGTTTCTCTGGGAGGTGAAAACTATTTTGGGATTAAGTTTGGGGATTTGGCTACAAGTTGGAATGGTTGACATCCGAATTCTCAAGATCTCTGATAAACTGAGGCCTGAATCTGGATTAAATAACTGATGATCCTCGGTTCATGGATATTGTTCCAAGCTTCTTTTTTTTTTCAGTTTGCCATTGAACTCAACAACTGTAAGCAGTTTAATGAAACCTGAAATAGACAGATTAGCCATTCCTAAGGGAATCAAGGGAGTGATCGAGATAGGGGAATTGAGGCTAAGAATCAGCCATGATTGCACTCAGTGACAGAGCAGTCGCTGAATGGTAATTTCTTGCTCTTATTTATTTGAAATAGTCTTTAATAAACCTTCTGACAGTGCAGAAACAGGCCATTCAGACCAACAAATTCATGACATTGTTTATGCTCCACAAGAACTTTCTTCCATCTCATCTCATCTCACCCAAACAGCATAACCTAAATCCTTTCTCCTTCATGTCATCACGTCATAGAGGTCTACAGCATGAAACCAGGCCCTTTGGCCCACCTTGCCAATGCCGCCACTTTTAATGTGTTTACTTGGCTTCTCCCTAAATGCTTCTGTGCTATTTATCTCCACAAATTCTTGCGGGTGAACACTCCACGCTGTCACCACTCTGAATAAAGATATTTCTGCTGAATTTCCTGTTTGATTTATCAGTGATTACCTTATGTTTATGGTCCCTTAGTTCTGGTCTTCCCTATGAGTGAAACATCTCTCTGTCGAAGATTATTGTTCGGACATCCCCATTCTCTGCTCACAATCAGTAAGCTTTTGAGAGAGAGAGAGAGTGTGAGTGTGTGTGTGTCCTTTGACATCCGAGCATGTGGACAATTTGAAAAATCAGCAGCAAGAATTTCATTGGTTTAAACAAAGGAAGATGATTGTTAACTGTATGTGCAATATGAAATCTAATGCTGTGGTGCTCATCCATACAGTCACATGCACAGATAAGTTAAAAGAAAGCACTTTTGAAGAGAATAGTGTACTTTTATGGATTATAAGCAAAAAGAGTATTTGATAATCTGTGTAATTGTCTTGTTCTAGAAAAAAAAAGTTATGATCCAGTTAGGAGGAATGAACCAGTATCTTTTTTTTGTCTCTCTCGGCAATGTTTGAAATTAAAAAGACAGATTGTATTGGCAATTATATTGATGTACATATATCAGCCCATATATTATTTAGCATCAGAAACAAATTAGTCGGGGTCCTAAGTAACCCATAAAAAAAGTTTATTGTGAACAAAACTTAGATTTTTAACAAACAGTTTAAATTGTTGAAATATATACAACTATCCTTCTTGAAAATATCCCAGCCATTCTGTTGCCACTAGGATTGGTTCCTGGCTTAGTTATGGCTGGCTAAATGACTTTTTCTGGAGTCAGTGGTGGTAACTTCCTAATCTCCCTATGAACAACTTCTCAATTGCAGTAATGAGGTCTTCCTGTGGGTTTTTAACTCCAAAATAAATAATGAGAGGGGCTTCAGTGAAAAAGAGAAAGAGGACAATGGCTATTGCTCCAGAGCAAAGTCATCTCAGTCTCTCTAGGTTCAAATTCAATATATTTTTGCTTCTCTCTGAAAGTGTTGCAGACTTAACGTCTGCAGTCAAGTCGCTTGTGAGATGCAAAATGGAACACTGTTGCTGCTATCGCCAGCATCCTTTACTTTTCTAGTGTTCTTTCCAAAAACATTCATGATATATGTATGCCCAGAAATTAATATTTTGGGTGACATCTCTTCATTACACATTGCAGAGCTGATGAAGAAGTTTAAAGTTAATTCAGCAGCCAAATTAATTTGTCAAAGTGGTTTTAGCATCCTTTCAGTGCAATGCACTTAATGATTTGAAGTAAGTTAGTGACTTGTAGTCTTGTTAGCAGGGTGTCATGCTGCAGTTGTCATGGACAGAGTTTCTGTTTTTTTTCTTGTCTGTGAGCAAAATATTTCATCTGTGAAGTCAGTGCGTTTGCTTATCCTGAGTATTTTGTCCCAATTTAAATAACTTCTAGCAGCCAGCTTTTTGGGAATTTATGAACAAAGATTATTGATTATCACTGTGATAAATGTTGTAGAATTGAAATATGTTCATATCATTTCTGGAATGTGGATTTCAAAATAGAGGCAAGTGGGTGTTGGTTACTTATGTGAGGGTTTTCTTTGAGAAAAAAAGGTCAGACAATTCTTCTGGAACAGTGACTAAATTTAGCATTTTTGTCAGAAAGCAGTTGTCTGCAAACCTGTGGTGTTAATGGAAGGAGGTTTGTACTGTTGGATTTATTACAGGCAGAGTAAACACGTAAGGCAATTAGCTTTGTTTTCAGTTCAAAAGAATATAGTATCAGCATTTTTTTAAAAACATTAGTTCAGAAGGCACCAGTTTTAAATTTGGAAGCAAGTTTAACTTCACTTCTAGAAGCAGTTCAGTCACAAATTAACCTCACAAAAAGCTTTAGTTTGTGAAACCTCCACAATTGGAACACATGGTTAGCTATTAGCAAGTTATACGAATTGAGAAAGTTTAAGCCTTCAGATTTGTAGAAGTTCAACTCGGCAAATTTGGAAAGGACTCATTCAATTGTCTTCACATTCCACAATAAGGAAACTGTCAGGAGTCGGTTCAATAGAGCCGTAAAGAGTTGAGATAGGATTTTTCCCTCTCTGGGCTTGAGTCTGTGTAACATATAGTGTCAGGAAACAGACTGAAGCCTTACATTACCAAGTGCTGTAAGACCATTCTAGCTGTTGTACATATTTAGATAGCTTGTTTTCTTTTTAAATTTTTCCTTTTATATAATTGTTATAATCTCAGCTGATGTTATTATTGGATAAGTAAGATCCTAGACTAAAAACTGGCTCAATATATCATAGTGTGATTTTAGTTTGGATTGAACAAAGTGGTCTCTCACTCAAATATAAGCATGAAATGCTGCAGATATAGTTTGACCAAAAAAAATTTAAAACATAAAAAATGTTTCTGAACAAAATAAACAAAGATAAAATAAGCAAAGCTATCTCCTTGTAACACGTTAAAATCACACAACACCAGGTTATAGTCCAACAGGTTTAATTGGAAGCACACTAGCTTTCGAAGCAACGCTCCTTCATCAGGTGACTGTGGAGGGCTCGATCGTAACACAGAATTTATAGCAAAAATTTGCAGTGTGATATAACTGAAATTATACATTGAAAAATTGATTGTCTGTTAAGCCTTTCATCTGTTAGAATACAGTGATAGTTTCACTTCTTTCATGTGTAAATCACAAAACCCTTTTTTTAAAGTTGCATTCTCGGGTTAGCTGTTAACAACGGTGATAGCTAGACAATATGTTGAAGTTGTTAGCCCCCTGTGTTCTCTGTCTATGACCTGATGTTTAGATTGATTCTAATCTAAAAAGTGAGATAACAGAATTTTACATAAATTCATGCAGTTTTTGAGCTCAGAGTTCTACATGAATGTATGCAGTTTTTGAGCAAAGTGCAATGTAACTCTGCAAGTACAAATTCACCACAAAATATATGTGTGCATGTGGGTCTTTGTCTGTCTGTCTGTGTGTGCCTGTCTGGGGTGGGGGTTGTGAGTGTGAGAAAGTGTGTGTGTGTGTGTGTGGTGAGTGCAGAGTGTCATAAGTTTGTGAGGGGGTGCATGTGTGAGTGTGGGAGTGTGCGTGTCTATAAGGGTGTGTGTGGGTGTCTGTGTGCGCGTCTGTGTGTATCTGTGTCCATGTTTATGTGAGAGTGTGTGTGTGTAGGAATACCTGTGTGTGTGTGTGTAGTGCAATGGTGATCACCTGTAATGTGACCTGAACCCAAGGTCCCGGTTGAGGCCCTCCCTATGGGTACAGAACTTAGCTATCAGCCTCTGCTCGGCCACTTTCCTCTGCTGCCTGTCCCGAAGTCCACTTGGAGGATGGTCACCCGAAGGTCCGAGGCTGAATGTCCTGGACCACTCCGGCATCTCCAAATCCTTGTAACACAAATTCAACGATGTTTAAATACAAACTAAAAGCCCCATTAATCCCAAAACATTCTTTTACAAATTGAAAAGAAAATCAACAGCTTTTATATAATGCCCAAAACAAAATAAGCACTATTGCTGTATGGCAGTAACGTAAGGGTTTTTTTTAAAAACCAAGAGATGAGGAAAAAAAATGCCCAAAACACAGCTCAATACAGGATCCAAAAACATCACTCATACAGTACTCACACCAAAATCTATCTCTAACACCTTGGTAGGTTTTAATCACTTGTGACTTTAACTTGTAGTTCCAGTTCAGAGATAGCTTCTTCCTGGAGCCATACACCTGAGCCTAAACATACTCAGCTCTAAGTAACCTATTCAGGGCTTTATCCTAACACTTCTGATCTGGGACTAACACTTACTCCTCACTCTAAGGTAATCTAAAACCTTGGACAAACAGGATATTGAAGAAGGCGTTTGGTATCTTGCCTTTATTGGTCAGTGCATTGAGTATAAGAGTTGCGCGATCATATTGTAGCTGTACAGGACATTGGTTCAGCCACTTTTGGAATACTGCGGTCAGTTCTGGTCTCCCTGCTATAGGAAGGATGCTGTGAAACTTGAAAAGGTTCAGAAGAGATCGACAAGGATGTTGCCAGGGTTGGAGTGTTTGAGCTGGCGAGAGAGGCTGAGTAGGCTGGGGCTATTTTCCCTGGAACATCGGAGGCTGAGGGGTGACCTTATAGAGTTTTATAAAATCATGAGGGGCATGGATAGGGTGAATAGCCAAGGTCTTTTTCCCAGGGTGGGGGAGTCTAAAACTAGAGGTCACAGATTTAAAGTGAGAGGGGAAAGATTTAAAAAGCACCTAAGGGCAGCTTTTTCACCCAGAGGGTGGTTTGTATTTGGAATGAGCTGCCAGAGGAAGTGGTGGAGGCTGGTACAATTACAACATTTAAAAGGCATCTGGATAGGCATCTGAATAGGAAGGGTGTAGAGGGATATGGGCCAAGTGCTGGCAAATGGAACTAGGATATCTATTAGGATATAATTTGGGGTATCTGGTTGACATGGATGTGTTAGACTGAAGGGTCTGTTTCCATGCTGTACGGCTCAATGTCTCTTACTAACCCAAAATCCATGAACCCAAGCCTACAATAACTGATATTAAGAATATAAATAAATCAGAATTTATGTTGCAGTAATGAACTTCTGTTCTGTGGTTAAAGAAGATCTGCAATGTGAATGTGCGTTAGTGACCAACTACCATGTTAACTAACTGAACAAAAGGAAACGATGTATTGAACCAAGATTCACGATGGAATCTGACTAGTCCAGCACTACTGTCAGCTGTGATCATAACTTCACATGCTTAGCCCAGACTTTTAATGGTGTTGTTTCAATAACACTATCACAGCATCAAAGGTTAGATAGAGATGAAGAAGGAAAAGAAAGAAGACAAATGTAATCAAGTATTGTTTTTGTAGAAAGTCTATTGGTTCTTGGAAAGATTTTGCCTTTGATGGTGTGTGGGGGTGGGTCTTGTAAGACTAACAGATTCTTACTTCTTGTTGTCGGATCTCTCAGCTGAACCTGAAATTGGAACAGTTTAGAGAAAGAACTTTCTCCCATTTTCAATGGCTTTTCAGATGATTTTTTTTCTGATGCTATTTGTCATGACGTTACAGGCCAAACTAATGTCTGTTGTTAATACCTAACTAAAATGACAAAATATGGCTGTTGTACCGGTGTGACCTATGACAAGCCCAGTCTTTTTTTCCAAATAAGGTGGTGTATTAAACCATCACACACCCCGTGTTATCGCTTGTCATATTCTGATATCATATTCACTATGAAGTACTCTTTTTGAATGCTTTTTGGGGAAAAGCATTATGTTTTGCTATATCTATGGTCCAGAGTGAAGTTAAAAAAAGTGAGCCAGCTGATCTGTGATAGTCCTGTTCTGTTGGTAGTCTATTCTTAATAGAGTGACTCATGAATTTCACAAATGGCTGTAATTGCCTACATTTAATGAGGCATTTGTTGGAGTTTTAGGACTGTATGGATCAGGTACAGCCATAAATCACATGAGGTGCAACCAATCATCTTAAAAGCTATTTTACTCATTTAAAAATGCTTTAAGATTGCAATATTTTCATGCCTATACTAGGCATGATATTGTATTGGTGGATCTGAAAAGGAACAGGCTTGCAGACGTGACAATCTTTTTTCTTAAAGCATAGTTATTGCTGTCCTTTCTACTGTTGCTGCTACTGCTGCCTCTTGTTTTCTGTAGTCAGTACTTTCAAAGTGACAAAAGGCACAAACTTGGCTGCCCAGCCATGTGATGCTTCACAAGCACAACTCCTTTACCAAATATCCAATAGTCTTCGATTGATTAGCCACATCCTGGTTTATTGTCTGAGAGGCTCCTGACAATCACCTTCATTGTCTCAAAGAAGATCCATTCATTTTATCAATATCCTGTGTTGGTCTCAGGCTGAGTGTAGCTGGCACCTTTACAATTGGCTGGTTTTTACCACTTTGGTTAGACAAGTCAGTTCAACAACTCAGATCAGCTGACCATGTGTAAATGTCACCATAGACAAACAGGACATTGGTTAGGCCACTGTAAGAATATTGCGTGCAATTCTGGTCTCCTTCCTATTGGAAAGATGTTGTGAAATTTGAAAGGATTCAGAAAAGGTTTACAAGGATGTTGCTGAAAATGTGTTGCTGGAAAAGTGCAGCAGGTCAGGCAGCATCCAAGGAACAGGAGAATCAACGTTTCGGGCATAAGCCCTTCTTCAGGAATGAGGAAAGTGTGTCCAGCAGGCTAAGATAAAAGGTAGGGAGGAGGGACTTGGGGGAGGGGCGTTGGAAATGCGATAGGTGGAGGGAGGTCAAGGTGAGGGTGATAGGCCGGAGTGGGGTGGGGGCGGAGAGGTCAGGAAGATGATTGCAGGTTAGGAAGGCGGTGCTGAGTTCGAGGGATTTGACTGAGACAAGGTGGGGGGAGGGGAAATGAGGAAACTGGAGAAATCTGAGTTCTCCAGTTTCCTCATTTCCCCTCTCCCCCACCTTATAGAGGTTTATAAAATTATGAGGGGCATGGATAGTGTAAATAGGCAAAATCTTTTCCCTGGAGTTGGGGAGTCCAGAACTAGAGGGCATAGGTTTAGGGTGAGCGGGGAAAGATATAAAAGAGACCTACGGGGCAACGTTTTACACAGAGGATGGTGCGTGTATGGAATGAGCTGCCAGAGGATGAGGTGGAGGCTGGTACAATTACAACATTTAAGAGGCATTTGGGTGGGTACCTGAATGGGAAGGGTTTGGAGGGATATGGGCCAGGTGCTGGCAGGTGGGACTAGATTGGGTTGGGATATCTGATCAGCATGGACAGGTTGGACCGAAGGGTCTGTTTCCATGCTGTACATCTCTATGACTCTATGAGATCAGCTGACCATGTGTAAATGTCACCATAGACAAATCAGGCCAGCTGACCATAAAGAAGTCTGATTATGCCAGGTCAGCTGACCATGGGTTAATTTCATGATACATAAGTCAAGTCAGCTGACCATGTGTAAGTTTCACCATAAAGAAGTCTGATCGGCTGACCGTATGTAAAGTTAACCATATGTCAGGTCAGCTGACCATGGGTAAATTTCATGATACACCAGTCAGGTCAGCTGACCAAGTGCAAATGTCACCATACGTCAGGTCAGCTGACTGTGGGTAAATTTCTAGGTAAAAACAACGACTGCAGATGCTGGAAATCAGAGTCTAGATTAGAGTGGTGCTGGAAAAGCACAGCAGGTCAGGCAGCATCTGAGGAACAGGAAAATCGACGTTTCGGGCAAAAGCCCTTCATCAGGAATACAGGCAGGGTGTCTGCAGAGTGGAGAGATTAAAACATTTCACCACACACAAGTCAGATTGGCTAACTGTGTGTAAATTTCACCATGCGTCAGGTTAGCTTACTTTAGGTGGCCACCTTGGTCACATAATAGTCCACCTTTTGAAGGAAAGGGTCATTTCAAAGAGGCCAGGTTGAACAAAGTCTGTAGCTTAAAAGGTAGGTCATGCCATTCCTGGGCATGACATTAGGAAAGGGTTTAATATGTCAAAGATCAGTATCGGACCCTCCCTCAGCCTTCACTTTTCAACAGAAATGATTCCCAGCTTCCATCTTTCCAGGTAGTTACATCTCCCATTCTGGTATGATTGCGTGACAAAGGGTGTGTCCCACTCAGACAGCAAGGATAAGCTCAACGCCAAGCGCTGAAAGTTCTGCTCTCATTTTTTTCTCAGAATCGTACTCAGTGACGGGAAGCGATGGCAGCATCTCCACCTCAGTGGCCTCGATCCAGCCACAGCCCTCCACCAGTTCGGCTCCCAGCTCGCCGAGCTCCAAGCGGTCGGTGAGCACCTTGAAGAAATGGCTGACCAGTCCAGTCCGCAAGCTCAGCAGCGGCAAGATCGACCGGCAGGTGAAGAAACTGGAAAGCAAACCCAAGAAGGCGGAACGAAGGAAGAGCGTCGATGAGCGACGGAGGAGCATCGACCTGGGGATAGTCAACAAAGGGAGTGAAACTCAAGACACGGTGAGAGGCCTTTCATTTCGCGAGATATCAATCTTCAGTTCTCCAAATCAACTTCACTTTGCTAATGCTATCACCACTTAAAATCTTAACTGTTCTCCTTTAATCTTTCAAGGGATGTGGGAGTCGCTGGCAAGGCCAGTATTTATTGCTTAGATTAGATTAGATTACATTACATTACAGTGTGGAAACAGGCCCTTCGGCCCAGTTGCTCCTTGTTCTGAGTGACTTGCTTGACCACTTCAGAGAGTGATTAAGAGTCAGTCCTATTGTCGAGAGTCATACATAGACTAGAAGATAACATATTTCCTCCCTTCCTTCGAGGAACAGAGGAACAGGAGTAGGCCATTCAGCCCCTTGAGCCTGTTCTGCCATTCAATGAGATTGTGGCTGATCTGTGGCCTAACTCCACAGACCTGCTTTTGGCCCATGTCCCTTAATACCAATAACATTTATTGATCTTAGATTTAAAATGAACAGCTGATCCAACATCCACTGCCATTTGAGGAAGAGAGTTTGAAACCTCTACCACCCTTTGTTTGTCAAAGTGCTTCCTAACATCTCTTCTGAATGGTCTGGGCCTTATTCTCGGACTATAGCCCCCATTCTGGAATCCTCAACCAGAGGAAATAGTGTACCCTTTTCCACCATGTCTTTTCTAGTTAATATCTTGAAGATTTCAATCAGATTACCCCTTAACCTACTAAATTCACGAACATTAGTCAACCTTAGGTTTATGTGACAATTGACTGTTATTATACCAGTTTTAATTCCAAGGTTTTTTTCTGAATTCAGATTGCCATGATGGGGTTCACACCCATATCTCGGAACATTAGCCTGGGCATTTCAGATTACTTGTACCATTCCACCATTGCCTTCTTGTTTAGCTATTTGCAAACAATCTCTGCACCTTCGAGTACCTCAGTATATGTACACCACTGTGAAGGTTTTTCTGAGATGAATGAGATAGGATTAAAAACAAGTCTCCTTTTTCATCTTCTGCTCAAGCTTTGTCATTGAGATTCCTGATATATTTCACCATCTGGCCCAGCCAGGTTGCGAATGATTTTAAAGTCTGTGTAGCCTTGGGGAGAGATTGGCTTTGGTGTGGATGCAAAATGACTGCGAACCTATCTGCTGCCTGTTATACCCCAACCTCATATTCAGGTCTGTTTCTGTCAATGGGACTGGATGTATCATGAACAATAGTACGACTCACTGACATAGCATACTGGAGCTCAGGCACTGCTACTCCCAGCATTATCTCAAGTTAATGATTGTAAATAAGTGCATAGAATTCCTTAGTTTACCTTACTTTTGGATCCAGGTTGACAGAACACACAAACTGTTCTTCTGTACTCATCATTTATTACAGGATTAAACTCCAACCACAGATGAACAGTTACATACTGTCAGAATATAATACCACTAATTAAAATTCTAATCCCTTCAAAACTCCTACACACACACACACACACACACACACACACCCACTCACTCTTATTCTCTCTCGCACACGCACACACAGTCTCCCGCTCTCTCTCTCTCTCACTTACTCACTCACACTCCTCCCTACACACACAAGCTTTCACTCTCTCTCACACACACTCCCCCACCCACACACTCTCTCTCTCTCTCTCAAACACACTCGCACACCCCTTCACTTACTCACACATACACTCCCCCACACATACTCACTCATTCCCCTGTCACAGATACACACACACACTCTCATTCACAAACACACACACACACACACTTTTCAGTAGTCCTTGGCCACAAATTCTGTTGAGCTGGTTCTTGCAGATCTGAAAGTTTCTAGCTTCCCATCTCTGGATGCCTCCACCAATTTGCAGAGGCACAGGATGACTGGTTTGCTTGTAAAATATCTCTAACTTATCAATTTAAAGTCACATTGTACAGCAACTTCTGAAGGAAAATTAGTTTTGACTGCAGAGAACAGAGAGAAAGCGCCTGAGGGTGGAGGTCAAAAGATTTTGCTGTGTTTTGTGCCTAGTCTGACGAAGGAGCAGCACTCCGAAAGCTTGTGATTTCAAATAAACCTGTTGGACTATAACCTGGTGTTATGTAACTTCTAACTTTGATTTAATTATACAGAGTATAGGTGCATGGATGAGTATGCATATAGAACCTGACAGTTTGGAAACACAGAAGTGAATGGGAAATTAAGGAGGGTTGGAATCGATCAGACGGACTAGTGACTCTTTATCACTTCTGTAGGATATTGGTCAGTAATAGAAAGTCTGGCTGATTTACCACTGAGGCTGACCACAGTGATTCCAATACTTTCCCAAAGTACGTGTCAACATTGGGGGAAGGGGGGTGCGGGGTGCAGCTTTAGTCCTTGGAAATTCCACACTCCCACAAGAAAGAAGTCAGATCAATGAATACCTTCTGAGTGACAAAGACAGTCAGTTAACCATGGCTGTCAAAGGAAGTTAAGATTGTGTAAGAGTAAAAGAAAAGTAAAATTACCAGAAATAGTCATGAGTCTGAGGATTTCAGAATGCAGCAAAAGCAGACCACGAAACTGGTGAACAAAAGAATAGAATATAGGTGCAATCTAGCAAAACAAAGGTCTGTAAAAGCTTCTGTAGGTATGTAAAAAGAAAATGTTTGGTTAAAATAAAAGCCCTCAGGAGAATTTATAATAGGGTAAAGAGAAGTGGCAGAGAAGCTAAATGATTTCTTTGTGCCAGGTTTTATTGAGAAAGATATAAAAGAATTCCCAGAAATAGAGATCTGAGGGGCTAGGGAAAATGAGGAGCTGAAGGAAATTAGTGTTAATGAGAAGGTTATACTGGAGACATTAATGAGGCTGAACATTGATAAATCCCCAGGACCTAAGAGGCTACCTCCCAGAGAGTGGTGGCCTTGAAGATATTCGATGTATTATGGTACCAAAGGAGGCTATTCATCTCCATCAAATCCATGCCAGACCCTATTAATAATCAAATGTTCTGCCATAATACTCCTCCCGGCCTCGAGTGTTGGCAGGCTTTTACTCAGAGGTGGAGCAGTGGAGACACATTATGCTGTGTCTCTGCCTTCCACGAATGAAAATGAAATGAACATTTAGATATTTGAGTAGGTCACTGTGGCTGTGAGAGCACATCATAAACCTGGGGGGCTGGCAGAATAGACTGGGGAGACTGTGAAGCCGGTTCATGTGCCATTTTACAGCAGGATACCAATTTGACCACGTGTTAGTGACTACAATTCGGTCCCAAGGGTCCCAGTTGCATTATTTACTGCTTGACCCTTGCTTTTGTGGTTGCAACCTTGCACTCCTTCAATCCCAGTCGACCTCCAGCCAACTATTGGTCTCGAAATGTAGTCTCCATATAAGGTCGGTAAGGGCCGGTTTCCCCTCTCTTCCAATGACATTCCAAGTGGCTTAGACTGCAAGGCATGGAAATCATATTCACTAATGGTCTGACAAGGCAATAAAAGTGCTCTGGTTTGAACTGGAGGATTAAAGTCTCAGGGGAATGCCAGTATCTTGCTTGATTAACCAGGTTCACTGCCCATTGAGCAAAGCAACCACAATCATCAGGATCATGCTGGTGGTTTTCTCCTCACAAGCCACCTCACCACCTGACAATCCTGGTTAATATTCTTCCTCTCAATTCAATTATCCAATTGCCTTTTCAAAGAAATTTGTTTCGAGCAGAGAATCCCACCTTCAAGCCATCCTCATCTTTCTTAATCCAAGCCAGCGCTTCATAAGCTTTTTTGTCATGGGCCCCACTTTGAAGCTTGGAAGTTGTCGAGCCAACAGAGTGAGAGACCTGTGGCAGGGTGGCTTACAGCTGAGAGGCTGAGGTAGAAGGGTAATTGGGGAGCTGTGAGGGCGGGAGGTAGGTGGAGATCAGGAGTGGGGGACAGTGGGAAGGGAAGAGTGATGTTTAATTTTCAGGGGTTTTGAATGAACACTTACCTTTGGAAAGGCTCTTTTAGTTGGTCAATTAGACCACAAGCCTGCTTTCCTGAAAACAGACATGAGGATTTTAAGGGCCATCACAACTGTTAACACTTGGTCAGCGCTCCGTGTTAACCATTGCCTTGGAGCCCATGCTCCATCTTGCAATCCAGCTGGGGACTGTGACCCAACCTTGAGGAGGCCTGGATCTAAACTACCTTTGTGTTCTTTTATAAACAGGTAAGAAGGTTGTTCCATCTCACTAACCAAAGCGAGTAACCTCAAACTATTTACCTGAGGATAATCAGTCAGAACTTTGAAGAATTCTGAACAGGTCACGACTCCAGAAGCAGGGGGTCATAGTTTAAGGATACGGGGAAGGCCATTTTGCATTGAGATGAGGAGAAATGTCTTCACTTAGAGTGGTGAACCTGTGGAATTCTCTACCACAGAAAGCAGCCAGGGTCAGAACATTGAATGCTTTCAAGAAAGAGTCAGATATCATGTGTAGGGCTAAATGGTATTGGGGAGAAAGTGGGAAGAGGGGACTGAGTTGGATGATCGGCCATGATTGTATTGAATGGTGGAGCAGACTGAAAGGGCTGATTGGTCTACTTGTGCTCCTATTTTCTACATTGCTGTGACTTACCCTGCTCAGATCTGATGCACTAAAGCCCGAACATTTCAAATTTCTGCCCACATCAGAATCCTTAGCCCTGGTAAGAATCTACGGGAATCTGCTTGATCTTTGCTGTTTTTTGTAAACTCAAGTGCCTAAAATATACTTAACTTTCCAATGACCTGTTATAACATCTCTGAACAGGTTAATTAGAAAAAAGTATTAAAAATAGAACCACTTAATTAAAATCTGTTCAGTAAAAACAGCTGCGACACTCCACCAGGTTAACTGCCCAGAGGTTGAAGAGAAAGAAAAGTCCTCTTGTGACATCAGCTTTAATATGAGAATTGGGTTTCCTATTTTTATGGCCTTCCTGACGTGCATTCCCACTGTTAATACATTATTCCCTTTCCTTCCAAGTCAAGTTCATCCCTAAGGCAACCTGGGCTAAAATTTTATTAATTTATTCCTGCAATATGGGTGTCACTGGTTGGGCCAGTATTTATTGCCCGTCCCCAATTGCCCCTTGAGAAGGTGGGGGTGAGCTGCCTTCTTGAACCACTGCAATCCATGTGCTGTAGGTTGACCCACAATGTTCTTAGGGAGGGAATTCCAGGATTTTGACCCAGCAACAGTGAAGGAACGGCGATGTATTTCCAAGCCAGGATGTGAGGGGCTAGGAGGGGAACTTGCAGGGACTGGTGTTCCCATGTATCTGCTGCCCTTGACCTTCTAGATGGAAGTGGCTGTGGGTTTGGAAGGTGCTGTTTAAGGATCTTTGGTGAATTTCTGCAGAGCATCTTGTCTGCTGCTATTGAGTGTCGGTGGTGGAGGGAGTGGATGTTTGTGGATGTAAAGCCAATCAAACAAGGCTGCTTTGTCCTGGATGGCATTAAGCTTCTTGAGTGTAGTTGGAGCTGCCCAACTCCAAGTGGGGCAAGTGGGGAGTATTCCATCACACTCCTGACTTGTTCCTTTGTAGATGGTGGGACAGGCTTTGGGGAGTTCACAGGATTCCTAACCTGTGACCTACTCTTGTAGCCACAGTGTTTACTTAGCGAGTACAATTCTGTCTCTGGTCAGTGGTTACACCCCGGGGCCAATATACGTATGGAAAACATTTTCTATGATGCATTTTGGTAACTTTCCTTTCAATACCCAGCTGTGTCCTCTTTTATTGATTTCTTATTTTAATATCTGCTCTGGCATTCATTCATTTTTATCCAGTCTATAACCATATGTCTGTTTTAGTTGCACATCTAATAAAGCTGTTCATTTGTGGAAACTCAGCCTTGAGTCTTTTCTGTCTTTTCATCAGAATTCACTTGATTTGGACAGTTTGTACCTCCTGTTTTAATCGTTCTCATGCTGAACCACCATTTCTATTCACCAACTGTTCGATTCATTTGCTTTACTTGTTTCCATTTACTTGCTTTGTTGTAACTTGTACTTTTGCAAGTGTTTTCTCCTTGGCCTCATATTCTGCTTTCATGCTGAGTGTTTCCCAGCAATAATGTAACAACAAGAAAAATGCGTTGTCAGCCTCTGTCACTTGGATTTGATCAAGGATTCGCTCAACAATCTTCTACCACTTGCTGAGTCAGGACTTTATTTGCAAATCAATCCCTGGCGTCATTATGGCAATTGACTCAGCAACCTTCGAGTATAATTTAATACACCATCTTACACTAATACGGTTACTGAACTGTGAATATTATAATATGTCATGTTACAGAAGCGTCTTTGACCTTGAGTGTTATTACAAATTATGATAAGAGAGCCATTGACCTGTAAACAATGTGGGCATCATTGGTAAGGCTCGTATTGCTGCCAATCCCTAATTGCCCTTGAATAGACTGGCTGTTTTGGCCATTTCAGACAGTGGTTAACAGTCAACCACATTGCTGTGGGGCTGGGGTCACATGTAGACAGATTTCCTTCCCTCAGTTATAGTTGTCACAGTCACCATAAAGTTTAGTTTTCCATTCCACATGTATGAATTGAATTTAAATTCCACCAGAGGTTTGAGCCTGTGTCCCCAGAACATTTGGATTATTAGTCTAGTCACATTAGTGCCATGTCACCATCTCTCCTGTAACCATATCTGATAAGGTAAAGGTAGAGTTTCCATACTGTTAACAGACTGAAGGGTTGCTCTCTCCTTAGACAATGAAGACTGGTGGTGTTTTAACCTGAGGATCACCATGCCTCAGACAAGGGGAAAGGTTGAGAAGGAGAATTCTTAGTGGTGACCTTAGCCAGTGTTGGAATTGAACCAACGATGTTGGCATCACACAGCATTACAAGCGAGCCATCAAGGTAATTGACCCCCACGCCATAGTGATAGAATGGCTGGCTCTCAAGTATTATAAAAGGTTATACTGGCCCAGGTTTTCCAGTCAATTGCAATGGCATTGCTTATTATGACCGTACCTGGTTTATAGAATGCTGTACCATGAACCAATGTTGAAAGGATCAGTGAAGCCTGTTGTACCTTGATTTGAGAGAGTTTCACCTTTAAGGTGCCATGTGTATAGTGTTGTGACCCTGCTTGGCAGTTTATCTGCTTTGGACTTGGAACCTGCTCCCATAGAACTCAGTTGGTTTGCTGTAATGTCTGCTTCATAACTTATTCTGTTTCACTGTTTTAAGTACTCTAACCCTAATTAATCCCTGATGAACGATAATTAGACCATTATCATTAATGTGATAAGGCCTAGCATTTTTGAAATCAGAATGTTTGCAGACACCAATTATCCATTGATAAAGTCTGATGTCTCCTTTCTTAATTGCACATGCATCTCCACACAAGAACATAAGAACTAGGAGAAGGAGTAGGCCATTCAACCCCTTGAGCCTGCTCTGCCATTTACCACAATCATCTTGGCCTCAACTCCACTTTCCTGTCTGCTCTCCATAACCCTTCAACCCATTACTAATTAAAGATCTGTCTCTCCTCCTTAAATTTACTCAATATCTCAGCATCCACCGCACTCTGGGGCAGTGAATTCCGCAGATTCACAGCCCTTTGAGAGAAGTAGTTTCTGTTTGAAATCTGCTACCCCTTATTGTAAAACTATCATCTCTTGTTCTAGATTGCCCCATGCACAATAGATGGCCAATTTCCACAATTTTTTTAAAAACTTCTTTGTTTAACAACTTTTTTTTCATGTATGCACTTCAGCAATCATTCTTTTTTTCATTTTTAAGGATTTGTTAACATTTTTTCATTCCTTATTTTCAATTTATTCCAGAACTTTTGCTGCTTCGACCCTCTTGGGTGTCAGCAAACGCAGCCTTTTGAAATATTTAAATACTTTCAAACGTATTTATAAGCTTTGAAATCTATGGAACACTTCTAACTGCTTTTGGATGCTCTCCTTTAAAAATTGTTGCATGCTTGTAAAGACTTAAAACAAAATGTCTTTTACATCTTTGAAAACCTCCAACAAACTTTGGAATTCCACTTACTCCCCAAAGGGGAGTGCTTGGGAGAAACTGGGTTGATTTTTCCAAAAGGATCTGAGAATCCAGAGTGGAATGGAAAACTTGTAATAGGAAAATCTGTCTGGGAAAAGAGCAAAGTGTGCTCCCATAAAATAAATTTCAGACCCCCACCTCCCGCTTAGAAGCACATGAATCTCTGACTCCCTCTCAGCCTGCCCCATCTGGAATGACACGGAAACTGACCAGACTCATTCAGAAGAAACATCTTATCACGTACCCCCATTCCACAATATTCAAAACATGCAAAAGCTAGGATTTAGAATTCTTATTACATCACTAAATCCTTTCTGAAATGAGGACTGTGGAAAAGCACCAGTTCTTTGTCTATTTTTAATATCCTTTTGTCGAGTGCACAGTAAATAGTCATCTTTGCTTGTCAATTACCCCTTCTACTGGCATCATTGCTTATAATTTAATAGTGCTGACAGATGTTTCGTGGTGAGTGTTTTCAGCTTCAAGCACACTTTTGAATTTCCCCTAAGATCACTTTGTCCAAACTGGCAGCATCAAAAGCCCATTTATTTCAAAGATTATCAAGGCAAATGGTGTGTTGGCCTTCATTGCGAGAGGAGTTCGAGTTCAAACATCAGGATGTCTTACTGCAGTTATACCTTGGCCTTGACCTGGAACATTGTGTGCAGTTTTGGTCTCCTTAAGTGAGGATACAGAGGGAATACAGCTGAGGTTCACTCTGCTGATCTGGGTATGGGAGGACTGTAGCATGACATGAGATTGGTTTGACTGCACGTGTTCATTAGAGTTTAGAGGGATGAAAGGGGATCTGATTGCAATGTATTAAATTCTAAGAGGGAGATTTTCCCTTCGTTCAGGAGTCACAGAGGGCACAGTCCCAGGATACAGAGTAGACCATTTAGGAATGAGTTGAGGAAACATTGCTTCACTCAAAGGATGGTTAACCTGTGGACTACTCTTCCACAGAAGGCTGTAGAGGCTGGGTCACTGAGTATGTTGAATTGAATTAGCGTTATTGTCACATACTGAAATGAGTACACTGCAAAGTTTACAGTCACCGCATTACAGCGCCATCTTGGATACAAAGTAACCTCGGTACAGATACATAAGATCAAATTCTTAGGAAACAAAAAGAATTAGAAAAGTAAATAAATAAATAAATAAATAAATAGTTGAATTATAGGTTATTGGATTAAATTAGAAAAATAAAGATGTGAAAATTCAAGATATTTTAGATTTTAAAGACATCAAGAGGTATGGTGAAAAAGCAGGAATATGATATCGAGATAGAGGATCAGCCATGATCCTATTGAATGGCAGAACAGACTTGAAGGGCCAAATGGCTCCTGTTTTTTATATTTGTATTTTATGTCCACTCCCTTCTATGCGCTCTATGCCATCAAGCAAAGAATGAGATTGCAATCTCAAAGTCTATGGCTTTTTTTTTGTCTTGATCAGGACTTGGTGTCTCAGAAGATCAGATTTTACAAAATGATGCAGAGGAGAAGGCAGGCTGAGCTGTAATGAGTCTCAAGGCAACCATTTTCAACGGAGATACTGAAGTTTATTTGGAAAGGAGCTCCCTGATTGGTGTGCCTTATTCAGTGTTAATGAGCTTGATGAGTTGAAATGTTTTAATGTGGACATCTGAGGCTACCAAATGATAATCTTGCAGTCAGTACTTTTGGAAAGTGAAAATGCTTTGGATTGAATTTGTTCCATTTAGATTCAGTTTGCAACATGTTTGAAACCTCGCTATTTAAGTAGTGATTCATTTTGTTGCATGTTATAAAGAGCGTTTATAATAAATATGATTTTTTTAATGTTCTATCATGGGATGTGGGCATTGCTGGCTGGGCCAGCATTTATTACCCCGTCCCTAGTTGCCCCCTTGAGAAGGTGGGAGTGAGCTGCCATCTTGAACCGCTGCAGTCCATGTGCTGTGTGTTGACCCACAATGCCCTGAGGGAGGGAATTTCAGGATTTTGATCCAGCAACACTGAAGGAACGGCGATGTATTTCCAAGTCAGGATGGTGAGGGGCTTGGAGGGGAACTTGCAGGGGGTGGTGTTCCCACGTATCTGCTTCCCTTGTCCTTCTAGATGGAAGTGGTCGTGGGTTTGGAAGGTGCTGTCTGAGGATCTTTGGTGAATTCCTGCAGTGCATCTTGTAGATGGTACACACTGCTGCTACTGAGCGTCGGTGGGGGGAGGGAGTGGATGCTTGTGGATGTGGGGCCAATCAAGTGGATTGCTTTTTCCTGGATGGTGTCGAGCTTCTTGAGTGTTGTTGGAGCTGCTCCTATCCAGGCAAGTGGGGAGTATTCCATCACACTCCTGACTTGTGTCTTGTAGATGGTGGGGCAGGCTTTGGGGAGTCAGGAGGGGAGTTTTTTACCACAGTATTCCTAACCTCTGAATTGCTGTTGTAGTGACTGTGTTTATGTGGCAAGTGTAGTTAAGTTTCTGATCAATGATAACCCCCAGGATGTTAATAGTGGGGGATTCAGTGATGGTAATGCCATTGAATGGCGGGGTGGGGGAGCAACAGTTAGATTCTGTCTTATTGGAGATAGCCGTTGCCTGGCACGTGTGTGGCTTGTCACTTTTGAGCTCAAACATGGCCATTGTTGAGGTCTTGCAGCTTTTGGACAGTGACTGCTTCAGTATGTGAGGAGTCAGGATGGTGCTCTACTGAAATTAGGTCCAATTAGACCATCACATTTGTGCCTTTCTAATGATGGATGCGGTCCTATGGCTGCCAGTATAAGCCTGAAATGAAAATGAGTGAAACTCACCTCCAACCTCCACTCCCTCAACCACCAAAGTTCAGTCACAGCAGTGTGTACCACCTACATGCTCAACTGCACATTTAGGTTCACAGAAACAGTTCTTGTGGGCGGCACGGTGGCACAGTGGTTAGCACTGCTGCCTCACAGCGCCAGAGACCCGGGTTCAATTCCCGCCTCAGGCGACTGACTGTGTGGAGTTTGCACGTTCTCCCCGTGTCTGCGTGGGTTTCCTCCGGGTGCTCCGGTTTCCTCCCACAGTCCAAAGATGTGCAGGTCAGGTGAATTGGCCATGCTAAAGTTGCCCGTAGTGTTAGGTAAGGGGTAAATGTAGGGGTATGGGTGGGTTGCCCGTAGTGTTAGGTAAGGGGTAAATGTAGGGGTATGGGTGGGTTGCGCTTCGGCGGGGCGGTGTGGACTTGTTGGGCCGAAGGGCCTGTTTCCACACTGTAAGTAATCTAATCAAATCTAATCTAATCAAAGTAATCTAATCTAATCAAAACACTGACCAGGTTCCTGCTATTAACAAGACTATCGTTTATTCCAAAATTAAGCTCTAGCTACTGGTAAACAAAACAATGAACCACCGACATATACTTTGCTCCTTGGAACTCTAAAACCTTTTTAAAATCCCTACATAGACAGACAATACACAAGATTGGTGTTACCAGTGGGGAAACACAGTTCAATAACACCAGTTCACAGGCTTCAATGAGATATTCCTTTATCTTCCCAAGACCATCTGTTTATTGATCCTCTTTCTCCACATTCTCAGTTCTTTACTGAGAATCCAGGGACTACACATTACTTGTTCAGTTTCATAGTCACTACTTAGTGGCAACAACCTCTAACAAAGTGCTGGAAAAAGAGAACTGACTGTCTCTAGACTCGAGTTACTCTGCTGCAGAGATACAGAGATAGACCCTGCTGCTTCCAGTCTGGAGACCTTCTGCCTCTGTATTGTTCACTTACATCAACTGCTCAGGATCCAATAGAAGAGTTATCTTCAGGCTTATCTCTCCTCTTCCACTGCCTGAAAAGCAGCCATGTAAACACAACTGACAATGAGTCCCAGTCACTAGTTTTTAAAAGCGCAACAATTCTTTTCTGAGTTTTTTTTTTAAATCAATCCTTTTCCCATTTTATTCCACAATCAAAACTACAGAAAAACCAGACATTGAAGTCTTTACAGTAACAGAGTCCCTGACCTGACAGAAACAGAGCAAGGACTTTGAACACACTTGAGAGATGAGTCCCTAACCCACCTTTTGGCCTGGTGTCAGCCATTATGCATATGTTGGGTACTCCTTGTGCCAGAATTGGTGCTGCTGGTTTGCCCACGAGGCTGGGCAACAAAGTATGGATGGCACAAGGTGGTTTGCCCCAGTTTTGGAAAATACCCTTCTGCCGTAGCATGCCGTTTTCCATTCCTCACACTAGTCATCCTGTAGCCGGTGTAACTAGGCTGCTAAATTGGTGCCACATTGTGGTTAATTTTGTGCTCAGGACCTATAGCTACTGGAAACTCGATTCATACTGCCTAGCCTCTCACAATGGCCCTGTACATTTGTAATCTGGTCCACAAGCTGGACTGTGGCCCACCAGGAATTGTATCGCAATCTAAAAACACCCTTGTGCCGTCTTCACCATTACATATAGCACTTTCTGGATGGCAGTATCTTGCAGTGCCTAATACAACCAGGGCAGCGGAGGCAGGATGGGTGAGAAATCCAGTGGATGGCATCAACTTACCAGCCTGGCCTCTTCTTCAATGTCAGACATTCACAAGATGGGTGAAACGCCAACCCATCACTCACTGTCCTCACTTCTAGTTGACATCCTGCCGTTGTTGGGTTCTACCCCGTTTGCCAGTCCCTGCCATTCATTGCCCACTGGACCTCCATCCCAGGGATGTCACTGACGAATTCTGATAGGAATGTTTGCGGCCAGCAGTTCATCAGTCATGGCTAGGTTCACCTGTATCCCAGAGAGTCATTGTACCAGTCAGTCTGAGAATAAGCACTGGTGTTAATCTGATGGTTTCATAAATCCTAACCAGAACAGACTTGAATGGGTAATTTCCCCATCAGTCACGCATGTTATAGACCAGACCAAACTCCTTCAAAATATATCAAGGAGATAGCCTAGATTTGAACTTTTTATTGTGTTTAAAAGCAAGTGTAAGCTGTGTTCTAGATGTGGTTTACTTGGTCCACCAAGAGGCTTTAAGCAAACTATACTTTATTCTTACACCACAGTTAAAATACAAACAAAAAAGGAAGAATTGGCGTAATGTTAATTCTATCAAAATACTTCACAAAATAATGTGTTATTTAGCTACAAATCATCAACTGTTCCAAAATGCATAAACACACCCTTGGAAAAGGCAAATTCAGCAAAACAGATTTTCCTCACATGCTATCTCCTCCAGTCCAGGAGAAGGAACCAACAGAATGAATCCAGCTAGAGAGAGAACTCGAGCTATTAGCTGCAGCAGGGAGAGAGAGGCAGAGCGCTATATCTATCTGCTTCAACAGCCAACTGCAAATCCCGAATGAAAGCAAAACTGAAACCCTGGCTCTGTGGGAGCTTGACTCCACCTACTTTGGTCTAATTTAAAACAAACACTCGAGGCGCTCAAAGTTATTTCCCCACTGCTTTTGAAACAGATAATCCGGTAACACTGTGGCAACCCCTGTTTGCAAGAAGGGCAGCACAGAACACATCTCCCTTAAAGACACAGTACCGTCACACACACAACATGAAGTGACTGGGATTGAGTTTACGCACTTCATTTGTATTTTGTAACTATCCTTCAATAACTGCATTTTGCTGAAGAAATAATCCTGCTTTTATCAGGAGGTGTTACTGTAGTTTAGCAAGACAGGTTATGTTTGCTGAATGAGCAGACTGCTCTCTGCTGGGCAAAAATCAAACAGTTTGTGCTAGTTTCTGGTAATGTACCTTGTGGTGCCCAATACAACCGGGCTATTAGCTGCCGACTGTTTGTAGCAAGACCCACTAAAGGTCCTCCAACCTATAAGATGATGCAGTGATGTCAATGATATAATGTGTGAAGGCACTGAGTGGCTCCAAATCAGGATCATGGTAGACTCTGGTTGTGTACCAAATGTAATTTAAATAGAATCACTCAGACCCTGAATAATTGTGGTACAATGTGGAAGCAGGCCATTCAGTTCATCCCAACCCTCCAAAGAGCATCCCAACCAGACCCACCCACTACTCTATCCCTGTAACACTGCATTTCCCGCGGCCAATTCACCTAACCTGCGATTCTTTGGACTGTGGGAGGAAACTAGAGCAAACCCATGCAGACACAGGAGGAATATGCAAACTCCACACAGACAGTTGCCCAAGGCTGGAATCAAACTGTGGTCCCTAGTGCTGTGAGGCAGCAGTGCTAACCACTGAGCCACCATTCCATCCAATGAGCTATTGATCAAATCTCATCAGATTCTGAAGGGGCCAGGGAAAATGCTGAGAGGTTTCCCCTCATGGGAGTGTTTCGGACCAGAGGGTATAGTCTCAGAATAAAGGGGTGTTATTTTAAGACTGAGATGAGGAGGAATTCCTTCTCTGAGAGGGGTGAGTGTATTTGGAACTCTTTGCCACACAAAGCTGTGGGGGCAAAGTCCTTGTGTATAGTTAAGGCTGAGAGTCACAGAGTCATAGAGATGTACAGCACAGAAACAGACCCTTCGGTCCAACTCATCCATGCTGACCAGATATCCTGAATTAAATTAGTCCCGGTTGTCAGCATTTGGTCCATATCCCTCAAAACCTTTCCTATTCATATACCCATCCAGATGTCTTTTAAAAGTTGTAATTGTATCAGCCTCCACCACTTCCTCTGGCAGCTCATTCCATACACGCACGACCCTCTGTGTGAAAAAGTTGCCCTTTTAAATCTTCCCTCTCTCACCCTAAACCTCTAGTTCTGGATTCCCCCACCCCAGAGAAATGACCTTGTCTATTTACCCTTCATCCCTCAGCCTCCAATGCTCCAGGGAAAACAACCCCAGCCTATTCAAGCTTTCCTTATAGCTCAAATCCTCCAACCCTGGCAACATACTTGTAAATCTTGTCTGAACCCTTTCAAGTTTCACAACATCCTTCCTATAGCAGGGAGACCAGAATTGAACACGGTATTCCAAAAGTGGCTGAATCAATGTCCTGCACAGCCACAACATGACCACCCAACTCCTTTACTCAATGCACTGACCAATAAAGGAAAGCGTACAAATGCCCTTCTTCACTATCCTATCTACCTGTGACTGTACTTTCAAGGAGCTATGAACCTGCACTCCAAGGTCTCTTTGTTCAGCAACACTCCCATTATACACTTACCATTAAGTGTATAAATCCTGCTAAGATTTGCCTTTCCAAACACTCCATCTGCCACTTCTTGGCCCATTTGCCCATCTGATAAAAATCCCGTTGTACTCTTGAGATAACTTTCTTTGCTGTCCACTACACCTCCAATTTTGGTGTCATGTACAAACTTACTAACCATACCTCCTATGTTCACATAGAAGAAAGTGAGGACTGAAGATGCTGGAGATCAGAGTCAAGAATGTGGTGCTGGAAAAACACAGCAGGTCAGGCAGCATCCGAGGAGCAGGAGAATCGATGTTTCGGGCATAAGCCCTTCATCATGCTCTCATTCCTGTGTAAACAGTGATGCAAAATATTAATTTAGTATCCCACCGATCTCCTGCGGTTCCACATATAGGCTGCCTCGCTGGTCTTTAAGAGGCCCTAATCTCTCTCTGAGTTACTCTTTTGCCCTTAATGTACTTATAGAGTCTCTTTGTTTTTTTCCTTCACCCTATTTTTGCCCTCCTGATTTTCTCTTAAGTATACTCCTACTGCCTTTATACCTTTCTAGAGATCCCTGCTGTCTATACTTGACATATGCTTCCTTCTTTTTCTTGACCAGAGCCTCAATTTCTCTAGTCATCCAGTATCCCCTACACCTACTAGCCTTGCCTTTCACCCTAACAGGAACATACAGGATGGCATGGTGGCTCAGTGGCGAGCACTGCTGCCTCACAGCGCCAGGAACCTGGGTTCGATTTCAGCCCCAGGTGACTGTCTGTGTGAAGTTTGCATGTTCTCCCTGTGTCTGCGTGGGTTTCCTCCCACAATCGAAAGATGCGCAGGATCAGTGAATTGGTCATGCTAAATTGCCCATAGTGGTCAGGAATGTGTGGGTTAGGTGCATTAGTCAGGGGTAAGTGTAGAGTGGTAAGGGAATGGGTCTGGGTGGGTTATTCTTCGGAGGGTCAGTGTGGACTTGTTGGGCCAAATGGCCTGTTTGCACACTATAGGGATTCTATGAAATACTGTCTCTGGATTCTTGTTATCTCATTTCTGAAAGAGAGGGAGATTCTTGATCAGTCGAGAATCATGGGGTTAAGGGGAAAATGTATGAAGTGAATGTCGGATCAGCCATGATCCTGTTGAATGGTGGAGCAGGCTCGAGGGGCCGCATGGCCCACTCCTGTTCCTATTTCTGATGGTAACCCTGTGGTTCCATTGTGGAGAGACACTGGTAGGAAGCATGTCATGGGATATCATGGCATGTTACCTGTGGTTTCCTGTGTACTGAATGTAACAGATGGAAGGGTGTGCTGCTATGAATTGGGTGCACTGGGATGTCGGGACCCTGAAATCAGACCTCTCTGGCTCCAAATGAACGGATTCAGGTTGTCATTGTTTCCTTTCACTTTTGACAGAAAGGCTGGAAGGATGGATCACTGAGCCGCAGATTATCCCGAGATGAACAAACACCAGCTGTGATTCCGGAGTCACCGACAGCGCTTACTGACATCCCAAAGAAGGAGATGGAAGAACAGGATGCTGCAGTAGGTCTTCGATGTAATCTTCATCTCCTTTTCTTGGTCATTAGAGTGGCCCACATCATGCAGTCCTGGGACAATCAGCTTCAAATACGGCAACAAACAATAGATTGTTCTTACAGGGTTAAAAGTAAAGAAGGTGCACAGATTTTCAATATATAAACATGTGAGTTAGGTACAGGAGTAGACCACCCAGTCTCTTCAGCTGGCTGTGCCATTTATTAAGATGATGGCTGATCCATTCAACCCCAGTTTCCCAGCTGCCCCTCCCGATAAAGTTTGATTACTCAAGAATGTTTCTACCTCTGCTTTAAAAATGAATGTGCTGGGCTGCACTGGCCTGGGGATGAGAATTCCACAGACTCATAACCCTCTGAGAGGAAAGAATTGTCCATCTTAAATGGGAGACTCCTCATTTTTAAGTTACTTTAGTCTCTTCTACAAGATGACACATCCTTTCAGCTTCCCACTTGTCAAGATCATAGAATCCCTACAGGCCATTCGGCCCATCAAGTCCACAGTGATCCGCTGAAGAGCATCCCACCCAGACCCACCCCACAACCCTGCATTTCCAATGGATAACCCACCCAGCCTGTACATCCCTGGACACTAGGGGCAGTTAAGCATGGCCAATCCATCTAACCTGCACATGTGGGAGGAAACTGGAACACCCAGAGGAAGCCCACGCAGACACAGGGCGAATGTGCAAACTCCACATAGATAGTTGCCCAAGGTTGGAATTGAACCCAGCTCACTGTAAGGCAGCAGTGCTAGCCACTGTGCCACCCCAATCAAATCTGTTTCACTCAGATCACCTCTCATTCTTTTAAACTTCAATAAATACAGGCCCAGCCCATCCAACCTTTCCTCATAAGACAATCCCTTCATCCCAGGTATCAGTTGCTTCTCACGCTGTCTTAAGTAAAGAGATTGAAACTGTACACAGTCCTCCAGCTGTGGTCCCACTAATATCCAATATCGCAAATCTTTCCCCTTGTAATAAATGACAACATTTCATTTACCATCATAAACACAATGGGCAAAATGTTTTGTGGGAAGATCTATCTAATAAGGTGTACCAGAAACAAAAATACTCCTGAAAATATTAATACTTATTTTGTTCAGACAAATTACTTACCAGTGGGGTAAACATTTGAGGAGGTTCAGTTGGTACTTTATGAAATATTGACACCACTGCACATAAAGTTGGCCACCATTATTTGTAAAGGACTTCAGAAAAGCCAAACAAAACTCTGAAAACAATCAATAATGCTGAGTAGCTAAAGTCTTTCTGTGTGGCCAAAAACAACATGACTTATGGAGAGCTATGATGTTAGTTTGATAAAGGTGTGAAGAGACATAGTCCATGTTTTATAAGGAGAGTGAAGGGACCTCATCCACAAGTGTTGTTATTCCATCATTACTGGTGAACACGTACACAAGCAGTTTGGCAACTTTCCTGTAGTCAAGATCAAGGGGAGTCAGAAGCAGTGGGGACAAGGAAACATGCAACAACACAATGAAACTAACCAAGAGAGCACAACTAACCAAAAAACTGAAACCGAGTAAGAGATTGAAACTGACCAAGGGAGCATAATTGAGCTATTGTAACAGACTGAGCAATTACAACGGAGTAAGCAAGTGCAGTTGACCAGCAGGATGAAACTGACTAGAAACTCTTTAAGATAGTGAAGTGAAAGTGACAAAGGAATTAAGAATACTTTGTGAAGTGATTCAACTGACTGAGGGAGCAAGAAACCTGATCTTGTTCAGTTGGTTAACATCCCCTTTTCCCAGAACAAAACTCAACCCAGTACAAATTTCACAGCAGTAATATTCTTAATAAGTTCATATTCATTTCCAACTATGATACATATCCATTAATAATCTCTGAATGGGATTGTTTTTAGAAAAGATTTAAACTTCCATTTGTAATCAGAGGTTTATATGTAGATATTTACAGCACAGCAATAAATTAATTGCTCCCACTGGTCCAGACAGACTTCCTCCCACCCCATCTCACCCTATCACCATTCCTTCTTTCCCCCATGTATTTATCTTACATACCTCTGTTAGTCATCTCAACTGGCCCACATTCATGTTGATCTTGAATTATTTTAATTACTGCCTATATATTCAAATCATGAGTAACTGTCAACAGCTTTGAAGTCACGGGCCCCCTTCTGGTGCAGGGGTAGTGTTCCTACCCCCCCAGACCAGAGGGCCTGGGTTCAAGTCCTACCTGTTCCAGAGGTGAATAATAACATCTCTGAGAAGGTTAGTAATCACACACCATCAGGTTATAGTCCCAACAGGTTTTTTTGGCAGCACCAGCTTTCAGAACACTGCTCCTTCATCAGGACAACCACCTGATGAAGGGGCAGCGCTCCGAAAGCTAGTGCTTCCAAATAAACCTGTTGGACTATAACCTGGTGGTGTGTGATTTTTAACTTTGTGCACCCAGACCAAAACTGGCACCTCCAAATCATCTCTGAGAAGGTTGATTAGGAAACATAGGTTAAATAATAACAGGCAATTTAAAAGTTCATTTCCAACTTTAATAAGGCAGTCTATTCAATTTTTTTAATTGATTTTTTTTAATCACCCTGTTCAGAGATGTTATTACACACCTCTGGAGGAAGTGGGACTTGAACCGAGTCCTTTTTGGCTCAGGGTTAGGGACACTACCACTGCACCACAAGAGGGTAGAAGTACATATTTGCTGCAGCTTGGGTATATATTTCACCCGTCATGATCTGTGTTGATGAGGCAGCCAATTACAAAGAGTACAAAAGGCTTGTGACTTGTCATTCCTTCCTGAACTAAGGGAGCTTCTGTCAAGTCTGAACCCAGGGATAATAAACTAGTTGACCTTCATTAAAAGGAATTTGAACAATTCTGTCAAATAATTCTCCAAATGTCAGATAATTCTAGTTAACTTTGCAGTGAAAGGACACAGTAAATGAAATTGGGCAAAACAAAGACATCAAAAGTGATGAGATTCAATTACAGCATTTGATGATTTGATTGTGATCTCAATACATTGGATTGCAAACAGAAACTTGTCTTCTGCATGCTGATGTCACTGCCAGAAGCAAAACAGAGGCTGAGATGAGACATTGTGAGATATGGACAGAAGATGTGGAGGGAAGGTGACAAAAAACAAGAACAGAGTGAGGGAGGTGGAGAACGACGTGTGAGAGTTAGACAAGGGAGGGAGAGAGTTGGAGAAGACTATAAAATATTGGAGCTGAAGTAGGCCATTTAGTACATATGGTCTCTGTTGTCATTCAATGAGATCTTGGCTGATCTAATCCTCAACTCCTGCCTTTTCCACATTGCCCTTATTCCCTTCCTGACTAAACATCTCTCTGTCTCAGCCTTGAATATACTTAATGACCCAGCCTCAACAGCCCTGGTGGTAAAGAATTCCACAGATTCTGTCTGCTGTGAGAGAAGAAATTCCTCCTCCTCTCTGTCTTAAAGGTGGGGAAAGAAGGGAAAACAAGAGGAAACAACTTTTTAGCATCTCACCTGTCAAGCCCCCTAAAAATTTTAGATATTTCAATCAGGTCACCTCATTATTCCTTCCCTACCTTTTATTTTAGCCTGCTGGACACACTTTCCTCATTCCTGAAGAAGGGCTCATGCCCGAAACATCGATTCTCCTGTTCCTTGGATGCTGCCTGACCTGCTGCGCTTTTCCAGCAACACATTTTCACCTCATTATTCTAAACTCCAAGTACAAACACAACGTATTCAATTTCTCATAAGACACTCCCTCCATATCCAGGATCAGCCGAGTGAACTTTTTCTGGACTGTCTCCAATGTCAGTCCATCTTTCCTTAGCTAAGGGGACCAAAAACCATTCATAGTAATCCAGCTGTGGTATGAGTAGCTTGAAATGTTGGAATCGACTCAAACAGAAGTTCTCTCTGTCCTGATAAGATGCTAAAGATCCCACAGAGCTGACTGTGAAGGAGCCTGGGAGCTGTGGTGGGAAGACAAATATGGCAAAGCATGTTGCATCTGCAGCATATCATCTGACCTGCCATCTGTCGTGTCGTTTACTAAAGTTATGAATTAAATCACTCTAATACCCCTGCTCTTTACACTTGAAGAATCTCCATTTTGATGGCTGTTGTATTTTACCCCTTTTTTAACGCACTCATATCAATATTGTATCAACCAAGCTATTCTAGAGAAAAAGAATAAGAGAACTTTTACTTTAAAGACTAAAAATACTCACCAATCTTACACATCGATAATGTGGGAGCTGCTGGACACAAGGTGGTTCATAGTGAGCACTTCTGTAGTAGGTGTTTGCAGCTCCAGCAACTTTGAATCTGAATTGAGGAGCTGGAGTCTGAGCTTCAGACATTGCATCATAGCAGGGAGGGCGATAGTTACCTGGACACCATATTAGACAAAAGCAACCTCTTCCCTTCCATAAAAGCCAAACACTGTGTGTGCCGGAAATCTGAAACATCGGCAGAGAATGCTGGAGAAACTCAACAGGTCTGGCAGCACCCGTGGAGAGAGAAACCGAGTGAATATTTCGAGTCTGGTGTGAGTCTTCTTCAGGAGTGGAGATAATTTTGTCAAAGAATCATACTGGACTCAAAGCGTCCACTGTGTTTTTCTCTCTCCACAGATGCTGTCAGATCTGCTGAGTTTCTGCAGCATTCTCCATCCTCTGCTTGATTCCTTGAGATGTCCAACTCTGATACTTTATTGAATGTCCCACTAAGTTGGCTACTTATGTTTGCTCTCAACACCGAGTCTATCTGAGTCAGTTCATAAGGATCTAGTTTGTGGTCCCTTCGATAGGATGCCCTTTCAATGCACCCCTTGGAGACAAGCCTGCTCAAAGATGACAGCTCCAGGATTTTTAACTACAGGTTTCACTTCAGTGCCAACTGTAAATTACAAAATGCACAAACTCAATCCAAGCCTGGACTGAAATTACTGGATAAATTTGATGAAGGGAATTACGGAGATGGAGAAGGACACACACACACGCATAAAAACATTCACACAAATGCTCTTACACACTGTTGCACTCTCACAAACGCTCACCACATATGCAGACACACGCACACTCAGACACAAACACAGAGACACGCTTACATTCACACTCACACAAACACACACAGACACCTGCTCACCCCCACAGACATACGTGCACACACCCGCAAACTCTCTTATTTATACAATCACTTTCTTTTTAAAAATGTACTTTCCTTCATGTCAGAGCTGTGGGAGTGAGGAGATTGATCATTCTGGATAGGGAGAGAGAAATTCACAGACCTATCCTTCACAGCTATCCATCGTATATTCTTTCATGCTTGGCTCTTTGTGGTGAACATCAAGCACAGACAATATTTTTTCCTGTCCTGCTGAGGTTTTGAGTTGTCAGCTTTGTTTGGCAGGGGTTGAGGTTAGCTTTTTTTTCTGTCACAAGCTGTTGGTGCACCTTTGCTAATGTTCCTGGTCGCCACGTGTACATGAGTAGCCTAATTGGCACCACAAGCGGGCAGACTTCTTGGCATGAGCCCAACTGGTCAGGGGCGTAAGTGGCGATGGACAATCACTCAGTTGATGGCCTGTCCTGAGGAGGAGAAAGGCGTTTTGTGTATTGACTAAGGACAGCAGTCCAAAGAAACAAAGACACTGCCCAAAAAAGGCCATTAATTTGCTGTGGTGCGGGTGCATAATACACTTGACAGGAACCTTTCAGTGTTTTCTGTTGCAAAAGTTGTTAAGGTTGCATGAAGTGTACTTGTATGAATAACCACTCGAGTGATTAATTTGGCTCTCACAGATCTGAAATATAATATAATACACACACAATGTAACCCAGGGAATTCTGGGAAATGACTGCTTTTGGCACCGCTGAATCTGGCTCTCAGCAGATTATTTTTGTTCAGTTAAGCCACAGACAAGGATCTCCACGTTTGCTGACTTCGATGAATCTTACCCCCTGTGCTTTGGGAGGAAGGAAGCTGAAAGCAAGGTCCTTCTGTCTTAAACTTAACCGTATACGCAGATGAGCACTGATCTGGTTTTAAAATATTGTTGTAACAACAACAACTTACATTTATAAAGCACCTATAACACAAGAAAGCAGTCCAAGGTGTTTCACAAGAACCGGCATGGTGGCTCAGTGGTTAGCACTGCTGCCTCATAGTGCCGGCAACCTGGATTCGATTCCAGTCTTGGAGTGTCTGTGTGGAGTTTCCACATTCTCCCTGTGTCTGCGTGGGTTTCCTCCCACAATCCAAAGATGTGCAGGTTAGGTGAATTGGCCATGGGAAATTGCCCCATAATGTTAGGTGCATTAGTCAGGGGTAAATATAGGGTAGGGGGATGGGTTACTCTTTGGAGGATCAGTGTGGACTCGTTGAGCCGAAGGGTCTTTTCCATACTGCAGGAAATCTCTTCAAGAAGGAAGTGTGACACCAAGCCACATCATGACAGTGATTGCCTGAGAAAGGGTGCAGAGGAAATATGTCAGGATATTGCCTGGGCTGGATAATTCAGCGATGAAGAGAGACTGGATAGGCTGGTGTTGTTTTCCTTAGAGCTGAGGGTGAATCGGATGGAAGTGTATCCAGTTCTGAGGGGAATAGACAGGGTAGATGGATAGAAACATTTCCCCTTAGTCAAGGAGTCAGTGACCAGGGGGCACAGTAAGGAGCACGAAGTTTAAAGGGGGATTTGAGGAAATACTTTTTCACCCAGTGGGTGGTGAGAATCTGAAACTCACTGTCAGAAAGGGTGGTACAGGCAGAAACCCTCAATACATGTAAGAACTATTTTGATAGTGAGATAGCATAAAGCTACAAGCCAAGTGTTGGAACAGAGCATCAGAATGGATGGAGGTTTGATGACTAGCACAGACACGATGTGCCAAAGGGCCTCATTCCACACTGTAAAAACCCGACGACTCGAGAAGCAGAGTTGGGTTGACTGAGAAACATAATCGAGAACGTTGGTTTTCAGGCCCATCTCAAATGAGGAAGGTGAAGTGGAGAGGTTGGCTGGAGCAATCAAACTCGAGGGTGCTTAAGGAGATGAGATGAGCAGAGTCCCCAGGGAGGTGTAGGGACTGGAGGAGATTACAGAGATAGGGAGGGGGTGTAGGGGCTGGAGGAGGTTACAGAGATAGGGAGGGGGTGTGGGGGCTGGAGGGAGCTACAGAGATAGGGAGGGGATGTAGGGGCAGTGGGACGTTACAGAGATAGGGAGGGGATGTAGGGGCTGTATGGGTTTGGGGGAGGTTACAGAGATAGGGACAGGGTGTAGGGACTGGAGGAGATTACAGAAATAGGGAGGGGGTGTGGGGACTGGAAGACGTTACAGAGATAGGGTGGGGTTTTAGGGGTTTAGAGGAGGTTACAGAGATAGGGTTGGGGTGGATGCGGTTACAGAAGTAGGGAGGGGTGTAGGGGATTGAAGGAGGTGACAGATAGGGAGGGGGTGTAGGGGCTGGAGGAGGTTACAAGATAGGGAGAGGGTGTAGGGGCTGGAGGGGGTTATAGAGATAGGGAGAGGGTGTAGGGGCTGGAGGAGGTTACAGAGATAGGAAGTGGGTGTAGGTGCTGAAGGAGGTAACAGAGATAGGGAGGGAGTGTAGGGGACTGGAGGAGGTTACAGAGACAGGGAGGTGGGGTGTAAGGGATTGGAGGGGGTGATGGAGACAGGGACAGTTGACGCTATGACAGGATTTGTAAATGTGGATGCGAATTTTCAAGTTTTGGTGTTGTTCCCCTGGGAGTGAGTTTAGGATAAGGAGCACGGGGTGGGGGTATGATCAGAGAATAGGACTGACTGAGTTTGTTCATGGGCACCAGAGTTTTGGCTGACCCCAAGTTTCCAGCGGTTCGTATGTGTTGGAATAATAACATCTCCAGGTATGGAGATGTTGTTGTGGGCTACAGCAGCAGATGAGCTGAGGCTGAGGTGAGGTCAACAAGCTTATCTCAGGATCAAATTTTACAGCCGGGTTCTGGATAGACTGGTTCTCTGTCAGAGACAGGTGGAGTCAGGAGCTCAAGATCAGAATTTGGAGCAGGGAAAGTAAACCATGACATCAGTCCGCCCGATATCGATCCCTGAATTCCTGCTCAGCCAGGATGGGATGTTGGATCGGCAGTCTGGGAACGCAGCACCAATGGAGGGAGAGAAGGAAAGAGGGAGAGAGAGGGAGGCGATGGTGAGTTCGAGCTGGGGGTGGGTCAGTGTCTGTGGGAAAACGAACAGTGTGTCTTCAGATGGCGTCACTGAGGGGCAGCACAGAGATGAGAAATAGGAGGGGAACAAGGATCGATCCTTGGGTGATTATCTGAGGGAACAGGAGCAGGAAGAGAAGCCATTGTGAGTGATTCTCTGGTTACGAGGAGGTGGATAAGGAAGGAAATGGGTGACAGTGGAGAGGGGCTGGAGGAAGATGGGATGGTCACTGTGTCAGAGGCTGCAGACAGCTCGAGGAGACTGAGGAGGGAATGTTTACCACAGTCAGTCACACAGGAACTGATCAGAGCTGTTTCCAACAGAGGCACGGACAGGAACCTGAGTGGAGTGTTCAATCATGGAGCTTTAGGAAAGATCGGAATGGATGTGTGAGGTTCAAAGAGGAAAGGGAGGCTGGAGGTGGGACGGACAATTGTAAGGATGGCTGGGTGAAGCGATGGTTTGTTTTGGAGGAGGGGGTGACAACGACAAATGTAAAGGGGAGAAAGAGGGACAACATCTGAAGAGAGAGAGAGAGAGAAAAAACCATTCACAATGTTGGCTATCATGGAGACTGTGAGGGACAGTTGGGTGGTCAACAGTTTACTGGGACTAGGAGCAAGAGGTGGGTCTGATAGACAGGTGAATTTAGAAAAGGCAAGAGAGGAAGGTGGAGAGAAGCCAGAGGAAGATTTCAGAATCAGGCTTCAGGAGAACAGGAAAGGGAGGTGCCTATTGGGTGATTGGAAAGGGAGCTATCCAGTTGGGAGATTGGAAAGGGAGCTATCCAGTTGGGTGATTGGATGAGGTTGAAGAGGTAATGGAGAGGGGTTTACAAAATCGGTTTTCAGTGAAGAAGGCATAGGATGATCCTGGAAGAGTGCGCATTTTAGCAGACCAGAGGAGGACCCGATTTTGTTTCAGGTGGTTCAGCCAAGGCTGATGGCACCTGAGGTGGAACCTTGCGTGTATTAAATTTGGAGTTCATTCATTCTCAGAAGTGGAACAAGATCATCATTCCAGTCGCTGAAGGTCGAGCAGTTTAAGCCCAGTGAAATAAAGGTTATCATTTTGACTTTGGCCAGCAGTGTAGTATGAGAGATGCCCATGATATGCCGCTCTTCATTTCAGTTTCCAAGGACAGGTTGACTGAATCTGGCATTGTCCGTTTTACACTAGCAACAATGTTGTAACTCCTTGCCAGGCTCTGAAAGTTTCTGAACTCCGAAGCAAGTCAGATGGAATGCATTCTCTGAAACATGCGTTTCTTGCTTCCTTCTTTTTCCAATGTTTCCACAGCCTCACTCCCTCTCTCTGTCTCGCTGTGTAACCTTTGTCCAGCCTGAACCACCCTCCAAGATCTCTGCAGTCCATCTCTTGTGCATCACTGAGTTTTGCTTCGCTGCCATTGGCCTCTCGTTGCCTTAACCCCAGCATCGCTCTTTGTTTTACTGGTCCTGAGCAGAGATGCAGCACGGTAGGCAATTTCTCTCGCAACCTGGCTTTCAGAAACATCCCATCGATTCAGCTGTCCTGGAATTTAATTGGGGACCTGGGAGCAGAGAGTTGCTCAGGAGTGGGCTGTGCCAATGGTGCTATTATAGCTAAAGTCAGGAGACCAGCTTCCAACATGAAAATGCCCTCCCGCCAAGGCCAGTTGTCAGAGTTGGGGCATCTCCAAAGAAACAGAAGTCCTGTAAATGGATCCTCTTCTAGGTTTGAAATAAAAGAAGCAAAGAATGTGCACTTATATTGTGCCTTTTATGACATCCCAAAGCATTTTACTCTCAATTAGGTTCTTTTTGGAGCATGAGCATTTTGCATCTTTACACCTTCCTACATTTCTGCTCCCAAGATAAGTGCAGGTATTGCAACAGTGCAAATCATTGTAATCTTGCTTTGGAGTCAAAAGGTCCACTTTGGAGACTTATTACAAAATGCAGGCTGCATTGTCTTTCAGATGAGACACGGAGCCTTGAGACCTCATCTGCTCTCTCAAGTGGATGGAAAAAAAAACCTCATGTCTAAGATGAGCAGGGGAGTTCTGGTCCCAGCCAATGTTTATCTGTCAACCAGCAACACTGGAAAACAGCTTAATCCGTTTATTATTATATCGCTGCTTGTGGGAGCTTGCTGTTCCCACATTATACTCTGTATTTCCAGTCATACAATAGCAACAGTGCCTGAAGCAGTTACTACTGCTGAAAAGCACTCTGGGACATCCGAAGGTTGGGAAAGGTGCTACAGAATGTGTGTCTGACTTTTGCTTCCTGTGCCAAGTGCTATGCTGATATCAATATCTGATACAGGATAACTGTCACTGCCCTCTTTGTGAAGCCTGGCACAGCTTGGATAGTGGTGGCACAGCTTGGGTAGTGGCAGCCCAAGCATTTCAATACCTCCTTTCATCTGGATGTTCAGGGGCAGACTCTTATGGCAATGTGTTGAGAGTGCTTGTAGGGGCTCAATAAATGACTTATGACTAGCGGTTACAGTCAGTGTCAGGCTGGAGGCTCCCTGCCTCCATTCCTGATGAAGGGCTTTTGCCCGAAATGTTAATTTTCCTGCTCCTCGGATGCTGCCTGATCTGCTGTGCTTTTCCAGCACCGCTCTAATCTAGACTACAGTCAGTGTCAGTCCTGTTTACCAGCCAGTGTTTTGTATAATTACTGTGTATACTAATCCATCTGGAGCATATAGCCTGTGTAAGTGATAGTGTGGATTGGTGGCTAGCTGACCACACAATGAGAAACTGCAGCCCTGAGGTGATTCGACACACAACATTGAGGGAAGTCTCTTGCTGAGGCTGAGACAGTGTGTCCATTAACTCTCTCAAATTGACATGGAAACAAAACTGGTTGAAAGTGAGATTCAAGGACTGAGATAATCAAGTGGTTCATAGAGCAGAATGGTATTTGGGGCCGACATTAAAAATTAATTTTAAGATGAGAGGGACTATTTAGCACATCCGTGCAAGGAGATACTCGCATTGAGGTGATTCTTAATGATTTAACGATCACAAGAGTTTTGCCTTCAGTACATATTGTTGATCTTTCTAAAATGATGAATCTCCTGATAATGTTTACGTTTTTAAAAAATATTTAACCTATTTTTCGAATGAATCTGTTCAGGGATGTGATGACACACCTGTGGAGCAGGTGGAACTTGAACCCGGGCCTCCCAGCACAGGGATAGGGGCACTACCACAAGAGGGCCATAAATCGCCTGATAAGTTGGCCTAAAGTTGCAGTTTCAAGCTGTGCTTCTTTATTTAAAATAATAGGTTTTTTTGTACCCATAATAGTCACATTTAGCTGCAAAGGATCACACAGTTAAACTAGGCCAGGGGGATCCTATTTTTCAGGCACTTGTACGGCCTCCTAATGACAGAAAGGCAGCAGGATGTGTGCACACATCCAACCTGATGGGTGCCGACCACCATGTTGGCTGAGGACAAATAAGCAACATCCTTTACCCATGCCTGGAGCGGTCCATTTGCACATGAAAATAAGGGTCTGACCATCTGCCACAGTCCCCCATTGCAGCATTAACCAAGGCAACTGATCGTTCAAGCCTGCTAGGCCATTGCGTTCTGGGTAGGGGGCTCAGATGTGGCAATGAAGGGAAAGGAATGGCAGTGGTCACAGAATTAGGCTGAGCATACCTTCCACCCTGGACTCCATGGAAAGGGTGGATTAAAAAATACCAACGACATCGAAGGCCACTCAACGATCCTGAGTAAGGTGGAGGTACGATGGGCCAAATAGCCTCCTGCTGCTCCATATAAGTTCTATGAGGTAGGCCCAATGTTTATTCTACTCATTAAGAGTTCCAACAGGCACTAGGCCCCCTTGATCATTAAAGGTGCCTATTCCCTGCTTGGGTGGTAACTCAGGATTTGGTGCAGGCCAAACAGATACATGGTAAGTCTGCTTGAAGCAGTCACCCAATTCATGACTTAAGGGTCTCAGACGCTCCAAGACAGTCAGTGGCTGATTGATGGTCTCGACCTGAGGCAGTGGGATACCCCTTGGGAGCCATGCCCTTGCTTTTGAAGACCCCAGCTCTCTAGCCTGCAACTGTCACTGTGTGGAACTCCCCCTCCACAGGGTCTGATTCTGAGGAAGGTCGACCAGTGGCTGATATGCCACCACAATGTGGGCATTGTGCCTCTAGCACGGTATTTGAACCTTAAGGGGCAACATTTGTGTTAGCTTCCATAACATAAGAACTAGACAGAGTGACGTGGCACAGAAAGATTCATTCGACTCGTTTCTGCTACCCAAATGCCTTGCAGTTGTAGGCATTTCAGAAGCTGGGCTATGCTAAGCGTTTACAAACAGTAACACAGCAAGTCCTGCTTCAAGTGGCCCCAGTTAGGATGGAGACTGAGAGCTTTATAACCTAAAGTCACAGTGTAAATATCATAAGCACGATTCTTAAAGATAGATATATCGCATACTAACTGTGAGATATACTACAACAGCGGTGGCACCACTGCCTCATTGGCATGTGGTTCTTTGGGCATTCCCTGGAAGAGGCAGCGCGGTTCTCTTGCCAGCTCTGCAGCCAGCTGGTGAGACCCCCAATGCCTCAATAAGATCCTGCCTATTATTACCCAACACTGGGGGGGGAACAAAAAATAAATTGCAACATCTCTCCTGCTCATTGTCAGTCCAGTGCAAGCCCAAGCCAACTGCTCTTGGGACCCTGTTTCAAAAGCAGTGTGTTCCGCATGAATCCAGCCAACAGCGAAACTACCCAGCAAACCGAAACACAAAGCTGCCAGGGCTGCTGACTGCTTTCTCCAGAGAGGGGCTTCAAGCTCTCAGCCATTAAGAAGGCATTAATATTGAATGAGCCTAATGGGACAAGATGCCTCCATTATAAACATTTTAAATGATTGATGATGGATTAAAACAATGTATTTAGACTCCAACTGAAAGTTGGGTTCTGTCTGCAAACACCATCTGATATGATAGTCTGGGAATTTGCTTGTTTTTGCATTTTTGAGCTGGCAGTCCTGTCTGAATCATTAGGTTTAGCCAAAGGTGGGACGGTTGAAGACAGCTATTTGAATTGCATTATTGAAGAACCCGTAATGTATAAACACAGAAAATGCTGGCAAACGCTCAGCAACAGAGTCTATAGGCTCTGAGCCTAGAGAGACGATAGCAACAGAGGCTAGAGGTGATGGCCCCTGGCCCATCAATGGACAGCTCGCACCCTCCTCCTGAGCCATGCCCCATTGTAATGGGTGCGGATTGGGCATTCGTTAGCTACTCTGGGAGTTCACTGTGCTGCGTTGAATGGGGTGCTCACTGCCATAAAGCTGGTACCACATCCTTAGTGCCTTCCCCGACCTCCCTGCCAGACCTTCCCAAAATCACTTACAAGTCTGGGTGACATCTTCTATTTTTCCTTGGGATTGCTTGTAGTTCCAGCGGCCACCATTCCTCTCTGGGGCTACTGGGATGACAGGTTGGTTGGCCACTCCCAAGGGCAGGACTTCCTCCTCGATATGGGTACAAATGTTTTACACAGAGGGTGGTTCGCATGTGAACTGAGCGTCCTGAGGAAGTGGTGGATGTGGGTGAAATTACAACATTTAAAAGACATTTGGATAGATAATTGAAAAGGAAAGGTTTTAGAGGGATATGGGCTAGGATCAGGCAGGTGGAACTAGTTTAGTTTGGGATTATGTTCAGTTGGACCAAAGGGTCTTTTTCTGTGCTGAATGACCGTCAGTGCCACTGTTATCCAATGAATTCCACCCCTAGCGTGATCTGAATGGCAGACAGGCAGATGGCTGGTCAGCGAGATGCCAGCCAGTCTTTAGGTTTGGGGGCAATCTGTACCCTGGCAAAGTTCACCCTAATATTGTCAGAACCAAAAGAATTTAGAGATTTAATAATCTTTCCACAAGAATGGGAGATGGGAGCAAGAAATGACAGGCAAAATCTGTGATCGGTTGGAAAAGGAATGACAAAACGGATCATGGTGCAAGGCAGAAGGGGAATGATAAATGCACTGTGTGGAGTTCTGGTCACCTCACTACAGGAAGGTTGTAATAGCATTAGAGGAGCTTTCACCTGGATTTCCTTAGGATAGAGGAATTGAGCTATCAGGAGAGACAAAGAAGGCTTGGATTGTTTTCTTTTGAGCAGAGAAGACTGAGGAGGGACACGATTAAAAGGGATATGGACAGGGTGAATAGAGAGCAGCTGTTTCCTGCTTGGTTGAGGGGTCAATCACAAGGGGACTGAGGTTTAGATAAGGGAAGGAGATTCAGAGGGGATTTGGGGGAAAAAAATTCACTCGGCAGGTATTGGGAATTTGGGGAATGCACTGCCTGGGGAGGTAGTGGAGGCCAGAAACCTTACAATCTTGAAAAAATATTCAGATGAGCACTTGAAATATAATTCAAGGATATGGGACAAGTGCAGGAAATTGGGATTAATGCACTTTTTTTATTCCCTCATGTGATGAGGGCGTTGCTGGCTGGGTCAGCATTTATTCCCTATCCTTAGCTGCCCTCTGGGCAATTAAGAGTCAACCACATCACTGTGGGTCTGGAGTCACATGTAGGCCAGACCAGGTAAGGATGGCAAATTTCCTTCACTAAAGGGCAATAGTGAACCAGATGGGTTTTTCCAAACAATCGGAAGAGACATTTCAGTTGAATAAAGGGAACTATGGAGCTATGAGGGAGGAGCTGGCCAAAGTTCAATGGTGCAATACCTTAGCAGGGATGACAGTGGAGGAACAATGGCAGATCTTTCTGTGTATAATGCAGAAGGTGCAGGATCAGTTCATTCCAAAAAGGAAGAAAGATCCTATGAGGAGGCAGGGGTGGCCGTGGCTGACGAGGAAAGTTAAGAAACATATAAAGTCAAAAGAGAAAAAGTATAACATAGCAAAGATGAGTGGGAAAACGGAGGACTGGGAAGCTTTTAAAGAACAACAGAGGATTACTAAGAAGGAAATACGCAGAGAAAAAATGAGGTACGAAGGTAAACTGGCCAAAAATATAAAGGAGGATAGTAAAAGCTTTTTTAGGTATGTGAAAGGCAAAAAAATGGTGAAGACTAAAATTGGGCCCTTGAAGACAGAAACAGGGGAATATATTACAGGGAACAAAGAAATGGCAGAAGAGTTGAATTGCTACTTCAGATTTGTGTTCACTGGGAAAGACACAAGCAATCTCCCTGAGGTAACAGTGGCTGAAGAACCTGAACTTAAGGGAATTTATATTTGCCAGGAATTGGTGTTGGAGAGACTGTTAGGTCTGAAGGTTGATAAGTCCCTGGGGCCTGATGGTCTACATCCCAGGGTACTGAAGGAGGTGGCTCGAGAAATCATGGATGCGTTGGTGATTATTTTCCAGAGTTCGATAGATTCGGGATCAGTTCCTGCGGATTGGTGGGTGGCTAATGTTATACCACTTTTTAAGAAAGGTGGGAGAGAGAAAGCAGGAAATCATAGACCAGTTAGTCTGACCTCAGTGGTGGGAAAGATGCTGGAGTGTATTATAAAGGATGAAATTACGACACATCTGGACAGTAGTAACAGGATAGGTCAGAGTCAGCATGGATTTTTGAAGGGGAAATCATGCTTGACTAATCTTCTGGAATTTTTTGAGGATGTAACTCTGAAGATGGACAAGGGAGATCCAGTGGATGTAGTGTACCTGGACTTTCAGAAAGCTTTTGATAAAGTCCCACATAGGAGGTTAGTGAGCAAAATTAGGGTGCATGGTATTGGGGGCAAAGTACTGACTTGGATTGAAAGTTGGTTGGCTGATAGGAAACAAAGAGTAGTGATAAACAGCTCCCTTTCGGAATGGCAGGCAGTGACCAGTGGGGTACCGCAGGGATCAGTGCTGGGACCACAGCTTTTTACAATATATATTAATGATATAGAAGATGGTATTAATAGTAACATTAGCAAATTTGCTGATGATACAAAGCTGGGTGGCAGGGTGAAATGTGAGGAGGATGTTCGGAGATTACAGGGTGACCTGGACAAGTTAGGTGAGTGGACAGATGCATGGCAGATGCAGTTTAATGTGGATAAATGTATGGTTATCCACTTTGGTGGCAAGAACAGGAAGGCAGATTACTACCTAAATGGAATCAATTTAGGTAAAGGGGCAGTACAAAGAGATCTGGGTGTTCTTGTACACCAGTCAATGAAGGTAAGCATGCAGGTACAGCAGGTAGTGAAGAAAGCTAATAGCATGCTGGCCTTCATAACAAGAGGGATTGAGTATAGAAGCAAAGAGGTCCTTCTGCAGCTGTACAGGGCCCTGGTGAGA
Source organism: Chiloscyllium plagiosum (assembly GCF_037043375.1). NCBI lineage: Eukaryota > Metazoa > Chordata > Chondrichthyes > Orectolobiformes > Hemiscylliidae > Chiloscyllium > Chiloscyllium plagiosum. The sequence continues at coordinate 8,264,064 of NW_028270191.1, forward strand.
CCACACCTGGAGTACTGTGTGCAGTTCTGGTCTCCAAATTTGAGGAAAGACATTCTGGCTATTGAGGGAGTGCAGCGTAGGTTCATGAGGTCAATTCCTGGAATGGCGGGACTATCTTATGTTGAATGATTGGAGCGGCTGGGCTTGTATACCCTTGAGTTTAGAAGACAAGAGGGGATCTGATTGAGACGTATAAGATTATTAAAGGATTGGACATTCTGGAGGCAGGAAACATGTTTCCGCTGATGGGTGAGTCCCGAACCAGAGGACACAGCTTAAAAATAAGGGATAGGCCATTTAGGACAGAGATGAGGAGAAACGTCTTCACCCAGAGAGTGGTGCCTGTGTGGAATGCTCTGCCCCAGAGGGCAGTGGAGGCCCAGTCTCTGGATTCATTTAAGAAAGAGTTGGATAGAGCTCTCAAGGATAGTGGAATCAAAGATTATGGAGATAAGGCAGGAACAGGATACTGATTAAGGATGATCAGCCATGATCATATTGAATGGTGGTGCAGGCTCGAAGGGCAGAATGGCCTACTCCTGCACCTATTGTCTATTGTCTAATCGACAATGGATTCATGATCGGTATTAGACTTTTAATTCCAGATCTTTATTGAATTCAAATTACACTATATGCCACAGTGAGGTTCTAACCTGGGTCCTCAGAACATTATCTGAGCCTCTGGATTAATAGTCTCTTGAAAATACCACTAAGCCATTGCCTTCCCTTTAGTGGTCCTTATGTCAGTGTAGACCTGAGGAGCCGAAGGACCTTTGCTGGGCTGTATGACTCTGTGAATCTCTGATAATGGGACGAGTGACAAAAGCTGAGCCTAGAGGCGCTGTGAATAGCAATGGCAGGATCATTGGCTTCTGTTCAAACACATGGGAGTGATGGCTGTGACATGAGACTGTTGAACGCCAGTGTTGAGTCTGGAAGGCTGTAAGATATGATGATCAAAATGTTTCTTGTGCATTGATGCAATAGGCTGTTACTTCAAGAAAGCCCTTGTTCCTCCTGGTGTGTGCCGTTGGGTTGATCCTGTATCCTGTGACCAGCCCACACATGCCCTGAGGACACCTCATCTGCACAGACAACATCTTGACAGGGTACGTGCAAGAAAGATGTTCCCTCTTACCGGGAACAGTCTAGGCCAGGGGACATGATCTCAGAATAAGAAGTTGGCCATTTAAGGAGGGATGTCTTCACTGAGAGGCTGGTGAATCTTTAGAACTCCCTACCCCTGGAGACCTGTGGATGATCAGGCATTGAGAATATTCAAGACAGAGATTACTTGGTTTCTAGATATTAAAGATAGCAAGAAATATGGGGATAATGCCAGGAAATGGTGTTGAAGGAGCCATGGTGGAACAGGCTCGAGGGGCCGAATGACTCCTGTTTCTTATGCTTTCTTTAAATCAAGTTTGAGTGAGTCACATCACTTTCTGTCATCAAATGCACATACCTAGCACCTTGAATAAAAGGATGCATCCCAGCTTCACAGAGACAGAGAGAGAAGCCAGATATAGGACGCAGATGAGGGTTTTCATAGAATCATACAACGCATGCTTTGTGGAAACAGGCCATTTGGCCAAACAAGTTCACACCAACCCTCCAGAGAGTATCTCATCCAGACCCATTCCCCTATTACTCTACATTTGCCCCCGACTAATGCACCTAAGCTACACATCCCTGAACACAATGGGCAATTTAGCATGGCCAATTCACCTGACCTGCACATCCCTGGGAATTATGGGTAATTTAGCATGGCCAATTCACCCTAAACTGCACATCTGTGGGCACTATGGGTAATCTGGCATGGCCAATCCCACCTTAAACTGCACAGATTCCAGCCTCGGGTGACAGTCTGTATGGAGTTTGCACATTCTCCCCATGTCTGCGTGGGTTTCCTCCCACGATCCAAAGATGTGCAGGTGATTTGGCCATGCTAAATTAACCGTAATGTTCAGGGATGTGTAATTTAGGTGAATTAGTCAGGGACGAATGTAGAGTATCGGGGAAGGGGTTTGGGTGGGATACTCTTCAGAGGGTCGGTGTGGACTTGTTGGGCCAAAGAGCCTCTAGGGATTCTATAGTTCTATCCCTAGGCACTATGGGCAATTTAGCATGGCCAATTCACCTGACCTGCACATCTTTGTATTAGGGGACGAAACCGAAGCACCCAGAGGAAACCCACACAGACGTAGGGAGAATGTGCAAACTCCACACAGACATATGGACTAAAACAGCAGCAGGCGTGCACAATGTCAGAAAGGTGGAAGTGGACAATCTTTATGTGGTTGATGGGGTCTGAAACTCAGCTGGGGGGAGGGGGGCATCATTAGGTTGCCTTCCTTTCTCTTTGTGACTACTTTGGTGTTGGACAATCATGGCCCAAACCCAACGTTCTCCCTCAGCTTAGCATCATAGTCCAACCATTCCTTCAGTTCACCCAAAAGACAGGGTCTCTGCAAAAGATAACTCCACTCACGGTAGTATGTTGGCAAAATAACTTCTGCTCACAAGTGCTGCAGTGATAAATGATTCAACAGGAACAAGGTACACATTTGCAAAGGAGCCATCTTATTTTCAGCTGACAGAAACCTTGCTCCAAGCAAAGCTTGGGTGCCACATGTATAGAGGCAAGATCTATTGTCTTTAATCTTCCTTTTCTGATTCTCAATGTGATATTTGGCATCAAAGCAGCTGTAACTTTAAAAACGCCAAGTGGTATCGTTAAGGGCTCAGGGCTGGAAAAAGATCTGGCTATTTTTGGTGGAGATTTGGTGTGTTTAGGGATCCAGACTAGAAGAATAAATAGAAATATTGAGATGCTAGATTGGGAATACCTGGACATGTATGTACATCCCATGATTACTAGCCCATCCTGGGGTGCCATCTTGTAAAAGATGCAATATTGAAAAGTGCAATATTTTGGGTGTAATGAGTGATAGATTTATATTTGGCAAAGGCAGTAAGAGGAGGTGGGGGTCAAGACACAGATCAGACATCATCTAATTTAAGGGCAGAACAAGTTTGAGGGGTTAAATGGCCTCCTCATGATCTCATTCACATTTTCTTTTTATTCAGTCATGGGATGTGACCATCACTGGTTAGGCCATCATTTATAGCCTGTCCCTAGTTGCCCCTTGAGAAGGTGGGGGTGAGCTGCCTTCTTGAACCGCTGCAGTCCGTGTGCTGTGGGTTGACTCACTATGCCCTTAGGGAGGGAATTCAGGATTTTGACCCAGTGACACTGAAGGAACGGTCATATATTTCCAAGTCAGGATGGTGGGGGACTTGGAGGGGAACTTGCAGGGGCTGGATGTTCCCATGTATTTGCTGCCCTTGTCCTTCTAAATGAAAGTGGTCGTGGGTTTGGAAGGTGCTGTCTGAGGATCTTTGATTAATTTGGCTGGTGTCAAAACAGTTGACCAATTATTGCATACTGTGCTGTGGCCTAATATTGCCCATTACTGACCTTCATAATAAACATCAACCTACCTGATGTTCTGCTCATAGTGTTGATACTCTGCACACTGCATTCTGACTTTTACTGAGGGCTTATACGCTCCAAATATCCAACACTGTCAGTGCCCTCCTGCTCATAATGCAAGTCTTGGATAAAAACACAAAGATCAGGCAGTGTGGCATCGTAAATCCGATCCCAGCTGCTTCAGCTACAGCTGAGCTCAGAATAACATTCTGCTCACTTTGAATGCAATAGGTGGAATTTTAACTTCCTTGTTTATTAATTGTTTTTTTTAAAGATTTGATAGGGATCCAGGTGTTCATAGAACATAGAACAGTACAGCCCAGGAACAGGCTCTTTGGCCCATGATGTTGTACCAAACATGACGCCAAAGTAAACTAAACCCTTCTGCCTGCCCTTGGCCCATATCCCTCCATTCCCTGCATATTCATGTGCTTGTCTAAAGTCTCTTAAATGCCCCTAACCTATCTTCCTCCACCAGCCCTGGCAGCACGTTCCAGACTCCTATCACTCTCTGTGTAAAAAACCTACCCCTCACATCTCCTTTGAACTCCCCCCCCCCCCCCCCCCCCCCTCCTCCCCACCTTAAATGCATGCTGTCTCTTGTATTTGAATCACAAAAAGCTAGTTTGCAGGTACAGCAAATAATGGAGACAAATGGAATTTTGGCATTTATTGCCGGGTATGGAAAATTTGAGTCAAAAAGAAAGGCTGAATAGGCTGAGACTTTTTTCACTGAAGTATAGGAGGTTGAGAGGTGACCTTATAGAAGCTCTTAAAATATTGAGAGGGAAAGATTGAGTTAATGGTAGCTTTCTTTTCTCCCAGGATGGAGGATTTCAAGATTAGGGGGCACATTTTTAAGGTGAGAGCAGAGAGATTTAAAAAAGACATGAGGGGCAATTTTTTTACCAAGAGGGAGGTTTGTGTGTGGAATAAATTTCGAGAGGAACTGGTGGATGTGGGTACAGTTACAACATTTATAAGATATTTGGATGAGTACATGAATAGGAAAGGGTTGGAGGGATATGGGCCAGGAGCAGGCAGGTGGGAATAGTTTGTGATTATGTTCAGCATGTTCTGGTTGGGCCTAACGGTCTGTTTCTGTGCTGTACGATGCTGTCACTCTGTAAAAGAACTGGAATATAAAAGTAGGGCAATGTTGCTGTAGATTTACAAGGCAATAATGAGACCGCACCTGGAGTATTTGGCAGTTTTGATCCCCTTACTTGAAGAGGGGTGTAGTTGCATTGGAGGCAGTTAAGAGGAGGTTCACTCGATTGTTTCCTGAAATGACGGATTTATCTTGTGAGGAGAGATTGAGCAGTTTAGGCCTACAGTCGCTTGAGTTTAGGAGAATGAGAGGAGATCAAATTAAAGTACATAAGATTCTAAAGGGGATTGACAATGTAGACAGGATGGTTCCCCTTGTGAGGTAACCTAGAACAAGAGATGATCACTTAGGGATACATTTAAAACAGAAATGGAGAGGAATTACTTCTTTCAAAAAGTCATGAGTCTGGAATTTACTCCCCCAGAGTGCGGTGCATGCTGGGACACTGAGTAAATTTAAGGAGGAGACCGACAGATTTTTAATTAGTAATGGGTTGAAGGGTTATGGAGAGCATGTTGAGCCCAAGATACGATCAGCTATGACTGTATTAAATGGCAGAGCAGGTTTGAGGGGCTGAATGGCCTACTCTTGCTCCTAATCTTGCATTCTTACAATAGATCTGATTTACCTCAGAGGAAAGCAGAGATTATGTCAGATCTGAGTCTACAACAGGTTTAGATGGGTGGCTTTGAAACGTTTCTTCAGTTACAATGCATCTCCACATATGTTCAGAGCTCAGGCCTTTTCGGAAACTTCTGTTTAGTTTATCTCTCAGAGGCTACGTCCAGTTTTAATAGTCAAGCACCATAAACATAGATAAGTGAAAAAACATAATGAAACCCAGAATAATCAAACCATTGATCAAAAATGTCTGGGTTTGGGATGTGTAAATCTTGATCTCCACCTCCACCACTTCCACACAAGGCAGGATGGGGTGTGTTTGGCAACAAATCTGCTCTCAGAAATGGAGCCACTTATGAAAATAATTTAATGAGGGTATATCACTCACATTTAATCTCCATTTTAAATGTAACCTCAATCAGTCAAGGTTACCCGAGGGTCTCGGGAAGCCCTACAGTTGAAGGGAGGTGAGGACTTGAGCAGTTTGTTATCTTTCCAAAAGTTTGTGTTCCCACCATCCCAGCCCAGCAAACGGACTCTATGATCAGATGCACCACCTCACCCCTAAGCCACAACCTGCCCCTTTTCCCTCTCTTGCCCCATTCACAAGTCTTTCATTCCCTGATTCTCCTGCACTCCCTGCAAACTTACCTAACAACACCCAACCCTTCTGATCTCCCCCTTCCAATTTTTCAGAGCCCCACAACCCCACACACACACTCTGGAACATAGAACATTCCAGCGCAGTACAGGTCCTTTGGCCCTTGATGTTGTGCCGACCTGTGGAACCAATCTGAAGCCCACCTAACCTACACTATTCCATCTTCGTCCATATGTTTATCCAATGACCATTTAAATGCCCTTAAAGTTGGTGAGTGTATGACTGTTGCAGGCAGTGCATTCCACGCCCCTACTAAAGAAACTACCTCTGACATCTGCCCTTTATCTATCACTCCTCAATTTAAAGCTATGTCCCCTTGTGCTAACCATCACCATCCAAGGAAAAAGGCTCTCACTGCCCACCCTATCTAACCCTCTGATTATCTTATATATCTCAATTAAGTCACCTCTCAACCTTCTTCTCTCTAACGAAAACAGCCTGAAGTCCGTCAGCCTTTCCTCATAAGACCTTCCCTCCATACCAGGCAACATCCTGGTAAATCTCCTCTGAACCCTTTCCAAAGCTTCCACATCTTTCCTATAATGCTGTGACCAGAACTGTGTGCAATACTCTAAGTGCCAATATTGCAGCGATTTCTACCCAATTGCCAGCCACTGTCCAGTCAAAATCTCCTAAAGGTTAGCAAGTTTCAACCCGATACAGACAACAAGCAAAAGGACCGTTATTTTCAAAATACCTTGCAGGAGCTGGAACAAACACCTTGCAGGAGCTTGGACAAACAGGCAGAAAACTAGCCACCAGGATACATGAACATCAACTAGCCACAAAATGACATGACCCTCTCTCACTGGTATCCTTACATACAGATAAGGAAGGACACTACTTCGACTGGGGCAACACATCCATCCTAGGACAAGCCAAACAGAGACATGCACGAGAATTCCTAGAAGCATGGCATTCCAACCGGAACTCCATCAACAAACACATCGAGTTAGACCCTATCTACCACCCCTGTGGAAAAGAACAGGAAGTGACTTCACCACAAGAAATCATGTCACCAACCCAAGGAAATCTAAACACAAAAATAGAAAGTGGGCCATACCACCAGTGCTTCATCCGGAGACTCACTGGTGCTGTTACCTAGTATGGTGACGAAATGTCTGAAAATGATCAAATCTACGTCCACACCATATGCCTTCTTAACAACCCTATCAACCTGGTTGGCAGCTTTCAAGGATCTATGTCCATGAACACTGAGATCTCTGTGCTTATCCACGCTACCAAGAATCTTAACATTAGCCCAGTGCTCTTTATTCCTGTTGCTCCTTCCAAAGTGAAACACCTCACACTTTTCCACATTAAACTCCATTTGCCCCTGATCTCTGATATCCCCCTGACACTATGCTCAATCCTCTCTCTCTCTCTCTCTCTCTCTCTCCCCCCGTGGCCTTTCAGATTGTTCCAAACTTTCCCCAGGCTGCAGTCTAGTGCTGTAGGTCCAGCTTCTCAACCTGGCTGTAACTCAATAAAAAAAATTTCATCAGGGCCTACAGCAAATTTGGTAGAATCCAGCCTGAGTGAAAACTTTTCCCCTTCTCTTTCCTTTTCACTCCCTGTCTTGAAATAAAGAGAATCAGGGCCAATGATTCAATAAAGCAACAATAATTGACATTCTTGCAACACTTTTCAGATAGTCTCACCTGGCAAGTACATCACACCAGCACAATCAGTGAAATATGGACACTTGGCCACTGTTCAACCTGATGTCAACCTGCAGAATCCATTACAAGAGGGCACTTCAAATAATGGAAAACAGGAAGTTAAATGGACTATGCACTACACTGCTGTGGTTTCAAGGAATAGGTTCAGAGCAGGGATCAGTTTGTTGTCTAAGGTGCTGCCAAGTAGAATAATCAATCGTATTCTTAATCCCAGGAGCTGAAAACATGCTGACGTTCCCCAGAGTATAACCATAATAGTACAAACACTCCAAAGAGTAGAGGGCTACAGGCATGAAGCCAAGACAGGGGAAAGTGATTGTGGTTAAAATGTGTCCGCTGTGTGGTGTTGAATGGGGGGGGGCTGAATGGCTTTTTCTTGCTCCTGATTTGTGGCTAGCCCCCAATGATGGGATCATTGAGTGTATGCTGGCGTAAATAGTGGGGCTCAGTACATGGAGTTTGGTCAGGAACATGTGTTGTGGGAGAGAGGTAGGTAGGTGTGCGTGCGTGCATGCGTGCACGAGAGATAGGGTGTGACTGTGTATGCATTGTGGGGAGTGGGAGTCTGTAAGTGGATGTGCAATCTGTGGATGTCAGTGTATGGAGTCCTTGTGTATGGAAATGTAACATTTACATAGGAACAGGGGGAAACCATTCAGCCCCCCCAATCCTGTTTCCCCAGTCATGACTGATCTGGAATCTAGCTCCATTACCTTCCTGTAGCCAGTCATTTTACACAGCGTCCTCACATGCCCACAATGTCTGCCCTTGGCATGCTGCAGTGCTCCCGTGGATCACAGCACAAACTGGAGGAACAACACCTCATCCTCAGAGTAGGCACTTTCCAGCCTTCTGGTCTTCATATTGAGTTCAACACCATCAAATTAGGAACTAACTCCCTTTCCTTCCCTTTCTTTTAGCTTTACTTGTTACATTCTCTGCCACCTTCTCTCCCCTTCCCCCCCCCCCCCAGTGAGACTGCGTGTCCTTCCCTGTCGGCCAGGTAGACACACCATTCTTACATTCCTATCACTTAATCTGAACTATCAACACCCTTTCGCCCCAGCACACACCCCCAAACTATTGTATAAACACTGCGCCCTCCACACTTCACTTCAGCTCGAATGGAAGAGTCACCTCAACTCAAAATATTAGCTTGTTCTCTCTCCAGGAAGGCTGTCTGACCTGCTGGGACCTTCAGCATTTGTTGTTTTCAGTACAGATTCCAGCATCTTCAGTAATTTGCTCCTACGTGATCCAGTTGCCGTGGCCATAATAATACCATTCTCGATCAAACGTCTATCAATCCCTGATTTAAAATGATTATCTGAGATAGTATGAACTGCTTTTCGTGGGAGAGAGCTCCTCAGCCTTACCACTTGTGTGAGGAATTGTTTCTAAACTTCTCTCCTGAATGGTGTGGCTCTGATTAACATTATCTCCCGTTGTCCTGGATTCTATCACCAGTGGAAATAGTTTCTCAATATCTGTTCAAGCAATTCCTTTCACATCTTTGAAGCCTTATTCAAATCACCTCGTAACCTGCAAAGTTCCAAGGAAGATAAACTTATTGTGTGGAATGTCTCTTCATAATTTAACCCTGATTAAATTCCTCGTTACATTCTGGAGAAGATGTGCTATATCCCTTCTGAAGCCAATATCAAGTTTCCAAAGTGTGGTACCCACAACAGGGTGGCACAGTGGCTCAGTGGATAGCACTGCTACCGCACAGTGCCAGGGTCCTAGGTTCAAATCCAACCTCGGGCGACTGTCTGTGTGGAGTTTGCACATTCTCCCCGTGTCTGTGTGGGTGTGCTCCGGTTTCCTCCCACGGTTCAAAGATGTGCAGGTCAGGTGAAATGGCCATGCTAAGTTGCCCATAGTGTTAGGTGGGAATGGGTCTGGGTGGGTTACTCTTCGGAGGGTCGGTGTGGACTTGTTGGGCCAAAAGGCCTGTTTCCACACTGTAGGGAACCTAATCTATTCTAAACGGTGCATTGTATTTTCTATGTGGTCTAGCCAGGCTTTGTATAGCTGTAAATAAACGCCCTTCTCTTTATATTCTAACTTGAAAGTTATGAAGCCTAACATTACCTTCGTTCTTTTGATCATGTTTTATGCGTGGCCACTATATGTTAGTGAGTTGTGTGGATGGACCAGGCAATGTATAGTGGGTCGTGTCCCTGCAGAAAAGCTCCCACTTCCAGGACTTATGGGCCAAGGAAAGTATATCCCTAATATGGCTAAGCAGGTTAAACATGAATTGGATGAAAGGTCACTGGACCCGAAACGTTAACTCTGTTTCTCTCTCCACAGATGCTGCTACACCAGCTGAGTTTCTCCAGCAACTTCTGTTTCAAATTTCCAGCCTTCGCAGTTCTCAGTTTTATTTTAGAATCCCTACAGTGTAGAAGCAGGCCATTCAGCCCAAGGAGTCCACACCAACCTTTCGAAGAACAATCCCTCTACCCCATCTCCATAATCCTGCATTTCCCATGGCTAATCCTCCTAGCCTGCACATCCCTGGACATTGCAAGCAATTTAGCATGGCCAATCCACCCGAAAGTACACATCTTCAGACAGTGGGAGGAAACCAGAGCACCTGGAGGAAATCCACACAGACACGGGGAGAATGTGCAAATGCCACACAGACAGTCACCCAAGGCTGGAATTGAACCGGGTCCCTGGCGCTGAGGCAGCCGTGCTAACCACTGAGCCACCATACCACCCCAACTTAGGTTAATTGTCAACTTTTAACTCTTTCCAATGTGCCTATGTAGATAAAATAGGACTAGGCCCCTCAGCCCCACAAGCTTCTCCATTGAATAAGATCATGGCTGATCTGGTTGTAACCTTGACTTCACATTCCCATCTACCCAGTAGTTAGTCAAGAGTCTATCTACTTCAACCTTCAAAATGAGGCAATAGCCTCGTGGTCTTATCATTGGACTGTTAATCCAGCAATTCAGATAATTTTCTGGGGGTCCGGGTTCAGATCCTGTCATGGTGGAACTTGCATTTAATTTTTAAAAATCTGGCATTAAGAATTTAGTGATGTCAGGAAATATCCATCTAGTTCACTAATGTCCTTTAAGGAAGGAAACTGCCATATTTACCTGGTCTGGCCGACATGTGACTCCAGACACACAGCAATCTGGTTGACTCTTAACTGCCCTCAGGGCAACTAAGGATGGCCAATAAATGCTGGGCCTAGCTAACGATGCCTTCATCCTGTGAATGACTGAAAAAAAAATCAATGATCCCACCTCCTCTGTTCCCTGGGTAAGACAGTTTGATGGACTCATAAACGTCTGAGAAAGAAAATCTCTGTCTTAAATGGGAGACCCTTATTTTCAAACGGTGACACCTCCCCACCCCCATTCCAGTTTCTCCCACATGGGGAAACATCCCCTCTGCATCGACTCTGGGGGAGCAAGGTGTCTTGCGGTTGGGGGTGGCGGGGAAGGTGGGGAAGGGGACAGAAATTTGAAACATTCCCTCTTTTTGATCCACAATGGGTGGCCTGTGCTGTAATTTTGGTTACTCACTTAATATATCAATGTATCTTTGTACTTTTATGCTCCCCAATATCATTGGCAAGCTTGGATGTAAGCCTCCCTATTGTATTAAAGGTAGAGTCACCATAGTCTTACCAGAGACTGCTCTGTCATTAGAGAGAAAGACTGGTGGTGCATTTAACCTGAGGGTCACCTCAGGCGAGAAGAGAGATTGCGGCGGAGAGTCCTTCATGGTAACCTCAGCCAATGTGAACCCGTGCTGTTAGCATCAGCCCATAATACAAATCAGCCATACAGCATGGAAACAGACCCTTTGATCCAACCAGTCCATGCCAAACATAATCCCAAACTAAACTCATCCCACCTACCTGCTCCATATCCATCCAAACCTTTTCTATTCATTTGTGGACTTTTTTTGACAATCAACACATGGTCATTTTTTTTTTAATATTGATTTCAAATTTCACCACCTGCCGTAGCAGGATTTGAACCCAGGACCCCAGAACATTACCAGGGTCTCTGGATTAGTAGTCTAGTGATAATACCACTAGGCTGTCTTCTTCTATTCATTTGTATTTGCAGACGCATTCTACTTTGCTTAAAAAGCATACAATCTGCAGGCAGTGAATCCATGTAACATTTTATAAATTCCTACTTTGGAAATAGAACCAGTCTGACTCAAGGTTGGGATACAGACAGACTCGAACCTCTCACCTTTAATGCATTGTCTGAGCTGAGATGTCACATGTTTTTATAAAACCTTAAGTTATCTCGAGAATGTGACTAAAAAGAAGTTCTGAGATTTACGTACTAATGAACCAAAACCTGCAACCCCATTCTAAAAGATGAAAGACTTAACAGCAATCTAGGTTTGTTCAATATATCGCATCAATTGCATGACACTGTGATCTTTTGCTGTAAACTCTGTGTCTTATGATCCTGCTCCACAACTACCTGATGAAGGAGCAGCACTCCGAAAGCTAGTGCTTCCAAATAAACCTGTTGGACATTAATAACTATAGTATGAAAGAGCATGCTTAAGACAAAAAACAAACCTCTTTGTCACTGCATTTGCTGGGGTCATTGCTCCTGCATCACAAACCTCCAGCAAGAGAAATCCTAACATGTATTTTTCCTTAATGTTAAGGTCAGCATTCGTGTTCCTTAACAAACCTGTTCAAACACATCATGACGCACTCTGAGGCAGGCAGAACCCAGATCTTCTAGCTCAGCAGCAGGGTCACTACCACTGCACCACAAGATGCCCTGTTTGCTATTGAACTGAGTGGCTTGTTTGGCCATCTCAGAATCAGCCAGAATGCTGTGGGTCTGGAGACTAGACTGAGTAAGGATGACAGTCGTGACTAGATCGATTTTTACAATAATTGATGATGGTCACCATCATTGAGACTAGATTTATTGAGTTAAAATTATCAAATTCTATTAGCTGCTACAGTGAGATTTGAACTCCTGCTCCCAGAGAGTTTTAGCCTCCGGTTCAGTGATGGAAACATAGGAACAGTAGTAGGCCATTCGACCTTTCAAGCCTACTCCACCATTCAATATGACCATGGCACATCATCCAACTCAATCCCCTGTTCCTGCTTTCTCCCCCATACCCTTTCGCTCTGATCTTACCACTGACTCTGCCTTTTGTAACAAGACTTCCAGGAATATGACACGTCAGAGTTGCTTAGGGAAAATTGTGGGTTTTCAAAGGAGCCAAGACATTGGTCAATGTCCTACAGCACATGACAATGTACAACACAGAATTGGAACTTTGGGATGGTAATTGGGATCTTCAGTCTGGTTTGCTGCTATCCACATTTTGGACACACCTATCTGCGATAGATGATTTGGCCCAATGTCTGTGCTCCTCCAATTCTGGCCTCTTGCACACCTATGATTTTCATCGATGCGCCATTGGTGATCATGCCTGCAGTTGCTGAGGCCAAAAGATCCAAATTCCCTCCCCTTTCTCATCTCCTTTAAGATGGAGATGAGGACGTTTTTCTTTCTGTCATCAGGCCATGGCGTCTGTTGAACTCTCTTCCCCAGTGAGTGGCGGAGGTGGGCTCCTTGAAGATCTTTAAGATGGGGGGGGGGGAAAATAGATTCTTGATCAACGAGGGAGCTCGTGGATATCAGGGGTAAGTGGGAATATTAGATCAAACATTGAATGGTGAAGCAGGCTCGAAGGGCCCAGTGGCCTACTCCTCTGACTAATGATTATGCTCAGTAATCTCTACTTTCCTCCTTAATAACTCATGTCATTGACCAAACTGCCTGAATATACATTGAATGGCAGTGTCTGGTTTTGCATAGTAACACTCCTTAAGGAGTGGCTTGCGGCAGTTCATGATGTTTACGGTGCTCCGTAAATGTACATTATTCTTGCCTGAGGGTTGTAAGTAACACTCACTGGGTTTGTATCCTCCAGGTGCAGAGTCCCATCACCCTCTCTGTTCAGGATGGTGCTGTGGGATCATTGGCTCACCCTCCAAACGGATTGTCACAGTCACTGATCACATCGATAGACACTGAGGAAGAAAAGAGGAGTGCCTTAGAAAAGAGTATGTAAGTGATGAACCTCCGCTTAAAAAATAAAGTGGTTGATTTGTATTCCATATCTCTCTGTATAACTCTCCACTAACCAAACCTGCCGAGCAGTAAACTGTTGGGGTGGCTAACAATTTGACACCATTGACTTCAAGGGAAGGTCACATGAGGTGACGACCCAATCCCATCAGCCTTCAGCTGGGGTGGGATTTTGTTAACATGAGCTTCTTCCCCCAGCATCCCCCCCGCCACCACCACCACCATTGGATTTGTCCAAGACCTAAACTTAGCCCACACCAGTGACAGAGAAGCCCACCACAGTGGACCAGGTCTCCATGGATGTCACCATTAGATCCAGATGTATGGTACCTGGACAGCAGTGAGGAAAGCCAAGCTGTCAGGAGAGACATGTAGCTGAGACCCCTCCAAAGCAGGGAGAGTGCCATACTGTCCGAAGAGCAAAAGGTGTTGTTCTCGACATTGTGGACATTCTCTCACTGAAGTTTGGGATCTTGCTGTGCATAAATCAGATGCCATGTCTTTATTTTCGTATAGGCATGACAACAGTAACCTCAACACCTGGGCTGTAAAATGCTTTGGGATGTCCTGAGATCACAAAAAGGTGCTATGTAAATGCAAAGGTCCTGCGACAATGAAGAGAGCCTCTTTTGATCGATTGGCAAATTGGCCTCAGTCTGAACCCTGAGTGTTTTCCCTTTCCTGATTGTATTTAATTGAGAGATTGATTTAAATTATGCCTGGTGTTGTGATGGGTAATTCCAAGCCTATTCAACTCAAGTGTAAAAATGCTTAAGAATCATTTAAATTCATTGAATGAGTAATTTGGAGTTAGGATTCCCATTAAATAGTGTCCATCTAAAAATGATTAAACAGCAATGTTGTCATTAGCAATTATTCCCCATTATTTTCCATCTCAATTACACCACTTATTTGAATATTCTATGTGGATAATATCAAGAGAGGGAATTGGTTGGCAGATTCCAGCCATTTACTTTAGTCGGTACAAATGCTCTTAACAATTAGGAACAGAGGAACAAGAAGAGGCCATTCGGCCTCTTGGGACTATCTCACCATTCAGTAAAGTCACAACTGGTCTGTATCCTAACCCCATCTATTCATTTTCATCCCATAACTCTTAACACCCTAACCTGACACTAATTTATCAGGATGATATAACAAAGAACTGCGGATGCTGTAAATCAAACAAGAACAGAAATTGCTGGAGAGACTCAGCAGGTCTGGCAGCATCTGTGAAAAAGCAGAGTTAATGTTTCAGGTCCAGTGACCCTTCATCAGAACTAATCTATCAGTCTCAGATTTTACATTTTTAACTTACTCCCCCTGCCAGACTCAACCAACTTTTTGTGGTCTTTTCGGTTCCCTCAACACCCGCCTCAGACCCAGTCTCGCAGCTATGTCTTTTAGGACCCAACCAGCTCGATCAGTAATGCTGCTGCTGAGCCACTCTTGGTGGTGAATGTAAAAATCCCCCACCCAGGGTACATTTTGTGTCCTTAACCACCCTCAGTGCTTCCTCTAAGTATTATTCAACATGGAAGAGTACCGGTTCGTGAGCTGAGGGAGGATGGTACGTGATAATCAGCAGGAGGTTTCCTTGCCTGTGCTTGACCTGATGCCATGAGACTTCATGGGGTCTGGAGTCAATGTTGAGGACTCCCAGGGCAACTTCATCTGACTGTATATCACTATGCCACCATCACCGCTAGATCTGTCCTGCTGTTGGGGCAGAATATATCCAGGGATGGTGATGGCTGGTGCTTGACTAGTCTGTGAGACAGCTGCCAATATTGGGTGACCCAATCTGGCTTCATACCTATTTGACATGCCTGTGAGTGGCAGAGGACAGTTAAGAGTCAACCACATTGCTGTGGATCTGGAGTCACCAGCAGATGAGGAAAGGATGGCAGATTTCCTTCCCAACAGAACATTACTGAGCCACATTAGTTTTTACAATAATATGGTAGTTTCATGGTCACCATTACTGCAGCACTAAACTCATTAAATGCTTTATGTTGCTAATAATGTCTGTTCTTTCATCACAGGTATGTACTACAAGAACTTGTAGAAACAGAAAAATTATACGTGACCGACTTGGGTTTTATAGTGGAGGTACAACTTATTTTTATAATTTTAATATCATCAATTTCTGAATTATGAGGCTATTTAGATAACTTTGCATTGCTAGACCATAAGAGGTAGGGGCAGAGGTAGGCCATTCGGCCCATTGAAGCTGCTCTGCCATTCAATGGATTGTGTCTGACCTAATAAGCTTCAACTCCACTTTCCTGCCTTTTCCCCATAATCCCTCCATTCCCCTTCCTGATTAAACATCTCTCTGTCTCAGCCTTGAATATACTCACTGACCCAGCCCCGACAGCCCTCTGTGGGAAAGAATTACACAGACTCACTCCCCTTTGAGGGAAGAAATTCCTCCTCATCTCTGTCTTCAATGGGTGACCCCTTATTCTGAGATTGTACCCTCTGGTCCTAGACTCTCCCACAAGGGGAAACAACCTCTCTGCATCCATAGGTGTTTGGGACATTTTGCTACATTAATAGCCCCATATAAATACGCATGTTTGATATGGTGACCACTGTACACCACCACGCTGTGGAGAAATTAATGTAGGCTTGATATTTGTTTTCAGTCAATCCTATTAAATTTCTCCTCTGCGTGTTAATGCTCAAAATTTTGTCAGGAAACCAATCACTGTTGTGGTAGCATTATCCATATACTGGAAGGAATATTCAAGCAGTTGATGGGACACTGAACCCAGCAACTGTTTGGGCTATACTCAAGCAAACTGTGACCCTCCAGGCTGGTCAGCTGACCTCTGCACCACTGGCTGAATACCTTTGTTGGTTGGACACTGGGGCCTCGAGTCATAGAGATATCCAGCACGGAAACAGACACTTCAGTCCAGCTCGTCCATGCTGACCAGATATCCTAAATTAATCTAGTCCCATTTGCCAGCACTTGGCCCATATCCCTCTAAACCCTTCCTATTCATATACCCATCCAGATGCCTTTTAAATGCCTCTCACCCTAAACCTATGCCCTCTAGTTCTAGACTCCCCCATCCCAGGGAAAAGACTTTGTCTATTTACCTAATCCATGCCCCTCATGATTTTATGAACCTCTAGAAGGTCACCACTCAGCCTCCGACGCTCCAGGGAAAACAGCCCCAGCCTATTCAGTCTCTCCCTATAACTCAAACCCTCCGATCCCAGCAACATCCTTGTAAATCTTTTCTGAATCCTTTCAAGTTGCACGACATCCTTCCTAAGGCAGGGAGACCAGAGTTGAACACAGCATTCCAAAAGTGGCATAACCAATGTCCTGTACAGCCGCAACATGACCTTCCAACTCCTAAACTCAGTGCACTGAACAATATAGGCAAGCATTCCAAGCACCTTCTCTTCCCTATCTGCCTGCGACTCTGCTTTCAAAGAATTATGAACCTGCACACCTCAGTGGCTGGCAACATTCCCCAGGACCCTACCATGAAGTATATAAGTCCTGTCCTGGTTTGCCTTATCAAGATGCAACATCTCACATTTATCTGAATTAAACTCCATCTGCCACTTCTCAGCCCATTGGCTCACCTGATCAAGATTCGTTGTAATTACAGGTAACCTTCTTCGCTGTCCACTGCACCTCCAATTTTGGTGTCATCTGCAAACTTACTAACCATGCCTCTTATAGTCACATCCAAATAATTTATATAATGACTTAATGGTTCCTATTTCGTCGTTCCAAAAATCCTTCAGCAGTAGCTTCTAATTGCAATTTGTACTTTGACACCATTAAGCAAGAGTAGGACATCATCCTTTCTTGCCCTGCCTTTCAGAGTGACTATCAAGGCTTTCTTTTTCTCTCTTCCAGGGCTACATTGCAACAATGAATGAAAAAGGAGTCCCTGAAGACATGAAAGGGAAAGATAAAATAGTATTTGGGAACATTCATCAGATCTATGAATGGCACAAGAAGTAAGAACTCTCCGTTGCCAGCAAATCGCTGCCAGCATGTTGTAATATAAAAAGGCTTTTTTCAGTTGGTTACAAATATCTGTCTTGTTTGATAATGTGAGGATAGGGTAAGTCATTACATCATTTAGGTATCCAATACCTTGCTTGTAGAGTTGGGTGTCTTGGTGGCTCAGTGGTTAGCACTGCTGCCTCACAGCACCAGGCACCCGGATTTGATTCTACCCTTGGGTAACTGTCTGTGTGAAATTTGCACATTCTCCTCGTGTCTGCGTGGGTTTGCTCTGGGTGCTCCGGTTTCCTCCCATAGTCCAAACTTGTGTAGGTTAGGGTAGATTGGCCATCCTCAATTACCCTTAGTGCCCAGGGATGTGCAGGCTAGGTGGATTAGTCATGGGAAATGCAGGGTTATGGGGTGGGTCTGGGATATGCTTCAGAGGGGTGGTATGGGCTGAAAGGCCTGCTTCCACACTGGAGGGATTCTTTGAATTGCCTCTTAAAAGGCGACACAATGGACCTTGCCCTTTGATGATTGGGACTTGAGCTTCAGATTCAACACAAGTGAAGAGAGTGAATGTCTTTTCAAGTTCTGTAGCTTCAGGTAGTCAGAACCCAAATCCTAGTGAGTGCTGATTGGTAATACCTAACAATCCATAGCCCCATAGCACAAAGATGCTCCTCAATTGACAGTTCTGCTCAGGAAACTCCAGGGCACCTCACTGCTCTTCTGCAATCACAGTGGAGGTCTGGTAATGAGACAGGGTCAAAGGTGCCTCGCTCTGTGTTGAATTTCACAGTACTTAATCAAGATTTGAAGTTGGAATAGTCCATTGCTTTAAATGTCCAAATCATTGTTTCTTCAGTCGGTTGACTGAACTGGCCTTTCTGCAGATTGTTTGAACGATACATTGTCCTTTGAGCGGAGGTAGCTGGCAAATGAAGGAATGGGTGAATGCGGTCGAGACTTTGCTCAGTTTGGCAGGGTAGGATTGGGGCCAGAGGTCGACTTCCAGCCCAGAGACAGGAATACGTCTTCAGGCCGAAAGGCCTCACTCTGTGGCTCGACAATTGTATGGCACTCACCGAATTGGCATACATAACTTCTCACTTCTGATATCAACTGTCACTATCAGTCTCAACAACATATTCTTCCTGCAGGTTAGTTTTGGCATTACACCAGAGCCCAACCCAAGCACATTCATATCTCTTCAATCTTTTATGATTGGTTACTTTTCCAAATTACACATTCTGCTCAGTACTGCTCTGTCGGAGATGTCATCTTGTGGATGGGACGTTAACTGGGGACCCATCTGCCCTCTCAGATGGATGTAACAGTTCCCACTGCGCTAGAGCTGGATGAGATCTGCCTTTGTGTCCCGACCAATATTTATTCTCCCAGCAACATTCCTAAAACCACCAAAACAAAATCCTGCAGATGTTGAAGATCTGCAACAAAAAACAGAAAGTGCTAGAGAAACACAGTTCTGGCAGTATCTGGGGAGAGAGAAACAGAGTTCACATTTCGAGTTCGGTACGACTCTTCTTCAGCACTTTCTGCTTTTATTTATCATGAGAAACAATTCAGTTCATCAGTATCCCATTTCTGTAGGAGCTTGCTGTGCATAAATTAGCTATTGAGCATTTGGAATGGCCTGAGGTGGGTGAAAGGTCTTTGTAACCTCTTCCTTTTGTAGTGAATGCTTTAATGAGGCACTGCCTTCCTCAAAAAATGTTTTGACCTTTTGTTTTTGTCTTAAGCCCATCCTATTTCTATTGTGATTCTATTTTAGGAATGGTGAATACTCCACTTGCTGTCCAGGGCTGACCTCAGACTTAGCAGTGGTAGATATTCTTGAAATTGGCCAGAGCTCACTTTGGGTAAAAGTGGGAAAAGCTTGACCCATCAGCCTCGTTAGACGTGTGTCTGTGTGCCTGTGCCTGTGTATCTGTGTCTGTGTCTATCAGATAAGCCTGCGGTTAGCAGTGCTGTAGTCCACTGACACTTGGTGCCAAATTTCAGACCTCATGAATTGACCAAGTCAGTGATAATAAGGCCATAGGTTCTGGGAATTGGAGGGAGGTAACTCAATGGCCCCTGAAAGTGGGATCAAGGATCATAATGTCAAATTCGCTCTCACAAACTTTGTGCTGCTTGCAAACTGGTTGGATGTGGGGAGGGTAATACCTTGAAAAGTGCACAAATCCAGTGGCTACAAGAGCAGGGTAAATTCTGGGAATCCTGCAGCGGGTAACTCCCCTCCTAACTCCCCAAAGCCTGTCCCATCACCTACAAGGCACAAGTCAGGAATGTGATGGAATACTCCCCACTTGCCTTGGATGGGGGCAGCTCCAACAACACTCAGGAAGGTTGACACCATCCAGGACAAAGCAGCCCCCTTGATTGGCCCCACATCCACAAACATCCACTCCCTCCCCCCACCGACGCTCAGTAGCAGCAGTGTGTACCATCTACAAGATGCACTGCAGAAATTCACCAAAGATCCTCAGACAGCACCTTCCAAACCCACCACCACTTCCATCTAGAAGGACAAGGGAAGCAGATACATGGGAACACCATCCCCTGCAAGTTCCCCTCCAAGCCCCTCACCATCTTGACTTGGAAATATATCACCATTCCTTCAGTGTCACTGGGACAGAATCCTGGAATTCCCTCCCTCAGGGCATTGTGGGTCAACCCACAGCACATGGACTGCAGCAGTTCAAGAAGGCAGCTCACCCCCACCTTCTCAAGGGGCAACTTGGCAAACAACGAATGGCAGTGATACCCACATCTAATGAAAGAATACAAAAGAAGAAACTAGATAGCATGCTCCAAGACTCTGCAATGCATTACTGGAGGCTTTTGTAATGCTTAGTAGAGAGATGCTGTTCCCCCTCAGGAGCTAGGGAATGTCTGGGTCAATGTTTGAGGAGATAGTTGAAGCAGGTAGCCATTGTGATTGATGCCAATTGTACCAGTCTCGCCTCAAACTTCTGGATGTAGTGCTGGAAAAGGTTGAATGATCTTACATGAGTGGTCAAGGTCATTGAATGCATCTTCAAATGCCACATCCTTACCGGTCTCACACTGCCTCATTCTCAACATCCCCTTCAATCACTTCGCAGCATTCTCCACTGAACATAACTCACAGCTTCACCCCTCTCTCTCTCTCTCTCTCTCTCTCAATTCCTATTGCTGCAAGCCTCACACTCACAGCTTGCACACTCAACTTTGGCAGGTGCACTCTCTGACACCCCTCTGCTAGGTGAACCACACCTGCAGCAGCAGCACCTCATTGGTGGGAATAGGCATAGCTGTAGGTTGGCACTCTCATGAAAGAGAGGGCATTGACAGTCGCTGGCTTGGCCAGCATTGAGACCAGATCCAGTTGCACCATTGAGGCTGGCAGCACTGTTACCACCAAGGCTAGAGGATGCCCTAGCATTCCAGTCCCGCTCCTCCACAGATCACAACATCAAATAAAAACACTTCTTCCAGTTAGCAGAATGACCAGTGAAGTACCTTACCTACATCAGATTTTAAACAACGAGGTCAATCGATCAGGCTTCTTAATAAACACTCATTTCTATAAATGGCCCCAACACACACAATCGATCAGGCTTCTTAATAAACACTCATTTCTATAAATGGCCCCAACACACATACTTTATTTCTCTCTCACACACACACACACTCACTCTCTCTCTCTCCCTTTCTCTCACACACACATGCACACACACACTCACACAGACACAGTCTTGAAAAAAATAGAGGGAAAAAGAACAGACTTCTCTACAGTGATTAGCTGTCTGGAAAAAAAACACTTTGGCCAAAGGATTATTCTTGAAGGCAAAATGATTAGGTGTAGGATGTTCTGGAGTCTGTTACTCTGCTGTTGTGACATGTGAGGTCAGTAATTGCACATGCTGTCTCTGAAATCACACAGACACGGGAAATACGATCTTACTGCATTTAATCAGAGAGTCATTCAGCATTGAATCAGCTCCTTCGGCCCATCACATCCCATGCTGACCAACAAATACCAAACTATACTAATCCCATTTACCTGCACTTGATCCATAGTCTACTATGCCCTAGCATTTCAAATACTCCTCTCGATGGTTCTTAAATGGTGAGAGTACCTGCCTCCACCACCCTCTCAGGCAGCACATTCCATATTTCTACCACCCTCTGGTGGAAAGCATTTTCCTCAGATCTCCTCGAAACCACTTGCTCCTCACCTTAAACCTCTGCCCTCTAGTCTTAGGCACATCTACCATGAGAAAAAAGATTCTCCAGATCTACTATGTCTATCCCTTTCATAAATTCTGTGTACCTAAATGTTGAGATGTTTCTTCAAACACTCTTTTGAAAAAATCAAATTAATTCCACCCTTATCAAGAGGGTTTTCCTTTCAGAAATGGGACATGGGTCAGTTGGACAGTTTGTCCTCAGAAACAAACAAACTGCAGATGATGGAATCCAAGGTAGACAAGCAGGAGGCTGGAAGAACACAGCAAGCCTGGCAGTATCAGGTGGTGGAGAAGTCAATGTTTGGGAGTCCTGAAGAAGGGCTACACCTGGACAGTTTGTCCTTAGCAGGCTTTCCTCCAAATACACCAGATAAACCTCTCCAAACCAGTTACTGTTCATAAAACAGCCCCAGTAGGAGTCTACAGCAAAGCATTTTGGTATCACCAGCCATGTGATTTACAGAAAGCCTAGTTAAAAAAAAGAAACTATAACGTCCACAGTGGACTTGCTATAACCTCTTAAAAAAAAACTCTCCAGGTATTTCCGTCAGTCCTGCAATAAATGACTTTTACACAATCCTTCGAAGGGTTTGACATTTATAGCAGTGTGATCCATCTGCCCACATCTCACCTTCTCCTCATCCCACAACCACTTCTGGTTTATATACACTGTACAGAGGAACCTCGATTATCTGAACGAGGTGGGCGGGCAGTATTTCATTCGGATAATTCATCATTCAGTTAGTTGATTTCCTTTGGGGCTTGGAGTTTTCTGGTAAGTCTGCTCCACGTTCAGGAGACTAGGCAGTAGCACATTGCGTGCGAGGCCCAGCCCCTGCCTGTCCCCACAACCCTGTCCCCAACCCCATCCGCCCTCACCCCTCCCCCAACTCAGTCCATCCCCCAACTCAGTCCACTCCCCACACCCCCACCCCCCCGGGCAGCCAGACTGGACACTAACCATAAGACTGCTGCTGCCTTTGTGGGATAAGTCTCCAAATAGCACGCGCACGCACAACTTTTTACTGCAACGTTTTGACAGGTTCCACCTTTGCCCTGTACAGGACAATGTTGGAGAGATTATCTGGGGAAGGGAGGTTTAGGGTATACCCCTGTAGAACTCCAGGGAAAGTGTGGGGACAGAGAGAGAGAGAGAAGTCAGTCATTTGGAGACTGTGCCTGGACTGACCAGGACTGTTCTCGGCAGCAGTGAGCCGAGTTTGTTTTTAATCATTGTACCTGTAAACAAAAGACACGATCAGGGTTGAAACAGCTCTTTGACGTAATGTTTCGATCGGGACCTTGAGATCCCCTTTGGATAATCCGAAATTGGGATAATTGATATTCGGATAATTGAGGTTCCTCTGTACATGGTGTTTGCTTTCAGACATCCAACCCCACCTCCTGCCTCCCCTCACCACACCACCACCCCTCCTCTGTCTTTAAGTTGGCAGATGCCCTAGAACCACCACCTTGGCCAGGTAGTAGTGTGAGTGTCATAGAATTGCAGAATCCCTACAGTGCAGAAATGGAAATTCAGCCCATTGAGTCCACACCAACCCTCTGAAGAGCATCCCCCCTTTGCCTGTCCCTGTAACCCCGCATTTCCCAGACAGAGTGAAGAACTAATGATGGAAACTTGCTGTCACTCTCTCATAGTCATTGGCACCAGCTCAAACCAGCATTGTGCGTATGTAAAGACTGGCAGAGAGGTGTGACCCACCAGTGGTGAGATGCCAGAGCAGGAGTGGCATTTGGGCAGACAGCTAGACAGATACATGAATGGATAGGAGTCAGAGAGATACAGACCCTGAGAAAATAGGCAACGGGTTTAGGTAGAGGATCTGGATTGGCGCAGGCTTGGAGGGTGGAAGGGCCTGTTCCTGTGCTGGAATTTTCTTTGTTCTTTGAAGGGGCCAAGGATTGAGTGGGTGCTTGCTCTCGGGACAGCTGAGGATCCAGGTTGGGCAGCCGTGCTACATTCCCTGGGGTGCCACTATGTAGGAACCCAAGGCTGGGCAAAGACACTTGCAAGGGCACCGAGGGCATGCCAAAGGTGTGTTTGGATGACCTCTGCCTGAAATATTGGAGGTTAGATTGGATGGAGTTGGGATGAAAGGGTCTGTTTGATCTCGGACCGATGGCCAGGAGGGTACTGTGATCCCCAGAGGAGAGGGAGCCTGGGAAGTCCGGGAAGCACTGGAACAACGTACAGAGGTTTCTGCTCGTAGGAACTGAGGCTGAGTGAGACACTCATGGGTATCACATTGGCAATGTGGCTGTGCCTCCTGCCCTTGTCTTCAGTCTCCCTCTCCTCATTCTGCTCTTCCTCCTCATCATCATCTTTCTCCTCCTCCCAACTCTTCTCCACCTTTCCCCATCTCCATCTTCCTCCTCCCCTCCTTTCTCCTCCCCTCCTCCCTCTCGCTTCCTCTTCTCCCTTCTGCCTCCTCTTTCCTCCTCCTCTCCCTACATATCCTCCCACTCCTCTTTCTCTATCTCCTTCCCTCCCTCCATCCACTTCACCTTACACCTGCCCCTCTTTATCCACCTTTCCCCCCCCCCCCCCTCCTCCGCCCTCCCCTTTCTCCCTCCCTCCTTCCGTTGGCAGATTGAGATTAAGCTCTCTGATCAGCCAGTCATCGGGCTCTCTCTGAGCAGATGTGGCAGCTGAAAGTCTGTTGGCGCAGACTGAACACTGCCGTGGCTGCTGCCCAGATAGCGGGCATTGCCCCAGCATGTTATGCTGAGCATCAGGGCATACCGACCAAGCAGTCAGTGAGTGGCAGCCTTGACTGGTGCAGAACCTCTCAACCCTCGGACACATGCCATCTTCAAAACCACATGTGGCCAGTAGGTGTCTGTGGTGCCATGGGCCAGCCTGCCATGTCTGCCCCTGGCCATAGCGTCCTCTGTCCTGCTGTTCAGAGCTTCTATCCACTTGCCTGATCCAGTGAGCTCAGAGATGCTAGCTATGTCACCTGCGCCAACCTGGAATGATTCTGACAACCAAACAATGACAGGACTGTTGGCATCACGATCCTTCCTGAGTGCACATCGGCTTTGAGAACCAAAATGGTGAGGTCTAAAATGGCAGCGCCAGTGTCAAATCTGAATGATGTCATTAGATGCCAACTTTGCATACATACTACCTCCTAATGAATGCCCTCCCCAAGATGGCGCTCAGAGTGGGACACACCACAAGTGAGTCCAGGTGACACAGATGCCTTTTTGGGGGTGGGTGGGAAGGTGGTGGGTTAGCCATTCCCTTTGTCTGTCCTTCCCATGGACGTGTACCTGAATTCTTTCATGGCTCAGTTTACAGTCTTTCCTTGCAGTCTCCGATTCCAATGTCACTGAGTCAGATCCATTCTAACCCCAGAGGAAAGGCTCTACCCCAAATCAGTTGCTTCTCCTCTCGATTGCTCCCTGCCCTTTTCCATAGCCAGCCTTAACTTTATCACCAAAGACTGAAACAAAACATCGCCAGAAATGTTCAACAGGTCTAACAGCATCTATAAGGGAAGCAGAGTTTACGTTTCAGGTAGATGACACTTCATCAGAACCCATTGATATTATGATCACTGTTTCCTAACTGCTGCATCACTGACACTTGATCCAGCTCACTCTCCCAAACCAGATCTGGCAATGCCTCCTTCTAAATTAGACAGAAAATAGACTGATCTACAAAATTCTCCTGAACACACTACAAACATCCCTCCCACCCCACTCCTTGCACTATTAGCATACATTAGGATAATTTAAGTCATTATAATTACCGGACTTATAACTACAACCTCCTCCTGTCCTATCTTCCTCCCCCCTGCCACCACAGTGTCAGTATTCTGGTTCATTGAATCATAGAATTTCACGGTACAGAAGGAGGCCACTTGATCCATCGTGTCTGTACATGTTTGAACTGGTTTTCATTCACATCCCACCTCTGCCTGCCCCTCCCTTACTCCTGATGACCAGCACTGTCCAAATCTGAGGCGTCTGACTTCAGCTCAGCACCAACTGTGTGGGGTCAACAGAAGAGGGAGAAGAGAGAAGCTGTTATTTTGAGTACAGTTAAGTAAGGATACAAACTGGTGCTATTGGGAACTGGGTTTGGGGAAAGTTGGGGGGGGGGGGGGGCGTGGGAGCGGCATCATGGAAGGAGAGAGAGTGTTTGAAGGGGTGAGGAGAGGGACAGGTTGGACAGTACAGGGAGTCTGAGTGAACTGAGAATGGGTGGCGGGTGAACAGGTTGCTATGGAGAAAACACTGAAGGGAAATGACAGTATGGCTGACGTTGAAAACCGCCATGTTGCTT
Organism: Chiloscyllium plagiosum; assembly: GCF_037043375.1. Taxonomy (NCBI): domain Eukaryota; kingdom Metazoa; phylum Chordata; class Chondrichthyes; order Orectolobiformes; family Hemiscylliidae; genus Chiloscyllium; species Chiloscyllium plagiosum. Next base: position 8,290,310 of record NW_028270191.1, read on the forward strand.
CTTTTATTGTGATGATTGGCCTTTGGAATGCTTTACTTCGCCAAACAGGCTATCGCACAGTTAAAAAGATGTCATGCGGAGCACAAAATTATTTAAAAAGCAATCAAAACTCCCAGTTTTCAAAGCAAAACTGTGAAATGTTTGAAGGCAGTTGCTATCAGGCATCTCCCTACCTTTCCCCAGAAATGACACACCAATTTATCTAGATGCAATCTGGGGGGTCGGGGGGAGACAACATTTGGAGCAATATGTTCCAGTGTAAATTTTTCCAATTTTAATTCTGATTAAAATGGGCAAAGTATTAATTCTCCATCTGCTATTCGGCAAACGTCTTTTTTTAAGCCAAGGAAAATTATTGAAACTTCTTATCTTGCCGCTAATTGATAAAATAATTTGCCACTGGGAGAAAGTGCTTTTAAAATATAAAGGGAAGGGATTCCTATGTGGTAAATTAGAGAACAGGTTTCAATTTTAAAAATCCCCTTCCATTTTCGGCCAAAGAATTGGAAAATGTACCATGTAATGTGTCAAACATCAGAACATTCTGGGGAGGTGCATTCTTCCAGACTTCTTCAAAATTAAACCTTCTGGATGACAGGCAATATTCCCCCATATGAGACCCTAGTCTCCGTGTTGGGTAGTGTGCTCAAAAACGGCTCCTGCCCATCCTTTCCCCTCCAAAGGTAGAATATTGAATTGGGTCATCTCTTAAGCTCCAAGTCGATATTCCGTTGCACTTCCAGTGAGATTACTTGTGTTCCTGTCATAGACTTGTCTTTGGGTTGTGTTTTGGACTGTCCACTTTTTTTAGGGCTGATGGCTGTCAAGTCATCTTTAAGTGAGACTCTGAATGGAAGCTCAAAAAGGACTTAATAACCGCAACATTATAAACGAATTACGTAGTATTTACAGGCCATTCGGTCCAATTTCTCCATGCTGACACACAGACATCCACCCACTCTATTCCTTCTCATTAAATCCTCTGGAGGCCATGGAAGGGTAAAAAGGGGGGATATGACCGGGGGAGACAAATAGAGAGCCACAAAATTGTCCCTGTTAAAACAGGAATTCCATTCTAATATTTGACAAGGTGTTTGGCTTGAGTTCTTGACTGGGTTTATTCGTGACTGCCTTACCTTGATGGACCGTGGTTTGTGAACTCCCTGACAACATCTTCTCTTTGCCTACACTATCAAACCATTCGTTATCTTAATTTGATGGCATTGATTTTGTGAAGGAACTGGCTTAACATGAGGCAAAGCACCGTTTGGGGAATGACTTTAGCACTGCCGGTGTTAATTCTGCTTGTCTACACTGAGGTAAAGCAGTGCTACACCTCTGAGGTAATGTGCAGAGCAAATATTACCTTAGTTTATTATCTTAAAGCACAACCCACGTGCGTGTTAAATCCCATCTCACTCACTCGAATTTATCACTCCGACATGTTGTACCAGAGGGAATCCTGCAAGTGATGATGTGCAGGACAGCTTATTATTTTAAATTATCTGTCTTCCATTCGCAGCTATTTCTTAGCAGAGCTGAAGAAATGCCTGGAGGAGCCAGAGAGACTAGCCGAGCTCTTCATAAAACATGTGAGTCGTCAGTGTGTCTGCTCGCATACTTGAAATACCTAAAGCAACCCACTCCCCATCTCCTCATTCCTCTCCTGTTCCTCCACCACCCACCCCCTCCTTTCACTTTCAGCCGCTGCGCAAATGGATTCAGGATTTCAATTGAGGCCTCAGTGGGGGTGAGTGGGCCCTCAGCTTCCCTTTGACGCCTCACAGTCAGAGGGGTTGTCACTTTCATCTGCTGAGAACACGGGTCAGAGATGCTCTTGTTCAGTGTGAGGTGTTACATGCTGCCTCAGGCCTGGTGCAGCTTATACTCATGAACCATCGCACTCAGCAGACGTCCTGCTTGCTAATATGATAGCCCTCTCTGAATAGGTTTCAGAAAATGGCAGACTGATTTTGAGAGACTAAAAGTGTCGGGAGGTACAGGGAGAGAGAGGGAGAGATCAGCCGACATTGTGTTGGATGGCAGAGTGGGCTTCGATGGGCCGAGTGGCCCACTGTTGCTTCCATTTACTGTGTTTCCCCCGCCTGCCACTCTCCCACTCACCTCCTTCACACTCAGCATCTCCCTCCCGGTCATCAATCCTCATCTTCACCTCCCTTCTCAACCCTCCCACTCGGACAGGGAGTGAGAGGGATGGGAGTGAAAGAAAGAAGAAAACAGTGAGAGAGGGAGTGAATGAGAGAAGGAGAGAGACAGAGTGAGCTTTGAAGGAGTGAGCAGGAGTGAATGGGAGAAGGAGGCAGAGGGAGTGAGTAGGAGGACGAGGGAGGGGAGGAAGTAGGTCTGGGAATAAATGGGAGCGGGATGGAGTAGGGGAGGGAGAGTGAGCAGGTGAGGGAGCAAGAAGGAGGGAGAGGGAGTAAATATGAGAGGGAATGAGTCGGAGAAGGAGGGAGTGAGTGGGAGAGGGAGTGAGAGGGAAGACGGAGGCAGAGGGAGTGAGTGGGAGGGTGAGGGAGAGGAAGGGAGTGGGAATAAATGGGAGGGGGAGGGAGAGTGAGCAGGTGAGGGAGCACGATGGAGTGAGTGGGAGAAGGAAGGAGAGGGAGTGAGCAGGAGGGGGAAGGAGAGGGAGTGAGCAGGAGGGGGAGGGAGAGGAAGTGAGCAGGGAAAGGAGTGAGACAGAGGGAGTAGGAGGTTGAAGAGTGGGAGAAGGAGGGAGAGGGAGGGAGAGGGAGTGAGAGGGAGAGGGACTGAATGGGAGAAGGAGGGAGGAAGTGGGAGAGGGAGGGAGAGGCAGTGAGCAGGAGAGGGTGAGTGAGTGGGAGGGAGAGGGAGTGAGTGGGAGAGGGAGAAGGAGAGAGTGAGTGGGAGAGGGAGTGAGAGGGTGAGGGAGTGACTGGGAGAGGGAGTGAGTGGGAGAGGGAGTGAGTGGGAGAGGCAGTGAGCAGGAGAGGGTGAGTGAGTGGGAGGGAGAGGAAGTGAGTGGGAGAGGGAGAAGGAGGGAGTGAGTGGGAGAGGGAGTGAGAGGGAAAGGGAGTGGGAGAGGGAGAAGGAGGGAGTGAGTGGGGGAGGGAGTGAGAGGGAAAGGGAGTGAGTGGGAGAGGGAGAAGGAGGGAGTGAGTGGGAGAGGGAGTGAGTGGGAGAGGGAGTGAGTGGGAGAGGCAGTGAGCAGGAGAGGGTGAGTGAGTGGGAGGGAGAGGAAGTGAGTGGGAGAGGGAGAAGGAGGGAGTGAGTGGGAGAGGGAGTGAGTGGGAGAGGGAGAAGGAGGGAGTGAGTGGGAGAGGGAGTGAGAGGGAAAGGGAGTGAGTGGGAGAGGGAGAAGGAGGGAGTGAGTGGGAGAGGGAGTGAATGGGAGAACGAGGGAGTGAGCGGGAGAGGGAGGGAGAGGCAGTGAGCAGGAGAGAGTGAGGGAGTGAATGGGAGGGAGAGGGAGAGGGACTGAGTGGGAGAAGGAGGGAGTGAGTGGGAGTGAGAGGGAAAGGGAGTGAGTAGGAGAGGGAGAAGGAGGGAGTGAGTGGGAGAGAGAGAAGGAGGGAGTGAGTGGGAGAGGGAGAAGTAGGGAGTGAGTGGGAAAGGGAGTGAGTGGGAGAGGGAGAAGGAGGGAGTGAGTGGGAGTGAGAGGGAAAGGGAGTGAGTTGGAGAGGGAGAAGGAGGGAGTGAGTGGGAAAGAGAGAAGGAGGGAGTGAGTGGGAGAGGGAGAAGTAGGGAGGGAGTGGGAGAGGGAGTAAGTGGGAGAGGGAGTGAGTGGGAGAGGGAGAAGGAGGGAGTAAGTGGGAGAGGGAGTGAGAGGGAAGACGGAGGCAGAGGGAGTGAGTGGGAGGATGAGGGAGAGAAAGGGAGTGGGAATAAATGGGAGGGGGAGGGAGAGTGAGCAGGTGAGGGAGCACGATGGAGTGAGTGGGAGAAGGAAGGAGAGGGAGTGAGCAGGAGGGGGAAGGAGAGGGAGTGAGCAGGAGAGGGAGTGAGACGGAGGGAGTAGGAGATTGAAGAGTGGGAGAGGGAGTGAGAGGGAGAGGGACTGAATGGGAGAAGGAGGGAGTGAGTGGGAGAGGAAGTGAGTGGGAAAGGGAGGGAGAGGGAGTGAAAGGGAGAGGCAGTGAGTAGGAGTGAGTGGGAGAGGGAGTGGGTGGGAGAGGGAGTGATGGGAGAACAAGGGAGTGAGAGGGAGAGGCAGTGAGCAGGAGAGGGTGAGTGAGTGGGAGGGAGAGGGAGTGAGTGGGAGAGGGAGAAGGAGGGAGTGAGTGGGAGAGGGAGTGAGAGAATGAGGGAGTGAGTCAGAGAGGGAGGGAGAGGGAGTGAGTGGGAAAGGGAGTGAGTGGGTGAGGGAGTGAGCAGGAGAGGGTGACGGAGTGATTGGGAGAGGGAGTGAGTGGGAGAGGGAGTGAGTGGGAGTGGGAGAGGGAGTGGGAGGGAAAGGGAGTGAGTGGGACAGGGAGAAGGAGGGAGTGAGTGGGAGAGGGAGAAGGAGCGAGTGAGTGGGAGAGGGAGAAGGAGGGAGAAGGAAAGGGTGAGGGAGGGAGTGGGAGAGGGAGAAGGAGGGAGTGAGTGAGTGGGAGAGGGAGTGGGAGGGAAAGGGAGTGAGTGGGAGAGGGAGAAGGAGGGAGTGAGTGGGAGAGGGAGAAGGAGCGAGTGAGTGGGAGAGGGAGATGGAGGGAGCAGGAAAGGGTGAGGGAGTGAGTGGGAAAGGGAGTGAGGGGGAGAGGGAGTGAGTGGTTGAGGGATTGAGGGGGAAAGGGAGTGTGTAGGAGAGGGAGTGAGTGGGAGATGGAGTGAGAGGGAGAAGGAGTGATTAAGGGATGAGAAGGAGTGAGCAGGAGAGGGAGTGAGTGGGAGAAGGAGTGAGTGAGGGGGAGAAGGAGTGAGCAGGAGAGGGTGAGTGGGTGAGGGGGGAGGGGGAGAGGGAGTGAAGGGGAGAAGGAGTGAGTGGGAACGGGGGAGGGAGTGAGTGGAGAGGGAGTGAGGGGGAGAGGGAGTGAGAGTGAAATGGACAGAGGGAGTGAGGGAATGAGAGCGAGAGAGAGTGAGCAGGAGAGGAAGTGAGCGGGAGAGAGAGTGAGGCGGAGAGGAAGGCAGCGTGAGATAGAGAGAGGGAGTGAGTGGGAGTGAGCAGGAGCAGGACTGAGTGAGAGAGGGAGGGAAGGGGAGTGAGTGGGAGAAGGAGGGAGAGGGAGTGAGAGGGAGAAGGAATGAGCAGGAGAGGGCGAGGGAGTGAGTGGGAGAAGGAGGGAGAGAGAATGAGAGGGAGAGGGAGAAGGAGGGAGTGAGTGGGAGATGGAAAGAGAGGGAGTGAGCAGGAGAAGGAAGGAGAGGGAGTGAGCAGGAGGGAGAAGGAGAGGAAGTGAGCAGGAGGGGGAAGGAGAGGGAGTGAGTAGGAGAGTGAAGAGTGGGAGAAGGAGGGAGTGAGAGGGAGAAGGAGGGAGTGAGTGGGAGAGGGAGAGTGAGTGAGTGGGAAAGGGAGGGAGAGGGAGTGAGTGGGAAAGGGAGTGAGAGGGAGAGGGAGTGGGAAAGGGAGTGAGAGGGAGAGTGAGTGAGAGGGAAAAGGAGGGAGTGAGTGGGAGAGGGAGAGGGAGTGAGTGGGAGAGGGAGAAGGAGGGAATGAGTGGGAGAGGGAGAAGGAGGGAGTGAGTGGGAGAGGGAGAGGGAGTGAATGGGAGGAGGTAGTGAGTGGGAGAGGGAGTGAGTGGGAGAAGGAGTGAGTGGGAGAGGGAGAAGGAAGGAATGAGAGGGAGAAGGAGGGAGTGAGAGGGAGAGGCCGGGAGCAGGAGAGGGTGAGGGAGTGAGTGGGAGAGGGAGAAGGAGGGAGTGAGTGGGAGAGGGAGTGAGAGGGAGAAGGAGTGAGTGGGAGAGGGAGAAGGAGGGAGTGAGGGGTAGAAGGAGTGAGCAGGAGAGGGTGAGGGAATGAGGGGGAGAGAGTGGAGAGGGAGTGAGGGGGAGAGGGAGTGAGAGTGAAATGGACGGAGGGAGTGGGGAGGAATGAGAGGGAGAGGGAGTGGGGGGAATGAGAGGGAGAGGGAGTGAGGCGGAGAGGAAGGGAGAGTGAGATGGAGAGTGGGAGTAAGCAGGGCAGGGACTGAGTGGGAGAGGGAGGGAAAGGGAGTGAGTAGGACAGGCAGTGAGTGGGAGAAGGAGGCAGAGGGAGAGGGAGTGAGAGGGAGAAGGAGGGAGTGAGTGAGTGGGAGAGGGAATGAGAGGGAGAGGGAGTGGGAGATGGAGAGGGAGTGGGAGAAGGAGGAGAGGGAGTGAGAGGGTGAGGGAGTGAGTGAGAGAGGGTGAGGGAGTGAGAGGGAAATGGAGAGGGAGTGAGCCGGTGGTATGCAAAGCGATTAAGTAGCTTATTATTCACACTGGTAGCTGCACAATTGGTCTTCGCTGTTCATCATTTTCAAATTTTTTTTGTCTTTTATGTCCCAAGATACGTTATTGATGCAATCAATCACATTGAATCGCTTTGCATTTTGAAATTTCTGCTTGCGGCGTAATTAAAATTTTCCAAACTTCCCATTGGCCCTCTGTATTTTTCTCGTGAACGTGGTTGGGCTAAAAACTCTGTGCCTCAATAAACTACAGGCTGTGAGGGTTAGCCTGTGCTGCCAGTGTCCACAAAACTGCCAGTGCCTCGATTGCTCCAGGAATGGAGTAAATTCATAGTAAATTTACCCTGTGTCGCAGTAACTGAACTCTGATCTTTCTCTGCTCCCTGAGCTGTCAGGATAAAAGATTTCACTGGCCAATTTTCCTGGATTGTCTTGTTGTCACTGTGAACTAATCTCCAGACCCTGCTGTAAGGAAAACCTCAGAAGGAGAAACATCGGGGGCAACAGAAAAAGAAGTTGAAGTTTTATCCTCATTTTCCTTGAATATTTTTTCTTGGTAATTGCCAAAAACATCAAAGATGATGGGAGTATAAGGTCTTACCAGGAATAGAGAATCAACCAAACCAATCACAAAGTTTTTCCTCATTGTCCAGTTACCTGAAGGCTAACAGGATGCCGTCAAGAAAGCAGGAGCATTGTGGGGAGGATGCAGTTGGCTGGAGGTCATGTGATGGCATCTCCAGGCCCACGAAGAGTTGGTAACCCTTGACCACGACAGAGAAAATGAGGACAACTATTTGGTGAAATGATCGTAGTTTTAAGCAGAGACCATGTGACTCACTTCAGTGGGTGACACCAATCACAGGCAAAAAGCAGGATCTTGCAAATCTGCCATCTGCTGGTGGAGAAAGTAGGAGCAGGAGTAGGTCATTCTGCCTTTCAAATCTGATCTGCCATTTAATAGAATCATGGCTGATCCAACTCCTGGTCCTGTCATTCCTTGGAAACATGTAATATTTTGGCCTCAACCATCCCACTGTCTGGGTGAAAACGTTACTCTTCGGTTTCTCCCACGACAGATGTGAAAAAGGGGCTGAGTGCAAGAGTGCCACTTTGTGGCCATAGCAACTGGGGTGAAAATAAAATCACCTCCCTTCCTCCTTTACAATGGATCAGTTTGCATTTGTCAAGCAGATGAGGATGGCGCATAATCTCAAAACACTTCACGTGCCATCATTATTCTTGAAACGCGGTGACATTTGTGGGCACCCAGCAACAAACAAGAATGGGATTTGGCTGCTGTTTGTAATGTGGTCAAGACTACCCCTAACCCCTACTCACATCTTAGGATCGCTCACATCCACCTAATAACTCAATCTATCAGCACCTCTGACCACAGAATGCTTTTTCTACACTGCTTAGAACTGCCCTTAGCCACATCTAGATTCTCAACTGAGCACATGCACCATGTGGGGCAATGCCAAAAGAAAAAAGCTGATACTTAGAGTCATGGAGGTGTACAGCACGGAAACAGACCCTTTGGACCAACTTGTGCATTACTAAATTACTCTTAGTCCCATTGGGCCCCTATCCCTCTAAACCCTTCCTATTCATATACCCATCCAAGTGTTGTAATTGTACCAGCCTTCACCACTTCCTCTGGCAGCTCATTCCAAAAACGCACCACCCTCTGTGTGAAAACATTGCCCCTTAGGTCCCTTTTATATCTTTCCCCTCTCACCCTAAACCTATGTGCTCCAGTTCCGGGCTCCCCCACCTCAGGGAAAAGACTTTGTCTATTTACCCTATCCAAGCCCCTCATGATTTTATAAACCTCTATGAGGTCACCCCTCAGCCTCTGACACTCCAGGGCAAACAGTCCCAGCCTGTTCAGCCTCTCCCTATAGCTCAAACCTTCCAACCCCGGCAACATCCTTGTAAATCTTTTCTAAACCCTTTAGTATAGCAGGGAGACCACAATTGAACACAATATTCCGAAAGTGGCCTCACCAATGTCATACAGTCATACAGCACGGAAACAGACCCTTCGGCCCAACCAGTCCATGCCGACCATAATCCCAAACTAAACTAGTCCCACCTGCCTGCTCCTGGCCCATATCTCTCCAAACCTTTCCTATTCCTGTACTTATCCAAATGTCCTTTAAATGTGCCTACATCCACCATTTCCTCAGGAAGTTTATTCCACATGTGAGCCACCCTCTGTGTAAAACGATTGCCCCCATGTCTTTTTTAAATCTCTCTCTTTGCACCTTAAAAATGTGCCTCCTCATCTTGAAATGCCCCATCCTAGGGAAAAGACACCTGCCATTAACCCTGTCCACTCCCCTCATGATTTTATGGCAATGGTGCCAAATGCTTCCTTCACTACCCTGTCCAGCCGAGCCTCCAGTTTGGAGTGGTGTTGCTGGGATTGACATGGGCACCCTCCAAGGAGGATGTGTGTTGGAGCTCTGAAGAAGAAGAGGAAAAGCAAGCTGCTGGTTCAGAAGCAGCAAACTCAGAACCCACTCAGACCAAGCCAGCATCTCTGTTATCAGATTAGGGAGCTTCAAAGTCGAATTGTCAACGCCATTCTGGAAATCACTTGGCAGGGCGGAACAAGATTCTGACTGGAAGAAAAGAGACTTGCCGTTGAAGCCTTTCTTCTTGCACTCATCAGGGCAGAATCACAACAATACAAAATCTTCAAGGGAACAACAGTTTATATTGCCCAAGCAAAGGGTGCTGATTGGTTGATAAATCATCCTGATTGACTGAGGCATTGCCATGCAGCATACACCAGGGCTTGGTTGGTCATGGCTCCTCAGATACTGAAGCAGTCCATGTCCATATAAGGCTGTGAGGCAAGAAGATGTAGGAGCAGCAGGAGGCCATTCAGCCCATCCAGTCTGCTCCACCATTCAGATGAGGTCATAGCTGATCTGATAATCCCCAACTCCACTTTCCTGTCTTTTTCCCATAACCCTCCATTCCCCTTCCTGATTAAAAATCCCTCTGTCTCAGCCTTCAATATACTTACTTATCCCCGACAGCCCTTTGTGGGAAAGAATTCCACAGATTCACTCCATCTGAGAGAAGAAATTCCTGAAGAACGTCCTGGATGTTTGTGAGTATAATGCCAATCAATTGGGATGCTTTGTTCTAGATGGTGTCAACGTTTCTACATCTCCCCTGTCAATCCCCCAGGGAATCTTGGATTTTCTATAAGGTCACCTCTCATTCTTCTAAACCCCAATGAGTCCAGGCCCAACCTCCTCAACCTCTCCTCATGGGACAGTCCCTCCATACCTGGGATCAGCCGAGTGGACCTTCTCTGGACAGCCTCTGTCTTTCCTCAGATAAAGAGACCCAAAACTGTTCACAGTGTTCCAGCTGTGGTCTGACCAGTGTCTTGTATAGTTTTAGCAAAATCCTCCCTATTTTTATTGGCCCAGTGAGAACCGGACAATATCCAGGCTTGGGCCAATAGGTGACAAGGAGCATTCAGAGCACGCAAGTGCCAGGTGGTCACAGTCTCCAATAAGAGGCAATCTAACCACTGACCCTTGACATTCAATGGCGTTACTTTCACTGATTTCCCTACTATCAATATCCTGGGGGTTACCACTGATCAAAAACTGAACTCACCATATAAACACAGTGGCTACAATAGCAGGTCAGAATCAAGGAATCCTGCAGCAAGTAACTCACCACCTGTCTCCCCAGGCCCTGTCCCACCATCTACAAGGCACAAGTCAGGAGTGAGCTGGACTACTTCCCACTTGCCTGGACGGGTGCAGCCCCAACAACACTCAAGAAGCTCAACACCATCCAGGACAAAGCAGCCGCTTGATTGGCACCACATCCACAAACATCCACTCCCTCCCCCACCGACGCTCAGTAGCAGCAGTGTGTCCCATCTACAAGATGCCCTGCAGAAATTCACCAAAGATCCTCAGGCAGCACCTTCCAAACCCACCATCACTTCCATCTTGAAGGACAAGGGCAGCAGATACATGGGAATACCACCCCCTGAAAGTTCCCCTCCAAGCCCCTCACCATCCTGACTTGGAAATATATCGCCGTTCCTTCAGTGTCACTGGGTCAAAATCCTGGAATTCCCTCCCTCAGGGCATTGTGGGTCAACCCACAGCACATGGACTGCAGCGGTTCAAGATGGCTGCTCACTACCACCTTCTCAAGGGGCATCTAGGGGCGGGGTAATAAATGCTGGGCCAGGCCACATCCCTAAATGAGCCAAATCAAATTCCCAAGCTCACAGGAGTCCGAAGATTCATCTCCTTCTCTGTGCTGAGCTAACTCAGGCAGTTTGGGAATTGCACTTCTGCATTTAATTCCCAGTATCTCTGAACTGAAAGGAGAACAACTGCAGGGATACTGTTGGCCTCAAGGGCACTGTCCTAAGGTGGAGAAGATAAATCAGCTGCTCCTTCATATTCATATTTGAATGCTGGGCAAAAACAAAACTCGCTGTCTGTGTCTGCGATCCAGGCTGCTGGTAGTCAGCCTAGGCCCATGTGGAACCTGGGCGAACTCTCGACGAGCCATCACTGAACATGAGCCGCTGCTTTACGAGAGAATCTTAATGTTTTTGTTTCTTGATTTATAGAAACAAACTGTGCTTATTTACTCTGAATAAAAAGCATTTGAAGAGTTGTGGGGTTTGATGCCCAGCCTGTAGTCAACCAGGCTGTCACTCATTTGGCTGTCTCATTTGTTAGCCTACCCACTGGGCAGTACGTGAAGTAGCCCTTCTCGCCGGTTGGCATGCGCACTTAGCTCAATCTGCAAAACGTAGTGCAAACTTCTAATTCGATGCTGCCATTGTGCCTTCCTGCTGCTAGCGCAAGTACCTAGGATGCTTGGCACTGCATGTCGGGATGGAAATGCTGCCTGTATTTTGTGAAACGATTACCCGGCCGGTGAGCACCCAAAACAGAGGCCCCTGTATTTTGCGGCTGTATTTCATGGCCATCGTCTCTGTCCTGCCTCTTAGTTGCCTCACATTCTGTATCAAACAGTCAACTCTTAAGTCTTCAAGAACATTAAATAGGCCCAACTCAGGAGTCAAATCTGATGTAAGACACAGTTGACCAGAACTGACTGCAAGTGGGATAGTATTCAAGGTGCGAACACAGAGTGGGATCAACAGGCCCAAGTGTGATGACGAACAAGTGTGAACCTGGCAGTTCAGCGCAGGCAGCAGTTTGGTGCCTGTTGGACTATAGTGCAGTGGTTTGGTGCAGGTGGAAGCTTGGTGTTGGTGAGAATTTGATGTTTGTGTGGGTTTGGTGGCAGCAGAAGTTTGGTGTTACTGGGAGTTTAGTGTTGGTGAGAGTTTGATGTTAGTGAGAATTTGGTGTTGGTGAGGGTTCAGTGCCAGTGAGAGTTGGGTGTTCATGAGTATTTGGTGCCAGTGGGAGTTTGGTATTGGTGAGAATTTGGTGCCATTGGGAGTTTGATGTTAGTTGAAGTTTGGTGTTGGTGAGAATTTGGTGCTAACGAGAGTGTTAGTGTGAGTTTGGTAGCAGTGGGCATTTGGTGTTGGGGAGAGTTTGATGTTAGTGGGAGTTTGATATTGTTGAGTATTTGGTAACATTGAGGGTTTGTTGCCAGTGGGAATTTGGTGCTGGTGCAAGTTTGATGTAGGTAAGAGTTTATTACCAATTGGAGTTTGGTGTTAATGTGAGTTTGGTGCCAGTGCGCATTTGGTGTTAATGAGAGTTTGATGTTGGTGGGTATTTGGTGCTAGCGGGAGTTTGGTGTTAGTGGGAGTTTAGTATTAGTGAGAATTTGGTGCCAGTGGGAGTTTGGTATTGGTGAGAGTTTGATGTTGGTAGGAGTTTGGTGTTGGTGGGAATTTGGTGCCAGTGGAAATTTCATGTTGGTGAGAGTTGGGTCTTGGTGGGGATTTGGTACCAGTGGCAGTTTGGTGTTGGTGAGAGTTTGGAACCTGCGGGAGTTTAGTGTTGGTGAGAATTTGGTGTTAGTGGGAGTTTGATGTTGGTGAGAATTTGGTGCTAACGGGAGTTTGGTGTTGGTGCGAAGTTGGTGTTATTAGGAGTTTGGTGTTGGTGAGAGTATGGTGATGGCAGATGGCAGGGGTTTGGTGTAGGTGAGAGTTTGGTGACAGTGGGAGTTTGGTGTTGGTGCGAATATGGTGTTGGCAGGGGTTTGGTGCCAGTGGGAGTTTGGTGTAGGTGAGATTTTGGTGTTGGTGCAAGTTTGGTGTTGGTGAGAATTTGGTGTTGGTGAGAGTTTGGTTTTGGTGGGTGTTTGGTGCCAGTGAGAGTTTGGTGATGATTAGACTTTGGTGCTGCTGAGAGTTTGTTGCCAGTGGCAGTTTGACATTGCTGAGAATTTGGTGTTAGTGTGAATTTGGTGTTGGCGAGAGTTTGGTGCCAGTGGGAGTTTGGTGTTGGTGAGAGTTTGGTGCCAGTCGGAGTTCGGTGTTCATGGGAGATTGGTGTTGGTGAGAGTTTTGTGCCAATGGGAGATTGGTGTTGGTGAGAGTTTGGTGCCAGTAGGAGATTGGTGTAGGTGAGAGTTTGGTGCCGTTGGGAGTTTGGTGTTAGTTGGGGTTTGTTGTTAGTGAGAGTTTGGTGCTTGTGGGAGTTTGATGTTGGTGAGACGTTGGTGTTGGTGGGAGCGTGGTGGGGAAGGGAAACGAGCTTTTTTTTTATACCTTATTTCATCCTCCACCCACTTGTGAACTTTTAGTGGCATTAATTAGGTGAGTGAGTCGGTAACCTTTTAGTGTGACCAATGACTTTATTCCCCCGTCTGCAGGCAGTTTAAGGTGGTACTCAGGAAATGTAAATATTATGTTCAATCTATTGCTTAGCTAGTTAAGCGACTGACTATGGCAATAGGTATTAGTTGAGCGACATTTTGAACCTAGAACCGGATTAATTAAATAAAGCACGATGGAGGTGGAAGAGCAGTGGGTGATGTGTTGTAGCTGTAGGATGTGGGAGCTGCTGGACACCAAAGTGAACCACCCAACCACACCCGGAGTAAGGGTTTATAGCTCAAGGACTTTGAGCACTGAGGTGATGAGCTAGAGTCTGAACTTCGGACACTGCAATGCATCGAGGAATGGAGAAAGTGACCTGGAGATTTTATTCCAGGAGACAGTCCCAGGCTTAGGCTGGGTGCTTCTGATTTGGTCAGGGTCTGGCTGAGGCTGGTGTAAACAGTAAGAAAGACAGCTCAGGGTCCAGAGATAGCACTGAAGGAACCTCAGGCCCTGGAATTGTCCAACAGCTTGGAGGGTCTTGCTCCCTGTGCGGACGAGAGCTGGGACTACAGGGTGATTGAGTAAACTGGGGACAGCACCATTGTGCAAAGAGCCACTCCAGTCAGAGGAGGAATGCAGTTGTTGAAGGGATATTCAGTATATTTAGCAGGATCGATGAGACTGTGAACCTCGAAGGCTGTGTTGCCTGCCTGCTGCCAGGATTATGGACATCTTCTCCTGGATGAAGGGGTACTTGGGGTGAAAGCAAATTTATAAATACAAACATCAAAGCCAAGGCTCTAGGAGAGTACATTAGTGTGGGTGCAGAGTAATAGAGAGGAACTAAGTCTGCAATGGTCATAGTGCATCAAATAGGATTTTCCATCCAGGGGATAGCAATAAATAAAAATTGAAGTAATATTATCAGAATATGTGGAGCATTCGCACAAACAGAAATGAAAGATTTCAATCTAATTGTCATTACAGAAACATGGTTACAAGGGGACCAAAGTTGGAAAATAAATATTTCAGAGTAAACAACATTTCAAAAAGACAAGCAGAATGGAAAAGGATGAAAAGATAGCCCTGATCCTAAAGATGGCATCAGGATGTTTGTAAGAAAGAGTCTTAACTCAGTCAGGAAGCAGAATCAGAAACAAAGGCAGAAATTGCTGGAAAAGCTCAGCAGGTTTGGCAGCATCTGTGAAGCAAAATTAGAGTTAACATCTGGGGTTGAATGACCCTTCCTCAGACCAGTATGGGTAGAGATTTAAGAATAACAAGGTCAGAAAATGATGGTGGAGGCAGGTTATCGGGCTCTGAATGGTTATGCCATTTGAAAGGGCATTAAGCAATAAATTGTTTGGGTTTGTAACAAAGATGATTTAAAAGTCATGGGGGACTGCACTCTTCATGTAGACTGAACCAAACCAAAAGTGGTCTGGAAAATGTGAAGCAAAAACAGAAATTGTTGGTGAAACTCAGCAGGTCTGGCAGCATCGGTGGGATGAAAACAGAGTTAATGTTTTGAGACTGATGACTTTTCATCAGAAAGGATAAAAGCAAGGAAAAAATGATATTTATGCTGAAGTATAGACTGGGAACAAGAGGAGAGCAGAAAGGTGGAGGTGGAGCCCAGAGAGAGCAATAGAGTCATAGAGATGTACAGCACAGAAACAGACCTTTAGGTCCAACCCGTCCATGCCGACCAGATATCCCAACCCAATCTAGTCCCACCTGCCAGCACCCGGCCCATATCCCTCCAAACCCTTCCTATTCATATACCCATCCAAATGCCTCTTAAACATTGTAATTGTACCAGCCTCCATCACTTCCTCTGGCATAGGGTCATAGAGATGTACTGCACGGAAACAGACCTTTCGGCCCAATTCATCCATGCAACCAAATATCCTAAACTAATCTAGTCCCATTTGCCAGCACTTGGCCCTTCTCCTTCTAAACCTTTCCTATTCATATTCCCATTCTGATGTCTTTTAAATGCTGTAATTGTACCAGCTTCCACCACTTCCTCTGGAAGCTCATCCCATACACGTACCACCCTCTGCGTGAAAACGTTGTCCCTCTGGTCTCTTTTAAATCTTGCCCCTCTCACCTTAAACCTATGCCCTCTAGTTCTGGACTCCCCCACCCCAGGGAAAAGTCCTTGTTATTTACCCTATCCATGCCCCTAATGATTTAATAAACTTCTATAAGGTCACCCCTCAGCCTCCGACGCTGCAGGAAAAACAGCCCCAGCCTGTTCAGCCTCTCCCTGTAGCTCAAACCCTCCAACCCTGGCAACATCCTTGTAAATCTTTTCTGAACCCTTTCAAGTTGAACAACATCTTTCCGATAGGAAGGAGACCAGAATTGCACACAATATTCCAACAGTGGCCGAACCAATGTCCTGTACAGCCACAACATGACCACCCAACTCCTGTACTCAATGCACTGACAAATAGGGAAAAGGTGAATTATGTGTGGCAGACATGACAGGAGAAGCTGAATAAGTGATACTGAGAGCTGAGGGTAGCAGAGAATGGATAATCTGTGCTGAAAGTAAACCAGCTGAGAGTGAGTGGGAATGAGTTGAGTCCGAGGACTCAACATTGAGTTCAATACTTTTACAGCCTGATTCCATCCTTCCATGGTTTTCCCACCCCACATCTGGTCTTGTCATGACATGGGTTGCTTTTAGTACAACCAACCCAGTCTCACCCACTGTCCGTGCAGTTATAAATCGTTTAATAGACTGCAATCCTTATGAACATGCAAACGTACAAAATAGGAGCCGAAATAGACTATTTGGCCCCTCAATCCTGCTCTGTCACTCAGCAAGATCAAGGCTGATTGATTAGTGTATTGAATTCCACATTACCCATCTGCTAACTCCTGATAACCCTTGAACCCCCTGACCAACAAGGATCTATTTACTTACTACTATTAGATGGGGATTTGCTGAGATCACATCTGGAATACTGTGCACAGTCCTGTTCCGATCTCCATATTTAGAGAATAATCTACTTGTATTGGGGGTGGGACAGGGACCACATTCTGATCTCTGTATCTAAGGAGGGATCTACTTGTATCGGGGGGTGGGACAGGGACCACATTCTGATCTCTGTATCTAAGGAGGGATCTACTTGTATCGGGGGGTGGGACAGGGACCACATTCTGATCTCTGTATCTAAGGAGGGATCTACTTGTATCGGGGGGTGGGACAGGGACCACATTCTGATCTCTGTATCTAAGGAGGGATCTACTTGTATCGGGGGGTGGGACAGGGACCACATTCTGATCTCTGTATCTAAGGAGGGATCTACTTGTATCGGGGGGTGGGACGGGGACCACATTCTGATCTCTGTATCTAAGGAGGGATCTACTTGTATCGGGGGTGGGACAGGGACCACATTCTGATCTCTGTATCTAAGGAGAGATCTACTTGTATCGGAGGGTGGGACGGGGACCACATTCTGATCTCTGTATCTAAGGAGGGATCTACTTGTATCGGGGGTGGGACGGGGACCACATTCTGATCTCTGTATCTAAGGAGAGATCTACTTGTATCGGAGGGTGGGACGGGGACCACATTCTGATCTTTGTATCTAAGGAGGGATCTACTTGTATCGGAGGGTGGGACGGGGACCACATTCTGATCTCTGTATCTAAGGAGGGATCTACTTGTATCGGGGTTGGGACAGGGACGACATTCTGATCTCTGTATCTAAGGAGGGATCTACTTGTATCGGGGATGGGCCGGGGACCACATTCTGATCTCTGTATCTAAGGAGGGATCTACTTGTATCGGGGGGTGGGACAGGGACCACATTCTGATCTCTGTATCTAAGGAGGGATCTACTTGTATCGGGGGTGGGCCGGGGACCACATTCTGATCTCTGTATCGAAGGAGGGATCTACTTGTATCGGGGGGTGGGACAGGGACGACATTCTGATCTCTGTATCTAAGGAGGGATCTACTTGTATCGGGGTTGGGACAAGGACCACATTCTGTTCTCTGTATCTAAGGAGGGATCTACTTGTATTGAAGGTGGGAAGGGGACCACATTCTGATCTCTGTATCTAAGGAGGGATCTACTTGTATCGGGGGGTGGGACAGGGACGACATTCTGATCTCTGTATCTAAGGAGGGATCTACTTGTATCGGGGGGTGGGACGGGGACCACGTTCTGATCTCTGTATCTAAGGAGGGATCTACTTGTATCGGGGGGTGGGACAGGGACCACATTCTGATCTCTGTATCTAAGGAGGGATCTACTTGTATCGGAGGGGGGGACAGGGACCACATTCTGATCTCTATCTAAGGAGGGATCTACTTGTATCGGGGGTGAGGCAGGGACCACATTCTGATCTCTGTATCTAAGGAGTGATTTTGCTTGTATCGGAGGTCGGACAGTGACCATGGGAGCAGAAATTAGGCCGTTCAGCCCATCAAGTCTGCTCCGCCATTCAATCATGGCTGATATGTTTTTCAACCCCATTCTCCTGCTTTCTCCCCGTAATCCTTGATCCCTTTGGTAATCAAGAACCTATCTATCTCTGTCTTAAATCTACTCAATGACCCGGCCCCCACAGCCTTCTGTGGCAATGAATTCCATAGATTCCCCACTCTCTGGTTGAAGAAGTTTCTACTTATCTCCATTCCCTTTACTCTAAGGCTGTGCCCTTGGGTCCTAGTCTCTCCTACCAATGGGAACATCTCCCCAACATCCACTCTGTCCAGGCCATTCAGTATTCTATATGTTTCAATTAGATCCCCCCTCATCCTTCTAAACTCCGAGTATAAACCCAGAGTTCTCAAACGTCCCTCATATGTTAAGCTTTTCATTCCTGGGACCATTCTTGTGAACCACCTCTGTTCTAGGGCCAGTACATCCTGAGATATAGGGTCCAAAACTGCGCACAATACTCCAAATGTGGTCTGACCAGAGCCTTATAGAGCCTCAGAAGTGCATCCCCACTTTTATATTCAAGTCCTC
Source organism: Chiloscyllium plagiosum (assembly GCF_037043375.1). Classification (NCBI taxonomy): domain Eukaryota; kingdom Metazoa; phylum Chordata; class Chondrichthyes; order Orectolobiformes; family Hemiscylliidae; genus Chiloscyllium; species Chiloscyllium plagiosum. The sequence continues at coordinate 8,308,405 of NW_028270191.1, forward strand.
TCAAAATAAATGCCATCATTGCATTTACTTCCTGACTACTGACTCAACTTGCAGGTTTACCTTGAGAGAATCCGGGACTAGAACTCCCAAGTCTCTTTGCACTTCAGACTTCTGAATTTTCTCCCCCTTTGGAAAATAGTCCATGCCTCTATTCTTCTGACCAAAGTGCATGACCTCACACTTTCCCATGTTGTATCCCACCTGCCACTTCTTTGCCCACTCTCCTACCCTGTCCAAATCCTTCTGCAGCCTCCCCACGTCCTCAACGCTACCTGTCCCTCTACCTATCTTTGTATCATCTGCAAACGTAGCCAGAATGCCCTCAGTTCCTTCATCGAGATTGTTAATGTATAAAGTGAGAAGTTGTGGTCCCAAGATTGAACCTTGTGGAACACCACTTGTCACCGGCTGCTATCCTGAGAAGGAACCTTTTATCCCCACTCTCTGCTTTCTGTCTGACAGCCAATCATCTATCCATACCAGCACCTTTCCTCTGACACCATGGGCCCTTATCTTACTCAGTAGCCTTCTGTGCAGCACCTTGTCCAAGGCCTTTTTGAAGTCCAGGTGGATAACATCCATTGGCTCTCCTTGGTCTAACCTGCTCGGTACTTCCTCAAAGAATTCTAGCAGATTTGTCAGGCATGACCTCCCCTTGATGAAACCATGCTGACTTTGCCCTATTTTACCATATCCTTCCAAGTGTTCAGAAGTCTTAAGACGTATTAAGGGTGCGACTGTGGCTCTGTGGTTAGCACTGCTGCCTCACAGCACCAGGGACCCAGGTTCAATTCCAGCCGAGGGTGATTGTCTGTGTGGAGTTTGCACATTCTCTCCGTGTCTGCCTGGGTTTGCTCCGCTTTCCTCCCACAATCCACTGATGTGCAGGTTAGCTGAATTGGCCATGCTAAATTGCCCGTAGTGTTCAAGGATGTGTACGTTAGGTGCCCTAGTCAGGTGTAAATGTAGAGTGATGGGTTTGGGGCGATACTCTTTGGAGGGTTGGTGTGGACTTGTTGGGCCGAAGGGCCTGTTTCTGCACAGTAGGGAGTCTAATTCTCATCCTTCACAATAGATTCCAGGATCTTACCCATGACTGAGGTTAGGCTAATCAATCTGTAATTTTCCATCTTTTGCCTTACACCCTTTTTGAAACAGGATGTTACGTTAGTGATTTTCCATTCTCTGGGACCCTCCCTGATTCTAGTCATTCCTGCAGGATCACCACTAATGCCTCCGCTATCTGTTCAGTTAACTCCCTTAGAACTCTGTGGTGTAGTCCATCTGGTCCAGGTGATATATCCACCTTCAGGCCATTCAGTTTTTCTAGCACCTTTTCCTTGGCGAGGGCCACCATACTCACCTCTGCCCCCTCACTCTCTTGAATTTTTGAGATATTACTCATGTCTTCCATCGAGAAGACTGATACAAAGTAATTATCAATTCCTCAGCCATTTCCTTGTTCCCCACTACTCTCTCTCCAGTGTCATTTTCCACAGCCCAATCTCCACTTTTGCCTCTATTTTGCCCATTATATATCTAAAGAAACTCTTAGTCTTCCTTTATGTTACTGGCTAGCTTACCCTCATATTTAATCTTCTCCCTCCTTATTTCTTTTTTTGTTGCTCTCTGTTGGTCTTTGTAAGCTTCCCAATCCTCTGGTTTCCCACTGCCCTTCACCACATTAATGCTTCTGCTTTTATGCTATCCCTGACTTCCCTTGTCAGCCATGATTGCCTCATCCTCCCTGTATTATGCTTCTTTCTCCTCGGGATGAATCTCTGCTGTCTCTCCTGAATTACTCCCAGAAATCCCTGCCATTGCTGTCCCACTGTCTTTCCTGCTGGGCTCCTCTCCCTCTATCCAGCTCCTCCCTCTTGCCTCTGTAGTTGCCTTTATTCAACTGTAATACTATTATCTCTGATTCTGTCTGCTCCCTCTCAAATTGCAGAGTAAATTCAATCACCCTATGATCACTGCCTCCTAAGGGTTCCTTCACCTTAAGCTCTCTTATCTAGTCTGCCTTATTGCACAACACTAAACCCAGTATTGCTTGTTCCCTAGTGGGCTCCAACATAAGCTGCTCCAAAAAGCCATCTCATAGACATTCCACAAAGTCGTTATCTTGCAATCCACTCCCCAGTCCACCTGCATATGGAAATCCCTATGATCACTGTAACTTTGCCTTTCTTATATATGTTTTCTATCGCCTGGTGTATGTTGTGCCCTAGCTCCTGATTACTATTTGGAGGCCTGTACATAACTCCAAGTATCATTTTTTTAACCTTTGTGGTTCCTCAATTCTACCCACATAGCATTCTACAGCATCTGACCCTTCTTTGTTTCATTTCTTAGTAATAAGGCAACCCCACCCCCTCTGCCCACCTCCCTAACTTTTCAATAGGATGTATATCCTTGAATATTCAGCTCCCAATCCTGAACCCCTTGCAGCCACGACTTTGTGATGTCCACCACGTCTTAGCACGCAATTTTGATCTGCACCACAATCTCATTTACCTTATTCCTTATACTATGTGCATTCATATATAACACCTTCAGACCTGTATTAACCGTCCCACTTCTCGTTGTCATTAGTTTGTCTAGTGTGCTTGAAGTTTGATTGCTAACACTTTCCATGCACTCGGTCCTATTTCTGTCTGTGCTGGAGATTTTAATAACCTCTGCTGAGTTCCGCAATCTCACCTCCTCCTTTAATTCAGATTTACTAATTTCCACGATAACTGAGCCCTAACCCCCCTCCCTCCCCATCCCCCATTTAGTTAAAAGCCCTGTTAAGTTAAGCCCTGTTTCGTGAAAGACCACATTCTGATCTCTGTATCTAAGGAGGGATCTACTTGTATTGGGGGTGAGACAGGGACCACATTCTGATCTCTGTATCTAAGGGGGGATCTACTTGTATTGGGGGTGAGACAGGGACCACATTCTGATCTCTGTATCTAAGGAGGGATCTACTTGTATCGGGGGTGGGACAGGGACCACATTCTGATCTCTGTATCTAAGGAGGGATCGACTTGTATCGAAGGTGGGACAGGGACCACATTCTGATCTCTGTATCTAAGGAGGGATCTACTTGTATTGGGGGTGAGACAGGGACCACATTCTGATCTCTGTATCTAAGGGGGGATCTACTTGTATTGGGGGTGAGACAGGGACCACATTCTGATCTCTGTATCTAAGGAGGGATCTACTTGTATCGGGGGTGGGACAGGGACCACATTCTGATCTCTGTATCTAAGGAGGGATCTACTTGTATCGAAGGTGGGACAGGGACCACATTCTGATCTCTGTATCTAAGGAGGGATCTACTTTTATTGGGGTGGGTCAGGGGCCACATTCTTATCTCTGTATCTAAAGAGGGATCTACTTGTATCAGAGGTGGTGTAGCAAAGATTCATTCAATTGATCCTCGATATAAGAAGCGATGGTGAGAGTCTGAGTAAACTGGGTTGATGGTCTGTGCGGTGGAGCAGAATGAGCAGGGATCTCATTGAGGCAGGCTTGATTCTGAAGGGCTTCGACGGAGTCAGTACTGAGAAGTTGCCCCCGGCTGGAGAATCAAGAACACACAGGGATGAGGGGGGTGGGAACTAGTCTCAAGGTAAGGGGACGATCATTTTGGGCTGAGTTCAGGAGACATTTCTTCCTTCAGAAGGTTTTGAGTTTTCACACATCTCTACCTCAGAGGGTTGTAGATGCTCCATCACTCACAGTTAAAGCCAAGAAAGACAGAATTTTGATCTCCCAGTAGCTCAAAGGAGCAGGCGGGAAAGTGGAGTTGGTCAGCCATGATCGTATCGAATGACAGATCAAGTCTGAGGGGCATAATGGTCTCTTATTCCTATTTCTGGGGTTCAGAAACTGCCGAATCCTTTTGGTAGTGATCCCAGTGTAGGGCACAATCACATTTGATTGGTCAGGAATGCTGTGATCCATTTGTTTTTAAGTTCCATGATCATCTCAGTGTCAACCATGGCTCAGTTGGTAGGCACTTATGGCTTTGAGTCAGAAGATGGAGTCCCATTCCAGTAACACATACAAAGTCTGAGCTGATTCTTCCAGTGCTTAGGAAAGATGTTCTGTCAGGCATGCAAACCTGAACTAAGACCGTATCTGCCTTCTCAGGTCAGCAAACAAAATCTCATGCAATTATTTTGTTGAAGCACAGTGATTTTCCTCCTGCTTACTGGTTAACACTTGACCAACATCACTTAAAAAAGCAGACTTGAGTTTATAGGTGATAGATTAGGGAGGAGATAGCCTAGTGGTATTATTACTGTACTGTTAAATCCATCACCTCACACCTCCCAGGTAATGTCCTGGGAAACCAGGTTTGAATCCTACCACGGCAGGCAGTGGAATTTGAATTCACTAAAAATCTGGCATTGAGAGTCTAATGATGACCATGAATCCAATGTCGATTGTTGGAAAACCCCATCTGGTTCACTACTGTCCTTTCGGGAAGGAAACTGCCATCCTTACCTGGTCTGGCCCACAAGTAACTCCAGTCCCACAGCAATGAGGTTAACTCTTAATTGCTCTCAGGAATGGGCAATGAATGCTGGCTTAGCCAGTAACATCCTCATCCCATGAATGAATTTTTTAAAATCTTGCTTATGGAGACTGGCAGAGCCCTTTTGAGAATATAACAGAGCATGGTTTTGTGCAGGGGAGGTCGTGCCTCACTCGATTGAGTTTTTTGAGGAGGTGACGAAGATGATTGATGAGGAAAAAGCGGTTGTCTACATGGTCTTCAGTAAAGCCTATGGCAAGGTCCCTCATAGCAGACTGATCCAAAAAGTGAAGTCACATGGTATCGGGGGGGTGAGCTGGCAATATGGGTACAGAACTGGCTTAGTCATAGGAGACAGGGTAGCGGTGGAAGGATGCTTTTCGTAATGGAGGGCTGTGACTAGTGGTGTTCCACAGGGGTCAGTGCTGGTCGTGGTCTACACAAATGATTTAGAAGAAAACAGAGCTGGTCTAATTAGTAAGTTTGCGGACAATACAAAGATTGGTGGAGTTGCGGATAGTGAGGAGGATTGTCAGAGGATACAGCAGGATATAGATCAGGTGGAGGCATGGACTGAAAAATGGCAGATGGAGTTTAATCCAGACAGGTGTGAGGTGATGGATTTTGGAAAGTCATGTACAAGTGGAAATTATACAGTGAAAGGCAGAATCCTTCGGAGTATGAGATGCAGAGGAATCTGGGTGTCCAGGTCCACAGATCACTGAAGGTCACAGCGCAGGGAGATAAGGGAGTAAAAAAGGCCTATGGCATGCTCCCCTTCATTGGAAGGGGCATTGAGTATAAGGATAGACAAGTTCTGCTGCATCTTTATAGAACTTTAATTAGGCCACAGTTGGAATATTGTGTCCAGTTCTGGTCACCACACAACCAGAAGGATGTGGATGCTCTGGAGAGGGTACAGAAACGGTTTACAAAGATATTGCTTGGTAGGGGGGAGTTTTAGCTAGGAAGAAAGGTTGGATAGACTGGAACGCAGGAGCTTGAGGGGGCGACCTAATAGAAGTTTATAAGGTTGTGAAAGGCATGGATAGAATGGGCAAGTGCGTAACTTTGCAGTATGGTCAGTGCCCCTAGTTTGCCAACCCAATTCTGCTCCTCCCACCCGAGGTAGAAACAGAGACAGAATGCCCAATTAAAATAGGTAAAATTATATTCTAGACCCCCCCCTCTCCACAATGGATATCCAGCAGCTGAGACTGTATACTGAGATGGCTCCTCAAGGTGATGGTGGCCTTCTCTGTCCCTTCCCTGCAATGCCAGGCAGCAGCTCCTTCCGTGTTCAAGGGCCTCCATATGCCTTCCCCAATTTCAAGAGCCCAGGCACCATCCTTAATTAGACAACAAGCGTGACTTACGACCACTAATTGGCCAAATGAGGGAAAGTCGGATGTTGGTGCCCCGACCCAAAACCCCAGCCATGACATTCAAATAAATGATGGTAAGAAGAGTTAGAATCATTTCATCCAAAAGAAAGGACTGGGTATACAGGTGGAGAACTTGATGATAGGCTTCCTATTGACCTGTGCTCAATGGCACCTCCCTCCGGAACCCTGAGGTCAATTACTGTTGTTCGGGAGGGTTTTGGGGAGTGGGTGGCAAATATGACTGAATGTGTCTAGGGGATGTGTGCCCATCTTCCATTGTGTTTCCCATCTAGCTCAGAATATAGGAGTTGGGAGATCATGTTGTGGCTGTATAGGACATTAGTTAGGCCCCTTTTGGAATACTGTGTTCAATTCTGGACTCCCTACTATAGGGAGGATGTTGTGAAACTTGAAAGGGTTCAGGAAAGAGTCACAAGGATGTTGCCAGGATTGGAGGGTTTGAGCTACAGGGAGAGGCTGAATAGGCTGGGGCTGTTTTCCCTGGAGCGTCAGAGGCTGAGGGATGACCTTATAGAGGTTTATAAAATCATGAGGGGCATGGATAGGATAAATAGACAAGATCTTTTCTCCAGGGTAGGGGACTCCAAGACTAGAGGGCATAGGTTTAGGGTGAGAGGGGAAAGATATAAAAGAGACCTAAGGGGCAACTCTTTCACGCAGAGGGGGGTACGTGTATGGAATGAGCTGCCAGAGGAAGTGGTGGAGGCTGGTACAATTACAGCATTTAAAAGGCATCTGGATGGGTATATGAATAGGAAGAGATGTGGGCCAAATAGTGGCAATGGGACTAGATGAATTTAGGATATCTGGTCGGCATAAATAATTTGGATTGAAGGGTCTGTTTCCATGCTGTGCATCCCGATGACTCTGCAAGTCAACTTCAAATGCTTCTGCCCCTTCGCTGAATTGCCATGGAAACACATGAGCTGTGACACAACTTCCTACTTGAACCGGAGCATCCATCATTTGAAAGGTCGTCCCAAGAGATCCGAATGGGAAACAATTACATCTGCTGGAGTGCTGAACTTCAACCAGGGGGCGGGGAGTAGTTCCAGTCCTGTCCTCCCTCTGAGGTCTCCCTGAGCGGTACTGCAGGTCTGCCTGTGGCCAGGAGATGATATGTTTTCGGCAGCCAAGAATGTTGTCATCAAGCCCCCTGACCAACGGCTGGGACTGGGACCTCCAGCATCAGCAGCTCACATTCCATAGCCTTTGTAAATTAATAAACCACCATCAACTGGTCACAGCGCCAGGGACCGGGTTCGATTCCAGCCTCAGGTGACTGTCTGTATGGAGTTTGCACATTCTCCCCATGTCTGCGTGGGTTTCCTCCGGGTGCTGCAGTTTCCTCCCACAGTCCAAAGATGTGTAGGTTAGATAGATTGGCCATGCTAAATTGTCCCGTAGTGTGCAGGCTAGGGTGGATTGGCCGTGCTAAATTGTCCCATACTGTCCAGGGATGTGCAGGTTAGGGTGGATTGGCCATGCTAAATTGTCCCATCGAGTCCAGGGATGTGCAGGTTAGGGTGGATTGGCCATGCTAAATTGTCCCATACTGTCCAGGGATGTGCAGGTTAGGGTGGATTGGCCATGCTAAATTGTCCCATAGTGTCCAGGGATGTGCAGGTTAGGGTGGATTGGCCATGCTAAATTGTCCCATCGAGTCCAGGGATGTGCAGGTTAGGGTGGATTGGCCATGCTAAATTGTCCCATAATGTCCAGGGATGTGCAGGTTAGGGTGGATTGGCCATGCTAAATTGTCCCATACTGTCCAGGGATGTGCAGGTTAGGGTGGATTGGCCATGCTAAATTGTCCCATAGTGTCCAGGGATGTGCAGGTTAGGGTGGATTGGCCATGCTAAATTGTCCCATCGAGTCCAGGGATGTGCAGGTTAGGGTGGATTGGCCATGCTAAATTGTCCCATAGTGTCCAGTGATGTGCAGGTTAGGGTGGATTGGCCATGCTAAATTGTCCCATAGTGTCCAGGGATGTGCAGGTTAGGGTGGATTGGCCATGCTAAATTGTCCCATAGTGTCCAGGGATGTGCAGGTTAGGGTGGATTGGCCATGCTAAATTGTCCCATCGAGTCCAGGGATGTGCAGGTTAGGGTGGATTGGCCATGCTAAATTGTCCCATAGTGTCCAGTGATGTGCAGGTTAGGGTGGATTGGCCATGCTAAATTGTCCCATAGTGCCCAAGGATGAGCAGGTTATGATGGATTGGTCATGCTAAGTTGTCCCATAGTGATAAGGATAGGGTAGGAGATTGGGTCTAGGTGGGATGCTCTTTGGACGGTCAGTGTGAACTCGATGGGCCAAATGGCCTGCTTCCACACTATAAGGATTCCATAATGATTCTATGAGTCGTCAGAGGCCAACGTACTGTATGCGTCGAATTACAGTAACATAAGAAACAGGTGCAGGAGGAGGCCATTCAGACCATCAAGCCTTGCAGAAATATCTATCATTAGTAATGAGTTGGAAAATGTGACCTATGACTGAACAGGCTGGGGCTGTTTTCCCTGGAGCGTTGGAGGCTGAGAAGTGACCTTATAGAGGTTTACAAAATCATGAGGGACATGGATAGGGTAAATAGACAAGGTATTTTTCCCTGGGGTCAGGGAGTCCAGAACTAGAGGACATAGGTTTAGGGTGAGAGGGGAAAGATATAAAAGGGACCTAAGGGGCAACTTTTTCACGCAGAGGGTGGTGGGTGTATGGAATGAGCTGCCAGAGGAAGTGGTGGGGGCTGGTACAATTACAGCATTTAAAAGGTTTCTTGATTGGTACATGAATAGGAAGGGTTGAGAGGGATATGCGGCCAAATGCTGGCAAATGGGACGAGATTAGGTTAGGATATCTGGTCAGCATGGACAGGTTGGACCGAAGGGTCTGTTTCTGTGCTGTACATCTCGACTCTTATGACTCCATTTATGAATACGGGTCAGGTGACTGGAGAGTGGCTGATGTTGTGCCTTTGTTTAGGAAGTGATGTAAGGAGAAGTTTGATAATGATAGACCTGTGAGTCTGACTTTGGGGGTGGGTAAGTTGTAGGTGGCGATTCTAAAAGATAGGATTTACATGCATTTGGAGAGGCAAGGAATGATTAGGCGTAGTCAGCATGGTGTTGTGCGAGGGAAATTGTGTCTCACAAAACTTGATGTTAGGAGACAGAGGGTGGTGGTGGAGGATGTTTCTCAGACTGGAGACCTGTGACCAGCGGTGTTCCACAGGGATCGGTGCTGAGTCCACTGTTCTTTGTCAGTTATATAAATGATTTGGATGTCAATATAGAAGGCATGGTCAGTATGTTTGCTGACAATACCAATATTGGTGGTGCAGTGGACAGTGAAGAAGGTTATCTAAGATTACAAAGAGATCTTGATCAGCTGGGTCAATGGGCTGAGGAGTGACGGATGGAGTTTAATTTGGATAAATGTGAGGTATTGCATTTTGGTAAAACAAACAAGGGTAGGACTTATACAGTTAAGAGTAGGGTAGTGTTGTAGAACAGAGAGACCTGGGGTTCAGGAACATCATCCTTTGAAGTTTGTATCACATATAGACAGGGGGTTAAGAAGGTGTGTAGCACACTGGCCTTCATTGCTCAGTCCTTTGAGTGTAGGAGTTGGGACGTCATGTTGTGGTTGTCCAGGACATTGGTGAGGCCTCTTCTGGAGAACTGTGCCCAGTTCTGGTCGCTCTGTTACAGGAAGGATATTATTAAGCTGGAGAGGGTTCATAAGATATTTACCAGAATGTTGCCGGGTATGGAGGGACTGAGTTAAGGGGAGAGGTTGGATTGGCTGGGGCATTTTTCATTGGAGGTTGAGAAGGTTGAGGGGTGACCTTATAGGAGTTGATAAAATCATGAGGGGCATGGATAATGTGAATGACAGGTATCTTTTCCCTAGTTGGGGGGATTTCAAGACTAGGGGACACATTTTTAAACTGAGAGGAGGAAGATTTAACTTCCTAAGGAAGTGGTGGATGTGGATACAGTACATGAAATGGAAAGGTTTGGAGGGAGATGGGCCAGGAGCAGGCAGGTGCGAATAGTTTAGTTTGGGATTATGGTTGGTATGGACTGGTTGGACTGAAGGGTCTGTTTCCTTGCTGTATGAACTCTGTAAGGCAGCAACACCATTCAAATGGACAATGGCTGATTTTCTTACCTCAAGTCCATTTGCTTGCACTATCTCTTGATACCTTTACTCTATCAATCTCTGTCTTGAATATACGCGATGACTGAGCCTCCCCAGCCTTCTGGGGTGGAGAGTTCTAAAGATTCACCACCTTCTGGGTGAAGAAATGTCTCCTCACCTCAGTCTGAAAAAGCTGCCACTTATTCTGAGCCTACGTCCCCTGGTTCTAGACCGTCCACAGCTGGGTGGAGGACTGCATCTTCTCTGTCAAGGCCTGTCAGAATTTTGGGAGTGTCAATGAGTTCACTGAACTAAACCACAGAGAATACACCTCGCTGTCTCCTCACAGAACATCCCAGGGGTCAGACTAATGACCCTTCATTGCACTTTGTCTTTTGCAGGTATCAGCTAGGTCACTTATGTGAGGAGATGGCATTCCGATACAGACTGGCCATGATCCCATTGAGCAGAGGAACAGATTTAAGGGACTGAATGGTGTCTCTGTGCCCCTGTTATTCCTATGCAGCTTAAACATCAAACATCTTGCAGTTAGCCTGTGTGAGAGTCAGGGACAGTTGCTTCATCCACCTTGGTACAGTTCTTTTAATAGAACCCATTTAAAATAAATCAATTGATATCTCTCTGGAAATAACCTACAGCAGAGTGGCATTAAGCATTGGCAGTCTCAAAGCTTTGGCCTTCCAGGATGTGCACTTGTGTTTTTAAAAAAAAATACAATGAGAAGTGTTTAAGTTGTCATCTTCTGGCACCAATATTAATTTTTTAAATTAAGACAAAGTCCACCTTTTGTTCAGTTCACAGCTCTTGGGTTCACAAGGTTGAGGGACCACAGACATCAACGATTCTTCAGTCTTGGTTATTTATCTTTTGTATTCATCACAAAGTGCAGGAAACCCTGCCATTCCTTTGCCCCCTCGTCTCTGTTTTTCTTTAAAAACAATTTCCTCGAGTCAGAATGTCTCTTGTGCCCCCTGTTGTGGCACAATAAGTTCCCGTCTCCTGCATTCATCACAGGCTACCAGGCCTGGTATACCATCGGTTGATGCTGAGGGGGAAACACTCCAGCAGCTTATGATCAAAGGACACAGCCTCAAATGCTCCAAACTGCCTCTCTCCGTCCTCCCATTGAACCGGTGATATCAGTGGCAGTGGCACACTCAGCAGTGTTATTCATGCGCCAGTTGCCCCTCATGAAGCCAGGGGGCTTTGGCATTAGCTTGGCAAAGTGGCCCGCACAACTTGCTACAGCTACGTTGCCGTTGGCTCCTCAGATAGTGTGTGCTTTGATACAGACGCGAGCTTAGTGGCTGGAGAAAGAGCATTTCAGGGACAGACAGCAGTGAAGATGCTCAGTGTGTGTTATAAGAGGACGGTGTGGGGCCTGTATGGTGTGTTCTTGTCTGCCGTTAATTCTCAAGTAGAATGAACATGTATTATTTTCCAGGAAAGACGGTTACACATGTACGTGGTTTATTGCCAGAATAAACCTAAATCAGAGCATATCGTCTCCGAGTACATCGACACCTACTTTGAAGTGAGTGCCCTTTCATTTCGGTTTGACATTGCACGCACAGTGCTTGGATTAAATTCAACAGTAACATGCCCTCGAGCATCTCTTCATAAATAGGGAGACCAGATGGCAAGGTGGTTTGCTCGTCACCTTTTCATCTCTGGAGGGGTGGCTCTGAGTCCTTTGCAGGCTCCATTTTCACTGCCAATTGTAAAGATTTGACAAAAATTGTGGGTGCAAGTCTGGGGCAATTAATCTGACAGCAACCAGTTCAAAATAAACCATCCCTTATGGGCTGTAAGGAGGACTGATATGGGAAATGGGTTTAAACTTAAAGCAGAGTAGGTTGAGGGAGCTTTAGTTTCTGGGTGACTAGCTATCACTCCCCGTATTGACACACTACACTGATCTGAGTGTGAAATTCATGTGAAAAGGCATCAAGTCAGCAGTTTCATGCAGAGAATATGGTGCGCCATTGTGTGGTAATTTTGGTGGGTAATGATACTTAGGGAGACCTAAGGCCGATCGGCCTGCCAAAGTAACGTTTTGTCCTTGTTTTTTCAGGAGCTGAAGCAGCAACTAGGCCACAGGCTTCAGCTGAATGACTTACTTATCAAACCCGTTCAGAGAATCATGAAGTACCAGCTTCTATTGAAGGTGGGGAGCAGTCTGTTCATGCCCGGGCCTACTGACAAATAAACAGTGTTTTGTGAGGGGATGTTTGTCGTGGTTTACATTAAAGTCCTTCTGCCATTCCTTAGCTGATCTGTGTATTTTGTCCAAATGCCTTTTACCACCTATCCAAAGTAGCAACTCCATTGATCCCAGCAACAAAGATGTGGTACTAAGGATAATTATTGGTCAGAATGCATTTGGAGTTGTGTGTGGTTTGCAGCAGCTTTAGTTAATTCTGTTCTTATGTAACCTTATATCTGCCTGAATTAACTTTGGTTCTCCTCTGCTAGTGCCCATTTTTCTCAACTACTAGAAGTGCCACCCCTGCAAGACAGTCCTGCCACAATTTTCCTCATCTACTGAAGCAGGGAGGCGCTACTTGCTGTGCCCAGGGGCTGCCCAGATCGCTAAATCTGTATAAACGTTGGGCTGTGTCTGATTTCTTGTGAGTTGCGACTGGCACTCTGCAGCGCGCAATTTTACTCTTTGGACCTTGGGAGTTTGAATGCGCTAAAGCGGCCGCACAATTGAGCACATGGCTGCAGTAATGCCACTGGGCTGTTTACAGAAATGTTAACGAGCTGAAAAGAGCGACACTTTCCCAAAGGCGTCACACAGCGCACATGCTTGTGGTTTCCGTTGCTGATTGGCCTCGCAGAATGACCCAGAGGGCCCTGCATTCTCCTTCGGCCCCTTAAATGCAAACCCCACTGCTTGTGGCAAATAAAACTTGCGGCTTGTGTTAGAAGCCATCCCAGCAGAGCTGTTTGCACCGAGCTCAATTCATCTTGTCGTACAAACTCCTGCAGCTCCACAACTCTCCTGGAGACTCCTGGACGCAACTGTGAACAGTGCAGGTGGTCAAGTGTGTGTGTGTGTGTGTGTGCGTTTGGGATGCTCTCCTGGAACACTTTGAGAGGGGTTGATGGGGTGAGGGAGGGAAACTGTTTGACTGGGTGAGACGATTGAAAGTCTACAGGTCACATGACAAATTCTCCAGGAAGATATGCACACACAGTTCGTAACCCGACTCCAGCAAGTGAGGGATCTGTATGTGTTCCTCATGAGAGCCATTGCATGTGAATTTGTAGACTTTTTGCAATGTGAAAGAAAATGTCATTCATTTGTGCCTTTGAGATAAGGGATACCTTCTGAACCTTCATTTTCCAGATTCAAGCATGTTCTTTTTCTGTCATAGAACAGTTGAGTATTGCTGTATTTGAACAGAAGAAGTGATGTAAAATGAAATACCATTTTGTCGTGCTTTTACTGAGGCATCTTCAAATGTACCATATCGAAGCAAGCCTTAGGCCCTTCTGGTCTATCTGGTTCGACACAAGGGTCCCCCGCCTCTAATTCATCTCAACTTATCAGTATTATCCTGCCAATTCACCCAGCCTCTAACACAAGTTGGCCATTTGAGCCTCTCAAGGCTGTTCCACCATTCAAAGAGATCAGCGTGAGGCTAATCTGTGACCTAACTCCACAGAACAGCTTTTTCCCATATCCCTTAACACCTTATGGTTGACAAAAATCTGCCAATCTCTCAGTTGGTCTAGCTTGAATTACCACTTGGGGAAGAGAGTTCAAACCTTCTGCTAGCCTTTGAGCAAAGGATTTCAGTAGGAGCAGGAATAGGCCTGGCAGCACTTAAGCCTGCTCTGCCATTCAACACAACCTAAACCTCAATGTCACAATGATTCTTAACTCTTCCTATAGTTCAACAGTTAGACTTTGTCTATCTCATACTTGATTCATTGACCCAGGGCTATCTACAGTGGAGAACGGGCAACTCTTTATTCCCCTCAGTTCTTGGTTTTGCTACAAGGAGAGGCATCTTCTCAGCATCTACCCCGTCTAACCTCCTGCCCTCCCCCCCCCACTCCCCCCAGTACCTTATATGTTTCAATAGGATCACCTCTCATTCTTTGAAACTCCCATAAGTATCAGCTCAATCTTTCCTCAAAACAAAGCCTTTCATCCAAAAAGTCAGTCAAGAGAGCCTACTCTGACCTACCTCCAATGCAAATCTGCATCTCAAAACTAGGAGACTGCAACTATATGCAATAGGTGCGGTCTCACCAATGTCCCATACATTGGAGCAACATTTCCCTACTTATATATTCCAACCCCTATTAAACAAAGGACAGCATTCTATTTATCTTCTCAATCAATTGCTGTACTTGTATGCTGACTTTTTTATGTATTAATATACCCTGATCCCTCTGTATCACAGCATTCTGCAGTCTCTCTCCAGTTAAACGATATTTTGCTTCTCGATGTTTCCTATAAAAGTAGATAATCTCAGATATCTCCACAAAATATTCAATTTTCAAAGGTGTTGCGCACTCACTTAACCTCCTCATATCCTTTTACAGACTCTTTGTTTCCTCCTCACAACTACCTGTCTTTGAATCAGCAAATTTGGCTACCATGTACTCTGTCTTATTATCCACGTCATTAATTTGGATGCAAGTGGTTAAGGCCCCAGCACAAATCCCTACAGCACTCCCTTCTTCACAGATGTTCCAATTATCCTGACTCTCTGTTTCTGGTCAGTTAGCCAGTCTCTATCTACACCAGTATCTTAGCTCCAGCACCATGGGCTCTTATCTTTATGCAGGAACTTGTTTTTTTATATGGCACCTTATTGAATGCCTTTTCGCAATCCAACTGATTCCCCTTTATCCACCCTAATTGTCACATCGTCAAAGGACTCTGTTTGTCAAATACAATTATCCTCTCATAAAACCATGTTGGGTCTCCCTGATTGTGTTATGGTTTTCAAAGTGACATGCTCTTACCCCCTTAATAATGGATTCTGGCATTTTCCCAATGACTGATGTTAGTCTAATTGACTTTGTATCCCTCCTATCTTGAATAGGAGTATAACTTTGGCAGTTTTCCAATCCATTGGGATCTTTCCTGAACCTCGGGAACTGTCAAAGATTAAACCCAATATATCCACTTGTTTTAAGACTATCAGGACAGGGGACTTGTCAGCTATTAGGTTTTTCGCAAGTGATAAAGATAGTTTAAATTCCTCTTTTCCCTGATTTTCAGTTAGTTTTAGGATGCTTTTAGTGTCTTCTACCATGAAGACAAATACAAGATACTTGTTCAAAATCTCTGTCATCTTGTGTCCCCTGCTATTAATCCCCAAAGCTTCATCTTCTAAGGGGAACAATGATTACTTTAGCTACTCTTTTACTTTTTCTATACTTGTAGAAATGCTTACTGTTTGGTTACATTTTCCTTGCTAGTTTAGTCTCATCATCTAACTTCCCCCCGCTTTTGTTTTGTTTTATTTGCTTTTCTGTTGTTCAAGATGTTCCCAATCTTTGAGACTACAACTGGTCTTTGCCCCTTCTTTCAATTTCATCCCGTCCTCAACTTCCTTAGTTCACCAGGGATGGTTAATCTTCCTCATAGAGCCTTTCTTTCTCAAAAGAATATATCTGAATTGAGATGTTATGAAATATTGCCTGAAATGTCTGCCACCACGTCTCTGCCATCTTAGCTTTTACTCTTTATTTCTCTATTCCACTTCAGCCAATTGTGTCTCCGTCTTGCTGTAACTACCTTTATTTCAGTACAAGGCACTAGTTTCAGACCCAGGTTTCTCACCCTCAAACTGAATGTGAAATTCTATCACACTGTGATGCCCCTTCTCTGGAGGATCCTTTACTCTGACATCATTTATTAATCCTGTTTCATGGCACTTTACCAGAGTAGCACATTCCTGGTTGGTTTCACAACATATTGTTTTAAGGAACTCTTCCCAAATAAACTCACCCTCAAAGCTACCTTTGCTAATTTGATATATCCAATTGATACGAAAATTAACATTGCCGATTCCTTTTGTACAAGTGCCCATTATTGTATGAAGAAATGGTTCTAATTTTTTGACTCTGCTTTCTAGTCCTAGACACCCCAACCAACAGAAGTAGTTTTACTCCATTAATCCCATCTGTAGGCCTTTGTGTGATGAAAATTTGGATCAATTCACCCCTTAACTTCCTAAATTCTAGAGAATGCCTCTTTTTGTGTCATCTCCCCCTGGACTTTCACCCTTAAAATGCACTGGTAGCATTTTGAAATGAATAAGATCAGCAGATTGCCAACTGGTCCCAGACATTGTCCTCCATTAACAGCCTTTGCCCAGTTTCTCTGGGGTTTTGCTGAGAGGTTTCTACCAAAGTTGCAACAATGAGAAACTCCAACACTATCACTGCAGGCCAACACTGCTGTTAGCTCATACTTAATGTTTCCGTAGCCCATTACAGAGGAACCTCGATTATCCGAATGAGATGGGCAGGCACTATTTCATTCAGGTAATTGATTATTCGGTTAATTAGATTACTAATCTAATTCGGTTAATGATTCATTGCCTCTCCTCTGGGGCCTGTAGTTTTCTGGAGTTGCCTATTTCCTCTCTCTGCCTGCCTTGCTCCCTCTCTCTGTCTCAGGGTTTGTTTCTGAGCAGACACACACTTGTGTGTAAGGGAGCTGCAGCATTGCTGAAGCCTCTAGCACCTCCCACCCCATCAGTTTAATGGGATTGACAGAGTGAGCACTTGCTAAATCTGCTCCGTGTTCAGGTGACTAGGCAGCAGCATACCACGCAGGAGCCCCTGCCCCCCACTGTCTGCCTCTACCCCCGTCCGCACCCCTACCCCACATCCGACCCGGCCTACTCATCCCTATGCTCCCCCACCCCCGGCAGCACCACCAACCATCACCCACCCCCCCACTCCTCCCCCGGGCAGCCGGACTGGACAGTTAGACTGCTGCTGCCTTTGAGGGGTGAGTCTCTAAATAGCACACGCGCATGCGCACACACACACACACACAAACATACACACACACACAAGCACACAACTTTTTACTGCAGCTTTTTGACAGGTTCCACCTCTGCCCTGTTGGAGAGATTATTTGGGGAAGGGGGGGTTTAGGGTACATCCGTGTGTACAACTCCTGGGAAAGTGTGGGAAGAGAGAGAGAGAAAGGGCGGGAGGTCAGTCATTTGGAGACAGTGCCTGGGCTTCCATCGATGTCCAGGACTGTTCTCGGGAGCATTTCAGTAAGCCGGGTTCATCTTTAATCATTGTAAACAAAAGACGCAAACAGTGTTGAAACACCTCTTTGATGTAATGTTTCTGTCAGGACTTTGAGATCTTCGGGTAATCCAAAATTCGAATAATTGAGATTCCTCTGTGTTGGACTGTTGCTAGCTCCCAGAAGAACAACCCTTCCCAGTATGGGCTACCCAGCATCTTGTGAACTGACCTATAACTGGAAACTTGCGATTGAATTGACTCCCCTGTTGCAAACTTCAGCACAGCTAGGCAACATCACCAAAATAGATAGGCTCCACACTAATGGGGACATGAGCCCTTGGCATTCCCTGATGCTTACTGTGTGTGGTACACTCTCTTATCTCAGTTTTGCCAAGTTTTTTTTTCATATGAACCAGTTCCCCTTCCATGCATCCCAGCTACTGCCCAGTCTCCTCACTCAGATATTTTTGTGTACCTTTGGAACAGGTCAGACTTGAACCTGGGCTGTCTAGTCAAGAGGCAGGGACACTACCACTCGCCATTCTGCCCCCCCTCAGTCAGTGCTATTCTGTTTTTGGAGGTTGGAGTAGGCCTGGGTGATTTAGTGCAAGGTCACTAATTGGCCTTTCAGCAAGATTAACTTCACAGAATCCCCATTACCATTCTTACTATTAGAGAGAAATTTGGGGTCTTGAACTAAGCATGGGTAAATTGTTGGCTCCTGCTCACACCAGAATTTCCTCTATCCCTAACGAGTCTGCTCTGTCTGTTCGATTGGCATGCGAATGTAATCACTCCATTGTTCGATAGTATTTATCTTGCTCACACAGATTTTGCAACCCGTGCGTTATCTGTTTTCTCTCTTTGCTCCCCAGGATTTCTTGAAGTATTCGAAGAAAGCTGAGCAGGACACCACTCTGTTAGAGGTACGGCAATCACCAAACTTACAAGGGGATATTTCTGGGCCCTGTTGTTCTATCATTGTCCAGCCTTCTATCCTGACCCCTGTGCAAATCTCAGTTCCTGTCAAGCTCTGCTGCATCCCAGTCCCAATCTCACATTCCCCTCCCCCATGCCCATTGAGCTACCATGGCAATGCCTTGATTACAGAATTCTCCTGCCTGTTTTCAACTCCCTCATGCCTCTATTTCTATAATCAGCCCCAGAGCCCAGATGGCACAGTGGCTGAGTGGTTAGCACTGCTGCTTCACAGTGCCAGGGAGCTGGGTTCAGTTCCACCCTCGTGCAACTGTCCGTGTGGGGTTTGTGTGTTCTCCCCGTGTCTGTGTGGGTTTCCTCTCACAGTCCAAAGATGTGTAGGTTAGGTGGATTGACCATGCTAAATTACCCATAGTGTGCAGACTAGGTGGGTTAGCCATGGTAAATGCGGGGTTATAGGGATAGTGTGGGATGCTCTTTGGAGGGTCAGTGCAAATGTGATGGGCCCAATAGCCTCTGTCAGTACTATAGGGATTCTATGATTTCAACCCACTGAGATAACCTCTAATTTTGGCCTCTGGAGCATCCTCTGATTTCCATTGCTTCACTTTGGTCACCAAACCTCTCGCACTCTTCTTCCTTTTTTAAAACCAAGCTTTCGGTCAACTCTCTGTTTGTGGTTCCACATCAAGTTTGTTGAGGTAAGACCATAAGGAATAGGACCAGGAGTAGGCTATTCAGCCCCTGGAGCCTACCCTCCCCTCCACACCCCCCCCCCCCCCCACCATTCCATAGAAGCATAGCTGATCCAACATCCCTCACATTCAGTATCCTGCCCTTTCCCCTTAACCGTTGGATTCCATGACTGATCACGATTCTATTTGTCTCAGCCTTAAATATACACAAGGGCTCTGCCCCCACAGCTCTCTGCAGTAAGGAGCTCCAAAGATTCTCAACCCCTCAGAGAAGAAATTCCTCCTCATCACCATCTTAAATTGGTGCCCCTTTATTCTGAGATCATGCCCTCTGGTCCCAGATGCCCTGGGATGATTTTCTTTGGTAAAGGCAGTAGATATTTGCACATTGTCGTGACTCTTGCTGTTTTTACTGTTTTTTTGGAGAGACTCAGCACAGAAGCAGAGAACTGTAGGCCAGGTTACTTGTTGGATTATATCAATTTATTTTTCTCCATATGAGTAGCAGCTCTCCCAAGAATAAGTTGCATCCATAAACGACTTTTCAGACAATTAATGACGCTGGTGTACTTTACAGGAAGATGATGTTGGGCACTAGGCTGAACTAAACATAGGATTTAGGAGTGGGCCACTCAGCCTCTCAAGCCTGTTCCAATAAGGTCATGGCTGCTGTTTGTGGTCACAGCACCACATTCATATCCTGTTTTAAACAATATTTGCTAGCTCATGTTATCTTTCCTCTGACATAACGCTCCACCATCACGTCCTCTTTACTGCAGATTACCTCCCAGTTTAGTAACTCGTACAATTCGATGACTTGAGATGAAAAGGTAAATGAGTCATTTCCATTTTGTGTTGCACCTCCCATGACCTCAGACCCAATAAGGTACTGCTGAAGTGTCAGCAATCTGCAAGGTCCCACAAGGAGCAATGAGATTGTGACCAGGCCATCTGCTTTGTCCTGTCATTTGATAGATTGTTGTTGGCCTGGACACTGGTGGAGAACACTCCTACTCTTCAGTGGGAATCTTCACCCGAGACAAACAGACATCACATCATTTCACTTTTGTGGGATGCAGGCATCACTGGCAAGGCCAGTGTTTGTTGGCCTTTGAACTGAGAGGCTCACTTGGACATTTCAGAGGGCGGTTAAGAGTCAACCACAATGCAATGGGTCTGGAGTCATGGATAGGCCAGACCGGGTACATAGAATGTAGCCCTTCAGCCCACGATGTTGTGCCAAACATGACACCAAATTAAACGAATCCCTTCTGCCTGCCCTTGGTCCATATCCCTCCATTCCTTGCATTTTCATGCGCTTATTTTAAAGATTCTTAAATGCCCCTATCGTATCTGCCTTCACCACCACCCTGGAAGCATGTTCCACACTCGTACCACTTTCTGTGTTAAAAAACTTGTCCCTCACATCTGCTTTGAGCTTTCCCCCCTCACCTTAAATGTATTAGACATCTCAACTCTGGGAAAAAGATTCTGAATGTCAACCCTATCTCTGCACCTCATTGTTGTATAGATTTCAATCGAGTCTCCCCCTCAGCCTCTGCCATTCCAGAGGAAACATCCTGAGTTTTTCTAGCCTCTCCTTATAGCTCATAAGGGCGGCAGATTTCCCTCCCTAAACGGCACGAATGAAGCAGGATTTTTGTTTATATAATCACTGATAGTTTTGTGGTCACTGTTACAGAGACGTTCACTTCCAGAGTTTAATAACTAAATTAGGGGAGGTGATAGCCTAGTGGCATTTTCACTAGCCCATTAATCGAGAAACTTAGCTAATGTTCCCAGGACTCAGGTTCAAATCCTGCCATGGCAGATGGGAAGAGTTTGAATTCACTTAAAAGAAAATGTGGGATTAAGAATCTCATGATGACCATGAATCATTGCCAATTGTTGGAAAACCCCATCTGGTTCACTAATGCCTTTTAGCGAAGGAAAATGCTATCCTTACCTGATCTGGCCTACATGTGACTCCAGACCCACAGCAATGAGAGTGACTCTTCACTGCCTCTGGGCAATTAGGGATGGGCAGTAAACAAGGCCTAGCCAGTGACACCCACATCCCATGAATGAATAAAAGAAAGTATAAATTCCACCAGCTATCGTAGTGGGAATTGAACCCATGTCCTCACAGCGTCAGCCTGGGCCTTTTCATTATTGATACAGCACCATCTCCCTATTATCTCATCTCTGACAACAAACATTCCTTCAGCACTGCCCTGAGCTGTTAGCTGTGGCATTTCCCCAGATGACCACTCCTGGCACCTTGTGGGATTTGCCATCTCTGTTGGTGTGTGGTACTGGGTGAGGGTTTTTGAGGTGATTCGCTCCTGCAAACCCTCCTTTGTCCTTGCTTTGTGTTGGGCCTATCTGGTGCTAAGAGTTCGAGTATACACCATTGAAGAGTATCTCCAGAAGAGGCTGTTCTTAGATAACAAGGAGGTTTATTGGAATAAGGACAACTACATTTGGTCAGGTAGGATTCCTGAGACCTTAGGGAACTGGTACAGACAGATCTGCTCCCTCTGAAAACTAGAATAGAAATCTTTGTCTTCATTCACAGACTGTGTGTGACATGAGCAGATTGAGTGGAGCCAATATGACATGAACATTAGCCCTTCAAAGCTTCTGCCTGATACAAGATTGTCTTTATTAAGAGTTTAGACCTTTGGAGTGGGATTTGAACTCACAAGCCTGTGACAGTTGACTGTTTCCACTGAGCCAAGGCTGACAGATGGAAGCATTGTACTTGTGCGTTGAAGGTTTGGAGCTGTGAAGGTGATTTTTACGATCCCACTGATTTTGTCATCCATTGCCACTTATGTACGATCCATTGTGACACAGCCCACCTAGACGCAGGAAACAGGAAATCAAAGAGTGCAGGAGCAGAAACAAACTAGATAGCAGCAGCATTGCAGTGTAACTGAAAACATCAGCAAGTCACACACAAGCCTGAGTCAAGAGCTGGAAAATGGGACTGGAATTGTTCGGTATTTGTTTTCCACAGGTTCCAAACTTCCATGACTCTGACAAGCATACCCCCATGAATTGAAATGGCAGAAATTATCGGTATTGAGGAAAGAATGCACTTTGTATATATTGAGATTGTGTGATATTTTCCCTTTGTAGCAAGCTGTGGAGGTGATGTGCTTCGTGCCTAGACGATGTAATGATATGATGAACGTAGGACGCTTACAGGGCTTTGAGGTAAGTTTTGATTTCACTTCCGTTCCTTGTTAGGAGGACCTGGCTACCAAGGCATTGTTGGACAAAGCTAGTTAACAAGAGAATTTTTTTGTCAGAACTCCCTGGACATCCTTTCTTAGATCGAGGAATGAAATGAACCTCAAAGCTTGAATGATGACATGTCATTTTCGTATCAACACATGATTCAATACAATAATGCAGTGTGCTTTTATGTCCATAAGCTTCAGCCCTTCCTCTTATCTCTCCACAAGAAAAGGGGACATAGAATCAGGACTGCTCCTAGGAGGTAGACACCCCCAGTGTCTTTGAGAAGAGGAAAGAGTCAGGAAATTAAATAATAAACCAGTGCCCAACTTCCCACTAATGCCAATTTTCTGAAACTTGGGAAGAAGCGATTACTAATTTCTCATTGAAAGTCTCTCTTGGTGTATACCCTTTAAATTCATGGGCGTACATTTGGACTTTGGGCATGGGAGGATATTAAATGTTATCGAATTAACTGCCTGTTACTCATCACACCTGGCTGACCTCTTCTAAACCCATGACCCCTTCCATCCAGTAGAACAAGGGCACCAGATACATGGGAACACCACCACCTGCCAGTTCCCTTCCAAGCCCTTCACCATCCTGACTTGGAAATATATTGCTGTTCCTTCAGTGTTGCTGGGTCAAAACCCTGGAATTCCCACCCTCAGGGCATTGTGGGTCAACCTACAGCACACGGACTGCAGCGGTTCAAGATGGCAGCTCACCCCCATCTTCTCAAGGGGGGTAACTAGGGACAGGCAATAAATGCTGGCCCAAATTCCATGAAAGAGTACAAAAATCTAAAACTCAGGAGAGATGCTTAACTGATAGTTTTACCCAATTGGCCAAGTCAAAACGACCCTGGAAGGAGTTAGATCCAGGTTTGTCGTGATTGGAATTTCCTCCTCTCTCCTTCCACCTAATATTGAATTAACTGTGGGTTGATCTGCCCTTTCTTCCTCCCTCCTCCAGGGAAAAATAACAGCTCAGGGAAAACTTCTTCAGCAGGACACCTTCCACGTGATCGAACAGGATGCTGGCTTCCTATCGCGCAGTAAAGAGCGGCGAGTTTTCCTCTTTGAACAAATAGTAATCTTCAGTGAGCCACTGGATAAGAAGAAGGGCTTTTCACTGCCAGGTTATCTCTTCAAGAACAGTATTAAGGTAATGGTGGGATGCAACAGGTTTTCCCGTGCCAGCTTGGGATACAATGCCCATTTGTTTCCACTGCTGCAGCCAACAGCTCCAGCTTCTTGGTGAACGCACTGAAGGCCATTAAGCCAGGCCGTTCACCTTGGTTCCCCCATGCCCTGAATTTATTCATGAGCCACGTGATGGTACTTCCAAGTCTCACTTGAGGATTTTATCATATAACTCAGACGGACACTTCAGACTGTGACCGAGGGAGTGCCGGAATGTCGGAGGGTCAGTACTGAGGGAGTGCCGCACTGTTGGAGGGTCAGTGCTGAGGGAGTGCCACACTGTCAGAGGGTCAGTATTGAGGGATTGCCGCACTTTCAGGGGGTCAGTACTGTGGGATTGCCGCACTGTCGGAGTGTCAGTGATGAGGGAGTGCCGCGTTGTCGGAGGGTCAGTGCTGAGGGAGTGCCGCACTGTTGGGGTGTCAGTGCTGAGGGAATGCCGCACTGTCAGAGGGTCAGTGCTGAGGGAGTGCCGCTCTGTCAGAGGATCAGTGCAGAGGGCATGCCACACTGTCGGAGGATCAGTGCTGAGGAAGTGCTGCACTGTCGGAGACTCAGTGCTGAGGGAGTACCGCACTATCAGAGGTTCAGTACTGAGGGAGTGCCGCACTGTCAGAGGGTCAGTACTGAGGGAGTGCCGCACTATCGGAGAGTCAGTACTGAGGGAGTGCTGCACTGGCGGAGATTCAGTGCTGAGGGAGTGCCGCACGGTCGGAGGGTCAGTACTGAGGGAATGCTGCACTGTCGGAGGGTCAATACTGAGGGAGTAAGTACTGTTGGAGGGTCAGTGCTGAGGGAATGTCGCACTGTCGGAGGGTCAGTACTGAGGGAATGTCGCACTGTCGGAGGGTCAGTGCTGAGGGATTGCCGCACTGTCAGAGGGTCAGTACTGAGGGAATGTCACACTGTCGGAGGGTCAGTGCTGAGGGAATGTTGCACTGTCGGAGGGTCAGTGCTGAGGG
Organism: Chiloscyllium plagiosum; assembly: GCF_037043375.1. NCBI lineage: Eukaryota > Metazoa > Chordata > Chondrichthyes > Orectolobiformes > Hemiscylliidae > Chiloscyllium > Chiloscyllium plagiosum. The sequence goes on from NW_028270191.1 coordinate 8,332,801, forward strand.
AATGTCGCACTGTCGGAGGGTCAGTACTGAGGAAGGTCACACTGTCGGAGGGTCAGTGCTGAGGGACCGCCGCACTGTCAGAGGGTCAGTACTGAGGGAATGTCACTGTCGGAGGGTCAGTACTGAGGGAATGTCGCACTGTCGGAGGGTCAGTGCTGAGGGAGTGCCGAACTGTCAGAGGGTCAGTACTGAGGGAATGTCGCACTGTCAGAAGGTCAGTGCTGAGGGAATGTCGCACTGTCGGAGGGTCAGTACTGAGGAAATGTCGCACTGTCGGAGGGTCAGTGCTGAGGGAGTGACGCACTGTCGGAGGGTCAGTGCTGAGGGTGTCACGCAATGAGGCACGTTGGAGGATTTATCTGTAAAAATAAATAATTATTCAGAACCATTGACTCAAATAAGTAAGAATACCTTAACATACTGAACCCAGTATCTTTATGTGCCCTAAATATGGTGTCACCTGTATCTTTCTGGCTTGTAAGGAACTTTATTCTCAAATTGTATTAGTTTTTCCGTCATAACTCAATCTGTTTCCTGAATTATAAGAGCCAGGTTGTGATTAAAAGGAAAACGCAGACCGACATGGAAAGCTGTTGTTGAGTGTCCCTTTGTGTCAGCGAGTTGAGGGCACGGTGCATGAAGGTTATTCCATGTTGATGTTGATAGTTGGCAGTGTGATGGAGAGGGTCACACAGATAGACTGTGTCAGATCCTTATGGGATGACCCTGGGCCAGGCTCTCTCATCACCAATCCTTCCCATTTTAAAATGTCCATGGAATAAAGTACATTTTACTTTACTAAAGTAAAATTTTACTTTACTAAAGTACATTTTACTAAAGTCTGGGCGGCACGGTGGCACAGTGGTTAGCACTGCTGCCTCACAGCGCCAGAGACCCGGGTTCAATTTCAGCCTCAGGCGACTGTCTGTGTGGAGTTTGCACGTTCTCCCCGTGTCTGCGTGGGTTTCCTCCGGGTGCTCTGGTTTCCTCCCACAGTCCAAAGATGTGCAGGTCAGGTGAATTGGCCATGCTAAATTGCCCGTAGTGTTAGGTAAGGAGTAAATGTAGGGGAATGGGTGGGTTGCGCTTCGGCGGGTCGGTGTGGACTTGTTGGGCCAAAGGGCCTGTTTCCACACTGTAATGTAATCTAATCTAATCTAATCTAATTTTATCTATTGTGACTTGGAGACAGTCAGGACTGCAGATGCTGGAAGCCAGAGTCAGCAAATGTGAAGCTGGAAAAGCTGGCCAGACAGCATCTGAGCAGCAGGAAAGTCCATGTGTTGGGCCGAAACCCTTGACTTTTCTGCTCCTCAGATGTTGTCTAATCTGCTGTGTTTTTCCAGCTTCACATCTATTGATTTTATTTGTTGTCTTTCATTCACGCTTTCTCAAAAAGCATTAAAACTTACTTCAGAACACTTAAACTAAGGACATCCAAAAAGGACAGTCTGCTCAGGAGGTGGATCGGCTTGACAGGAGGGTAAAGAGTTGCACTGCCCTTACACACCACCTAGTGGCTAGCTTCATGGTAGCATGAACCAGAGACTGAGCAATGAGGAGCTGAGGTACCTTCCTCACTAGCGAACAATGTTTAATGCATTGCAGGAAAAGAATAATTTGCATTCACCATGCTGTCAGTAGATGAAACAAAATGGATCACAAATACCTAACAGCACCCCTTTAGCTGTGCTGTTGCTAGGTGACAGAATCTGTGAGAGAAGTTTTCAACCCTCCTTCCAATATTCTTACTCCACCTGGAGCTCTCCCTCTGGTCTCTGATCTGCCCTCTTTTCCTCAGGTGCGACCCTAATCTTGTCATCGAAGGGAATAAGGGGAAAGGGGGCAATTGTCACCTGGAGTGCCAGCCTCTACCTGGCAAAGGTTGAGTGCCACCTCTCAGACACTCCCTTCCATGTCGCCTTAAACAGCAAGCTGCTATTTCCAGGACTGTCACTGGCCTCTGGAGATTTCCCTTATACAGCTCCCTACCTCGTAGAGCCCCCAACCCCACACAGACTTCTCCTACCACCTTCCCAAAATCCACACACAGGCCTGCCCTGGTACATCCATCCTGCTCCACTGAACTTATTTCTTCCCATCTTGACTGTTTCCTTTTCTGGTACAGTCTCTTCCCAGCTCCATCTGTAATTCTTCCAAACCTCTCCATCACCACTTGCTGTTCCCCAGCCCTAACCATCTCCTCTTTGTTGTGTTATTTCCAACAGTCAGTATACCTTGAGGAGACATACACATGATATTATCACTGTTTAAAAAAATGTGACCCAAGGGTATAAAGATCTCAAACTCCATCTTAACCCAGCACCACCTGAAGCATAACATGTTACTGGATGCATGTTGTAATAGAGGCATAGAGATGTACAGCATGGAAACAGACCCTTCGGTCCAACCCATCCATGCCGACCAGATATCCAACCCAATCTAGTCCCACCTGCCAGCACCCGGCCAATATCCCTCCAAACCCTTCCTATTCGTATAACCATCCAAATGCCTCTTAAATGTTGCAATTGTACCAGCCTCCACCACTTCCTCTGGCAGCTCATTCCATACCCGTACCACCCTCTGTGTGAAAAAGTTGCCCCCTAGGTCTCTTTTATATCTTTCCCCTCTCACCCTAAACCTATGTCCTCTAGTTCTGGACTCCCCCATCCCAGGGAAAAGACTTTGTCTATTTACCCTATCCATGCCCCTCATAATTTTATAAACAAGGTCACCCCTCAGCTTCCGACGATCCAGGGAAAACAGCCCCAGCCTGTTCAGCCTCTCCCTGTAGCTCAACTCCTCCAACCCTGGCAACATCCTTGTAAATCTTTTCTGAACCCTTTCAGGTTTCACAACATCTTTCCGATAGGAAGGAGACCAGAATTGCATGCAATATTCCAACAGTGGCCTAACCAATGTCCTGTACAGTGACAACATGACCTCCCAACTCCTGTACTCAATACTCTGACCAATAAAGGAAAGCATACCAAACGCCGCCTTCACTATCCTATCTACCTGCAACCCCACTTCCAAGGAGCTATGAACCTGCACTCCAAGGTCTCTTTGTTCAGCAACACTCTCTTCGACCTTACCATTAAGTGTATAAGTCCTGCTAAAATTTGCTTTCCCAAAATGCAGCACCTCGCATTTATCTGAATTAAACTCCATCTGCCACTTCTCAGCCCATTGGCCCATCTGGTCAAGATCCTGTTGTAATTTGAGGTAACCCTCTTCGCTGTCCACTACACCTCCAATTTTGGTGTAATCTGCAAACTTACTAACTGTACCTCTTATGCTCACATCCAAATCATTTATGTAAATGACAAAAAGTAGAGGACCCAGCATCGATCCTTGTGGCACACCACTGGTCACAGGCCTCCAGTCTGAAAAACAACCCTCCAACACCTTCTACCTTTGAGCCAGTTCTGTATCCAAATGGCTCGTCCTCCCTGTGTTCCATGAGATATAACCTTGCTAATCAGTCTCCCATGGGGAACCTTGTCGAACGCCTTACTGAAGTTCATATAGATCACATCTACCGCTCTGCCCTCATCAATCCTCTTTATTACTTCTTCAAAAAACTCAATCAAGTTTGTGAGACATGATTTTCCACGCACAAAGCCATGTTGACTATCCCTAATCAGTCCTTGCCTTTCCAAATACATGTACATCCTGTCCCTCAGGTTTCCCTCCAACAACTTGCCCACCACTGAGGTCAGGCTCACCGGTCTATAGTTCCCTGGCTTGTCTTTACCACCCTTCTTAAACAGTGGCACCACGGTTGCCAACCTCCAGTCTCCGGCACCTCACCTGTGACTATCGATGATACAAATATCTCAGCAAGAGGCCCAGCAATCACTTCTCTAGCTTCCCATAGAGTTCTAGGGTACACCTGATCAGGTCCTGGGGATTTATCCACCTTTACCTGTTTCAAGACATCCAGCACTTCCTCCTCTGTAATCTGGACATTTTGCAAGATGTCCCCATCTATTTCCCTACAGTCTATATCTTCCATATCCTTTTCCACAGTAAATACTGATGCAAAATACTCATTTAGTATCTCCCCCATTTTCTGTGGCTCCACACAAAGACCGCCTTGCTGATCTTTGAGGGGCCTTATTCTCTCCCTAGTTACCCTTTTGTCCTTAATGTATTTATAAAAATCCTTTGGATTCTCCTTAATTCTATTTGCCAAAGCTATCTCATGTCCGTGTTTTGCCCTCCTGACTTCCCTCTTAAGTATACTCCTACTGCCTTTATATTTTTCTAAGGATTCACTCGATCTACCCTGTCTATACCTGACATATGCTTCCTTCCTTTTCTTAACCAAATCCTCAATTTCTTTAGTCATCCAGCATCCCCTATACCTACCAGCCTTCCCTTTCACCCTGACAGGAAGATACTGTCTCTGGATTTCATTATCTCATTTCTCAAGGCTTCCCATTTTCCAGCCGTCCCTTTACCTGCGAACATCTGCTTTCGAAAGTTCTTGCCTAATACCATCAAAATTGGCCTTTCTACAATTTAGAACTTCAACTTTTAGATCTGGTCTATTCTTTTCCATCACTATTTTAAATCTAATAGAATTATGGTTGCTGGCCCCAAAGTGCTCCCCCACTGACACCTCAGTCACCTGCCCGGCCTTATTCTAACAGCTTAATTTGAGCTCATTTATGTGCCTGTAAATGTAACATTTGTATTATAATGAATGTCTGTTGGATTTTTTAATGCCATGATGTGCTGTTTCTTTGACATCAGCTTTGCCATAACAGGTAAAACATCCTTTTGGAAGGCGAATTCGCCTCACTCTCCTCACTGGGTGTGGAATCCCTCAACACCACTGTCTGCCACCAGGGGCTCTCTGCTGAAAAGTCAAGCCAACCCCATCCGCCCACACCCTCCTTCACTTGGCTGAGCTCAGTCTCTCATCAATCCACTCCCTCCAAAGAAAAGGTGTTGCTGTGGGGACCGGCCCAGATCCCAATTGTGCCTGTTGTTCTGTGGTATATGTGGAACCCTCCTTGTTCCGAATCTATTCCCTCCCCTCATTAATGATTGGATTGGATTGGTGCCATTTCCAGCTGTCTCTCTGAATAGGAAGATTTTATCAACTTTGTTTCCAATTTCCACCCTTCCCTGACCTTCTCATCACATTCTCTTCCCTTCTCTTCTTTGACTTCTCAGTCTCCATTTCTGGGACTGGGCTGCCAATGGATATTCGTTACATGCTCACTCACTCCCACAGGTCCCTCAAAGACACTTCCTCATACCCTTCATCCATTAATGCCTCTATTCCATTGTCCCAGTTTCTCCATCTCCACCTCATGTGTCCTGATGCTTCAGTGCCGCTGCCTCTGGTATGACTTACCTTTCTGCAAAGTAAATTGCCTACAGTGGTTGACAGGTTCTTTAGCTGTGCCCACATTGTTCCCCACATTTCTGCTCATACCCCTTCCTCTCTTTCTCTCTCAGAAACAAGATCAGCTCCCGGGTGTCCTCACTTTCCACCCACATGCATGTATAGTGAATCGGCCTCTGCCATTTCCCTCAGTTCCAGCATGACATTCTTCGTGAATACATCACATATTCCCCCTTTGACGTTTCATTCCCTCTACAATATCTCTGACTACTCAGTCACCTCCTACAATCCCATCCTTTCCCCTGTGCTTATCCATGTCCTTTTATCTCATCCCTCCTCACCACCTGAGGCTCCAAACACTCCTTCCAGGTGAAGCAGCAACTTACTTGGAATTCTTTCAACTCAGTATACAATATCCACTGCTCGTGATGCAAGCTGCTCTGTCCATGTTATATCTGCCAGTCAGTATGTAAGTCTATCTTCAAGAGATTAAATATGTCACTCTACTTCTAAGAGATATGCTTATGACATAATCACTGTATCATAGCATGTGACCTGAGGAGGGATGATGATCTCAGACTCCATTGTAACTGAAATCGCCTTATGCATGACATGCTATTGAAAGCATGTTCCACTATGTCGCCTAATAGCTTAATGTTAGCTGAAACACTGGTGTGCCTGTGAATGTAATAATTGTATTGAATAGTTAATTGTAATAAGCTTCTGCTCACAATGGCTTCTGTTCAACACTGGCAAGATCAAATGGCAGTCTCGGTGACTATTTCATTCGCCACCTTCTTCCTGCGCTGACCTCTCTGTCCTTGACCTGCTGTATTGTTCCAATTAAGCTCAAAGCACAGCACCTCATTTGTCAATGAAGGTATGAACTTCCCTGTTGGAGCGAAGGCCTGGAGGCCAGTGCAGCTACCAACAAAATGTTAGGAAATAGCTTGGTACTTTGATTCTTTTTTCTCATCTAGTCTGAGCTGTTTGTTTACTCTTCGATCTGTAGTCCATCTTTTCCTGTCATGGTTTGTTTGTCATTTTCTGAATATTAAGCCTCTTTCGTCCTTTTTAAAGGCACTGTCTTGGTGTCATAGAGATGTACAAGCAAGGAAACAGACCCTTTGGTCCAAATCGTCCATGCCGACCAGATATCCTAAATTAATCTAGTCCCACCTGCCAGCACCCGGCCCATATCCCTCCAAACCCTTCCTATTCATATACCCACACAGATGCCTTTTAAATGTTGTAATTGTACCAGTCTCCACCACTTCCTCTGGCAGCTCATTCCATACACGCACCACCCTCTGTGTGAAAAAGTTGCCCCTTAGGTCTCTTTTATATCTTTCCCCTCTCACCCTAAACCTATGCCTCCTAGTTCTGGACCTCCACACCCCAGGGAAAAGACCTTGGTTATTTATCCTATCCATGCCCCTCACGATTTTATAAACCTCTAGAAAGGTCACCCCTCAGCTTCTGATGCTCCAGGGAAAACAGCCCCAGCCTGTTCAGCCTCTCCAACCCTCCAACCCTGGCAACATCCTTGTAAATCTTTTCTGAATCTTCTCAGTTTAGGCTCCAACCAGAGGAAAGGGTAAAGAGAGAGAAACTAATCAACTAATTTATTCATTTATAATGTCTGAATGAGATCAGCCCAATATTCCATAGCCAAGCAGCCACACTCCTAATCAATGCAACCTTGCCACATCAACAGCCCCCTGTAGCACCATGATAGTTTTGGTGGTCTGTGTTCCAAACAAAGTTATACAATGTTTGCAGGTGAATAACTAACAGAACCTAAATTGGAGCAACTGGCCTTTTGTCAAGCATGATCGTCCTTTCAGAAACCCTACATTGGCCGCTTCTAACTATTTTCCCTATATCTAGATGTTCAGTCATTTTAGCTACAATTCCAGATTACAGTTTTTTATTTCCCAACCTGATGTAAACTAACTGGTTTGTAATTACTTGGGTTTGTTCTGTCTTCTGTTCTGAAGTTGCAGATTGAATTGGTCATCCTCCAATACACAGCGACCCTCAGTATAGAAAATAGGAGCAGGAATAGGCCATTTGGCCCTTCGAGCCTGCTCCCCCATTCAATAGGATCATGGTTCATCATCCAACTCAGTCTCCTGTTCCTACTTTCTCTCAATGCCCTTTGATCCCTTTAGAATCTCCTTTGAAAGATTCGATATTTTGGCCTCAGTGACTTATCGGAGAATTTCACAGGATCCCCACTCTCTGGGTGAAGACATTTCTCCTCAGCTCAGGCCTAAATGGCCTTCCCCCGTATCCTTAGATTGTGGACCCTGGTTTTGGATTCCCTGGTCATCGGGAACATCCTTCCTGTGTTTACCCTGTCTAGTCCGGTTGGAATTCTATAGGTCCCCTTTCATTCAGTAGACCACTAGAGAAACCATTTCTCCGGCTATGGCCTTTCCCGTAGCAGCCTTGAATGTACTTTGGTCAGCATGGACCATTTTGAGCCAAAGGGCCTGTCTCCGTGCTGTAGCACTCTATGAGGCATTGAGCTGGACAAATCCGTCTGACATATTTATCCTCACATCCTTCATCATGTTTCCATTCAATTTACAATTTACTTTGCACCTAGTGACCTTCACATTTGTAAACACTGAAGTGAAGGACTTAAGTATCCTCAATAATTTTCATAACCACTCTCCATGATCTTTGTGCTCCTCCAATTTTGTTTGTAGTGATTGTAATGAAGTCATCCAGCTGGACATCATAGAATATAAATTCCCTGATTGTGGTCAGCTAAATTAACAGCCCCAAAGAAGGAATGTCAGGGATATTGAATTGCTGAATGCCTGATTCGGTGAGATGCAGTGCTTTTGTCAAAGGCTGGGCATTTGTGAAGAAAGGGTGATTGGTAATGGGATGCTGGCCTCTGAGGGGTTATTTCATTCTTACCCAATTTTAATTGCTCCGCCATTAGTGGCTGTGCCTTCAGCTGTCTGTACCCTGAACTTCCCTCCTTAAACCTCTCCACCTTCTACCTGCTTCTTCTCATCAAACTTCTTAAACCAGCTTTTACTCTTCCTGGTGTAAATTGTGGCCCAATTCCAAATGTTGTATGTAGATGCTCCAGTGAACATTTAACTACACTCATGGCATTATCAGAATGTAATTGTTGTTGCAATTCTCAGCCCAAAATACTAGGTTTAGCTCCACACTTCAGAGAGTGTGGAAAGGGCTGGCGAAAAATGCTCGTCCTGTAATTTACTGAGTATTTTGTTTCTCTTTCTGAAATGCAGGTTAGCTGCCTGGGCCTTGAAGACACTGTGGACAACGACCCTTGTAAATTTGCCTTGACCTCACGTGGGACAGATGGGAATGTGGTGCGATACGTCTTACAAGCTACTAATCCGGAAATCCAGCAGGCCTGGGTTTCAAACGTTAGTCAGATCCTGGAAACGCAACGTAACTTTTTGAATGGTGCGTGGAAGGCCAAGGGTTACTCCTGAATTAGAAAGAAACCTCTGTCCAGAGGGTCTTTTAAGTGTTTATTCTTTCACAGTTATGTGAGTGTCAATGACTGGAGCAGCGTTTTTTTGCTCATCCCTAATTCCCTCTTGAGAAGGTGGTGATGAGCTGCCATCTTGAGCGACTGTAGTCCATGTGGTGACTGCAAGGTTAGTTTGAATGTGAACCTGGGTTCCCAGCTATCGCTCCAAACGAGCTCATGTTCCTGATTTTTATTGTCACCGTGGAAGGGGCCCCACCATTGCCATTCTCGCTGCTCTCTCTGACTCAAAACTGAGGCCCTTGCCCTCTCAGGTGGATGGACATTGATGTGCAGCAGAGTTGAACATGGTGTCATGGGTAACATTTATCCATCTGTCAAACATTGCAAAGAAAACCGATGAGGTGTTACACCCGTCAGCGCTGTTTGTGGGATCTTGCTGTGCACAAAATGATTGCCACGTTTGCAATGTTGAATGACACTTCCAAAAGCACTGCATTGGCTGTAAAGCATTGGAGACATGTAGAGTGATGACAGGAGTGCCACACAGTTGTCCTCTAGAAAAGGGGAAAACCAGTGGGAGCCCAGAAGCAGAAAGTTTTGTCGATCACTAGTACCGTCCCTATCTCTGGGCAAGAAGTTCATGTCCTGCTTCAGAGCTTGTTGGGTTAGGTTAGGACAGGACTCACAAAAAGGTGGCCAAACAGGCTGATAGTCCTCCTCTAAATCTTTCCAATGTGCCTGATAGTGACTGGGAGAGATAGGTGGTCAGCTATATTGCAGTGCCAAGCATCAGCATAATCTAAAATATCTCTAAGGTATTTCCCATGGTCACCAATGGGACCACGCTGCAGATAAAGTGGAGACATTAGTTGGAATATCCCAGAGCCCATTAGATTCTGGAAGAGTTCCAGCAGATTGGAAAAACGCCAATGTGACACCCCTGTTCAAGACTGTGACCAGAGACAGAAATCAGGAAACTATAATTAGCTGTTGTTGGGAAAATGCTAGTGTCCATTATCAAGGAAGAAATAGCAGGTCAGTTAGAAAAGCTTATTGCAGTCAGAAGGAGTCAACATGATTTTGTGAAAGGGAAATCATGGTTGATGAATTTACTTGAGTTCTTCAACCCTGAGTTGAGGGTGGTGGGGCTCTGGAAGGCATTGCCTGGGAGGGTGGTTGAGGGGGGGAACCTCAGACCCTTTAAAAAGTACTTGGATGAGCACTTGAGGTGTCATAACTGCAAGGCTATGGGGCCTAGTGAAGGAAGATGGGGCTAGTGTTGGTAGTAATATATTTTTTGGCAGTACAGATTTGATGGGCTAAAGGCCTCTTATGTACTGTATGTTCCTATTGTTCCATGAAGGGGAACTAGTAGATGTAGGGTATTGGATTTCCAGAAGGCATTCAATAAAGATGCCATGTAAAAGGTTACTGCACAAGATAGGAGCCCACAGTATTGTGGGTAATGTATTTGCATGGACTGAGGGTTAGTTAATACACAGAAGACAAAATCAGGATTAATGGGTCTCTTTCAGCTTGGAAATACATAACTAGTGGAGTGCCACAAGGATCAATCCTAGGGCGTATATTTACTCTCAATATTGGAAGAGGGGGCAGATCGTAATGTCTCTAAATTTGCTGAAAATAGGTGAGAGGGCATGTTATGGGAAGGAATCTGCAAGGGGATCTAGCTAGGTTGAGTGAGTGGCCATAAACATGGCAGATAGAGTTTAATGTAGGAAAGTATGAGCTCACACACTTTAAAAAGAATTAAAAGTCAGACTGTGATTTAAATGGAGAGAGAGAGAGTCCAGAACAAAGGACAGTGCAGAGGGATCTGGGTGTTCCTGAGCATGAAACACAAAACATTAACATGGGGCCAGCAATAAGAAGGGGAATGGAATTCTGCGTGAGAGTGGCTCGAGTTTTAAAAAAACAGGGAAGTCTTGTTACGACAGTAAGGGTGTTGGTGAGGCCACATCTAGACTTCTGTGTACAGTTCAGGTCCCTGTATTTCAGAAAGGATGGACTGGTATTGGAGACAGTTCCAAACAGATTCACTCAGCCGATTCCTGGGCTGGAGGCATTGACTGATCAAGAACAGCTAAAGAGGTTAGGCCTTTATTCATTAGAGTTTAGAGGAATGAGGGTGATCTTAATAAAACAGACACAATTCTGAGGAGGGGGGTAACAGGGAAGATATTGAGATGTTTCCCCTCATTGGGGGAATTTCGAACTGGGGGGGCACAGTTACAGGATAAGGATTAAAACTGAGAGGTGAAGGAATTTCTGCTCCCATTGTTCTTATTGTTATTGTCATTTGGCTTAAGTTTACAATCTGATACACTCCCATTAATTCCTTGAAAAGTGTTGAGGTGGTGAGAGATCCTGATCTGCTCTTTTATCTTCCTTTTTCTTTCTCACTCTGTCTTTCTCTCTCTTTTTCTGCATGGCCCTCCCTAACTCATTAATTGCCTCTCATCCTGTACCCCCCGAGATCCCTGCACTCCTCCATTTCTAGACTCTGGTACATGACTGGTTTCCATCACTCTAACATTGCTGCCAGGGCCTGAAACCCTGCAATCCCCTCCACATACCTCTCTGCCTCTTGACCCTTCTCTCCACCTTTAAGATGCACCTTACAGTCTATTTGAGGAAAATGGTTGTGTAGTGATAATGGGAGATGGGTTCCACTCCCACATTGGTAGATGGTGAAACTAGAATTCAATATTAAAAATAATATCTAGAATAAAGAGTTGGCCTAATGTTGACCACCATCAATTGTCAGAAAAATCCCATTTGGTTCACTACTGTCCTTTAGGGAAAGAAACTGCCATCCTTACCAGATGGCCTACATGTGACTCCAGACTCACAGCAATGGTGATTGACTCTTAACTACCCTTTGGGCAATTAGGCATGGGCAATAAATGCATGAATGAATTAAGAAAAAGCATTACCTTTTCAGCCAAAGTTTTGGTGCCTTACCTTAGTATTACCTTTTGCAGCTCAATGTCACATTGTGTATTTTTACATTCATCTGCAGTGCCTTGGGGGCACTGTGCAGATGCAGTTGTTGTTGCATGGAAGAAGGTTTTGATGTGAAGTATAAAGCCTTTCATTCTGTTTTCACAGCTCTGCAATCTCCGATTGAATATCAAAGGAGGGAAAACAAATCCAACAGCTTGGGAAGACCCCGCGATGCCAGGACAGCACTCTCCATCTCAGCTGGCATGAGGCCCCATTCTTCTGCATCCATGGACAGGAACCAGTTTCCCTCAATGAAGGCCTACAACACCTCACTGCCAACATTGTTTCTCCCGCCCAGCAGGACTGGCAGTGCCACCCTGGAAACAAATCAGCTGCCATGTCATGGGAAGGTAAGCTCCACTTTCTGAAGGGGCCTCGTCAGCAGTGCTTTCCAAAGGATGAGGTTGGGACTCCTTCCCTTGCCCCCCCCAAAGAAAATGGTCTGTGAGCTCAGGGGCAACAATGGGCATCGCCTAATAACCTGCTTCTACCAGGTCTATATTCCTTCCAGCCCCTGCTACCGCCACTCTCAGTTCTCATTGGGTGGAGGGGTCGGAACAGTTTTTAAGCCTCGAATTGGGGTCACTATGGGAAAATGTTGGGGATTATTGCTTTGAGGCGCCATTTAATGTGTCCACGCTTTTTTTTCTATGACTCAGAGCTCCAGTTTGGCAGGAGGGCGGGCAGGGGGGTTGTAATCATCCTGGGGTCCTTTCTCATCGTCCCTTATGTAGTATGTTTTGTGGACATCAGGTAGGAGAGGTGTTCGGTAGTGCCCAGTGCCAGTGGGAAACATTCCCAAGCAAGGAATGAAGTGGGATGGTTTTGTCACTGGCAGAGTAAGATTGCTATAAACAGGCCTGAAAAGTTCCAAGGAGACTGGAGTTGGTTAACGTGGTGCCACTGTTTAAGAAGGATGGTAAGGACAAGCCAGGGAATTATAGACCAGTGAGCCTGACATCGCTGGTGGGTAAGTTGTTGGAGGGAGTCCTGAGCGACAGGATTTACACGTATTTGGAAAGGCAAGGACTGATAAGGGATAGTCAACATGGCTTTGTGTGTGGGAAATCATGTCTCACAAACTTGATTGAGTATTTTGAATCAATGAGGGCAGAGCAGTGGATGTGATCTATGTGGACGTCAGTAAGGTGTTCGACAAGGTTCCCCATGGGAGACTGATTAGCAAGGTTAGATCTCATGGAATAGAGGGAGGGCTAGCCATGTGGATACAGAACTGGCTCAAAGGTAGAAGACAGAGGGTGGTGGAAGAGGGTTGTTTTTCAGACTGGAGGCCTGTGACCAGTGGAGTGCCACAAGGATCGATGCTGGGTCCACTACTTTTCATCATTTATATAAATGCTTTGGATGTGACCTTAGGAGGTATAGTTAGTAAGTTTTCAGATGACACTAAAATTGGAGGTGTAGTGGACAGCGAAGGAGGTTACCTCAGATTACAACAGGATCTTGATCAGATGGGCCAATGGGCTGAAGAGTGGCAGATGGAGTTTAATTTAGATAAATGTGAGGTGCTGCATTTTGGAAAAGAAAATTAGAGCAGGACTTATACACTTAAAGGTAAGGGCCGAGGGAGTTTGCTGAACAAAGAGACCTTGGAATGCAGGTACATAGCTCCTTGAAAGTGGAGTTGCAGGTAGATAGGATAGTGAAGAAGGTATTTGGTATGCTTTCCTTTATTGGTCAGAGTATTGAGTACAGGAGTTGGGAGGTCACGTTGCGGCTGTTCAGGACAGCGGTTAGGCCACTGTTGGAATACTGCATGCAATTCTGGTCTCCTTCCTATCGGAAAGATGTTGTGAAACTTGAAAGGGTTTAGAAAAGATTTACAAGGATGTTGCCAGGGTTGGAGGATTTGAGCTATAGGGAGGGGCTGGGGCTTTTTTCCCTGGAGGGACAGAAGGCTGAGGAGTGACCTTATAGAGGTTTATAAAATCATGAGGGGCACGGATAGGATAAATAGACACAATCTTTTCCGTGGGGTGGGGGGAATCCAGAACTAGAGGGCATAGGTTTAGGGTGAGAGGGGAAACAGACCCAAGGGGCAATGTTTTCACGCAGAAAGTGGTGTGTGTATGGAATGAGCTGCCAGAGGAAGTGATGGAGGCTGGTACAATTACAACATTTAAAAGGCATCTAGATGGGTATATGAATAGGAAGGGTTTGGAGGAATATGGGCCAGGTGCTGGCCGGTGGGACAAGATTGAGTGGGATATCTGGGGGGCATGGACGAGTTGGACCAAAGGGTCTGTTTCTGTGCTGTACATCTCTAGGACTCTATAACAGTTCCTTCTGTTTCGCAAAGGTCCAGTGTAACGTTGTCTTGCCTATTACTTTGAACAGGATACCCAAGATGGAAATTCTACCAAGGTTGACACCAACGGTCACAAGCATAGGAGCCAAGACAAGCTGGACAAGAGCAAGCAATAAAGTAGCTTCTTGGTTTTTCTCTTCTGTTTGCTTAGAGGAAGTTAGGTTCAGGAGCGCACAGTGTGGGTCAGCTCCCCGTTTTTAATTCTTCACCCACGAACCCAATTTGCTGAAGGTTTGGCAAACTTTGGCACCTTGCATCAATTGTGCACCTTTAGCCCAAGGGTTGTGCTCCGGGACAACCAACTCCGAGTCATGGAAAATCAAGGGTATTGTGCTGCCATTGTCATGTCACCTGGGTGTACGTTTTTATGATGGCTTGTCTGAAGGTCCTCAGTTGTTCTGAATCAATAAGTGTCCCTCTGTGGAACACCCAAACCCTGGCTGCTACCGAAGGACTGACTGGCAGGGTCCTTCTGTAGAGGGGGGATGTCTCCGATTTGAGATTTTGAAAGGGCATTCTGCTGAGGGATTTCAATTCAGTCAAAGGATTGAAAATCACTTGTATCCTGTAACGCTGAAATGGACCATCCTGATCACTTAAGGAGCTTTTTGTGTTATTTTCAAAATATCCACAAGGAGTCACAAACGCCAATACTCCAAGCAACATCCATGTCTGACAACACTTCATCCCATTAATCGCCCTGTGCCTTTCCCATAGAACTGAAACAGTGGAATCATAGCTGTTGCATTGTCGTTGAACAATCAATCCATCCATGTAACATCTGACAGCTCCAGAATATCCTTGCTTCATCACTCTGCACTGGTGATATCACAACGTCAGGAAGATTTGTGCCCAGTTCAATATTTCCTGGCAGATTGCACAATGCTTTTGACTTCTGGAATTGGTGTCTGAGCCGGCGAAATGAGGCCTCTGGCACAGGCAGGGGCAAACACCAAAACCGAGAAAGTACCAATTGACTCTTTTTGTGGTCTAAGCTTTGTATATGAAGACCATTTTCAATTTTTTGGATCTTCTCTGGTTTGAATTTATAAACATTTCTAATCATGCTGTTGTACCTTTCATTTTCCCAGATTCTAAATCTTCCTTTTTGTTTGAAAATCGCGGCTGCGCTCCATTCTGCACCCTTCCTCACTCCAGTGGTGTGCCTTGAGGCCCACCACTTTGCACTAGTTGTCCAAAAAGTGGTCGGTACCTTTTATTTTCCCAGACACTAAGTCTTCATCGTGGCAATCTGCTACTCCGCAGGCTGTTCCTTTCATGTCAGTTCACCCAAATGTCTCCATCCCTGTGCTAACCAAGCCTGCAGGTTCTGTGCTCCTTGATCATGTTGCTGCTGTCAAATTGGTAATTCGGCCGAGGTAATGAAAGTAAAGCACCAATATCGTGGTAGCTGGCTGAAGGTGGAAACTCAGCAAAAAAAGGGCAACATCAACGTTATAAGAACATCTTTTAAGTATTGTTGAGGCTGGATCATTAATGTTTAGATGCTACACTCCAACTGTGAACTGGTAGAATTTGATGTTACTGTTTTAGCCCTTGGCACTTGGTCAAAAGCATGATCCTGCAGTCATTCTGATGGTGGGAGTCAGGGATCCATCTCGTCCCTTGACTGGACTGAGGGCGTTTCATGATTTTTGCCTTTCTTTCATGAGATGTGGGTGCCACTGGCTAACTCAGTACTTACTGCCCATGAGAGCTATTGAAAGTGAGCTATATCGGCCATGGGTCTGAGAGTCACATGTAGGCCAAGACCGGGTAAGGACAGTAGATTTCCCACCCCAAAGGTCATGAGTGAACGAGATATGGTTTTCACAACAATCAACAATGGTGTCATGGTCACCATTAATAAGACCAACGTTTTTTCCCCCACATTAATTAGCTCAATTTAAATTGACCCAAATGGATTTGAACCCATGACCTGAGACCATTAGCCTGGGACTTTGTGGGTAGTTAAGAGTCAAATCACATTGGCTGTGGATCTGGAGTCACATGTAGGTGCAGATCAGGTGAGGATGACAGATTTCCCTCCCGAAAAGAGCATTCGTGAACCAGATGGGTTTTTACAACAAATTAACAATGGTTACATGGTCATTGTAGACTTTCAATTCCAGATATTTATTGAATTCAAATTTCCCCATCTGCCTTGGTGGGATTTGAACCATGGATGCCTAGTCCAGTGACATCAGCATTAGTACTGCCTCCCCTTTCTGTGATAAGAACTGGTTAGGCAAAGGATTTAGATGTAACCAGTTTGTAGTCACCAGCAGCTGGGATGAGGGTGCTTTACTCCCTGGTATCATGTAAGGTGTGGAAAATTTGCACTTTACCAAGTAATTGGTGGCGGTTTGAGAGCAAGCTTTGAGTTTCTCTGCCATTTCCTGACACAAATCAGTGCTGAGAAAACACCCAAGAGATATGCAAATGCAACAGCCTGCCTAATTAAAGTCAAAATATAAAAAGGATGTTGCTTATCTATCAAGAGACCAGCTAAAGTTCCTGGTTCTGTTGCCACTGATTTCAGCTCTGGTCTCCTCATTTTGGGAATGCTGCTTTGTGGTGGGTTGTATGCTATTCCACAGCTGCTGAAGTGCCTCTGTTACTGAACTCAAGGAAGCATTTGCTATCTGTAACCCGGGGCAAGGAGAGTGTGGGCTATTCAATCACAGAGACCATTCAAAGTTTGGGAGAAGATTTGTAGCTCGGGTGCTCGTTGTTGTGGTTCTGTTCGCCGAGCTGGGAATTTGTGTTGCAGATGTTTCGTCCCCTGTCTAGGTGACATCCTCAGTGCTTGGGAGCCTCCTGTGAAGTGCTTCTGTGATCTTTCCTCCAGCATTTATAGTGGCCTGTCCCTGCCACTTCCGGTTGTCAGTTCAGCTGTCCGTTGAAGTGGCCGGTATATTAGGTCCACGTCGATGTGCTTATTGATTGAATCTGTGGATAAGTGCCATGCCTCTAGGAATTCCTTGGCTGTTCTCTGTTTGGCTTGTCCTATAATAGTAGTGTTGTCCCAGTCGAACTCATGTTGCTTGTCATCTGCATGTGTGGCTACTAAGGATAGCTGGTCGTGTCGTTTTATGGCTAGTTGGTGTTCGTAGATGGTTGTCCTTTTCTTCCTCTCTAGTGAATCGGATTCCTGTGAGTGTGGCGTTGATGATCCGGTGTGTGTTCTCTATTTCTGTGTTTTTAATGATTACAAAGGTGTCATCAACGTATCTGACGCAGAGTTTGGGTTGAATTTTCAGTAAGACTGAACAAATCAACGGCACACCATGGGCTCACCCACCTCTGGACTCATAGCAGAAGCAGTAATGCAAAGATTAGAACAAACAGTCTTACCGCAACGCCACACTCACAGGAATCCGATTCACTAGAGAGGAAGAAAAGGACAACCAACTCCCATTCCTAGACGTGAGGGTACAGAGAACACCTAACGGAGAATTCACCACAAAGGTACACAGGAAAGCCACACACACAGACCTAGTCCTGAACTACGAAAGCAACCACCCCAATACACACAAAAGACGTTGCATCAAGACCCTGTTCAAAAGGACCAAAACACACTGCAGTACACCAGAACTGCAAAAAGAGGAAGAAGAACACCTATACAATGTATTCGCCAAAAACAGATATCCCGCAATTTCATCAACAGATTTCCTAAGGGAACGAGGACATGCGGCAACCCAAAGGACGAGCCACACTACCCGACATCAAGAGCATTTCCGAACTGACAGCCAGACTACTGCGACCACTAGGACTCATAACAGCACACAAACCAACAGTCACTCTCAGACAACAACTCACCAGAATGAAGGATGAGCAAAACCAATGTAGTGTACAAAATCCCATGCAAGGACTGCACAAAACACTACATAGGACAACCAGGAAGACAGCTAACGATCCACATCCATGAACACCAACTAGCCACGAAACGACACGACCAGCTATCCTTAGTAGCCACACGCAGATGACAAGCAACATGAGTTCGACTGGGACAACACTACAATTAAAGGACAAACCAAACAGAGAACAGCCAGGGAATTCCTAGAGGCATGGCACTCATCCACTGATTCAATCAATAAGCACATCGCGTGGACCCAATATACCGACCACTGCAGCGGACAGCTGGAACTGACAACCGGAAGCGGCAGAGACAAACCACTATAAATGCCGGAGGAAACATCACAGAAGCGCTTCACAGGAGGCTCCCAAGCACTGAGGATGTCACCTAGACAGGGGATGAAACGTCTGCAACACAAATTCCCAGCTCGACGAACAGAACCATAACACAGAGATCATTGGCAATTGCATTCTCCCCCAGTGTCAATGCATGCACAGAAATCACTGCATGCCTAGCGGGAATAAGATCTGTGATTTTTTTTTTGCCTCTATGTATCATTGCTGAAACCACATCACGTGACCAGCCTTCAGTCTAAGGATCAGTTTGAGTTGTCAATTTGCAGACTGAATAGTGGACTCAATCTCCCAAGTTTTAAAATCTACACATAGATGGGACGTGGGTGTCACTGGCTGGGTCAGCACTTATTGCTCGTCCTTAGTTGCCCCTTGAGAACCATGTATTTACAAGTGAAGCGCCTTAAGGGCAATGCAAACCATCAAAGCTGAGGGGGAGGGAGGGAGGAGGAAGGGAAGGGACTAAATCAAAATGGAGTCAGAGGGGGGAATAAAGCATTACCTTCCACACATGCACGCGCGCGCGCGGCCTCCCCTCTCCCCCCAGTGCCCACCTCTCTCAAGTGGCATCAAGAGCACAGAACCCAGCGGGTTTTTTTTCCCCTTTGTTTTTACGGAACCTCTGACACTAGTGTTCATTTATTTTGTCTGACACTCCTCTCTTTCCCCCCCCCCCCCCCCACCCCACTACCACCTAGCTGTGGTACTGCTCATCTTTTTCCTCAGCACCCATGTTGTGTGCGTGCAGGTGAGAGACACAGTGAAAGACAACAGGTGTACAAATCTTTATTCAAATTCCCACCCCAGGAAGAAAGGAAACACCCGAGTGGCCAGTGACAAGCAGTGCCCTTCACATCAAAGGGCAATGCTGTATGATCAAACAGTAAAGGGGAGGGCAGGAATTAAATCAAAATAGAGTTAGAGGGGGAAATAATGCACTCCATTCCCTGCGGTGCCCACCTCTCCCTGAACAACTCCAGGGTGTTGGTGGAGACCGCGTGCTCTTTCTCCAAGGACACCTGGGCTCTAATGTAACCGCGGAAGAGGGGCAGGCAGTCAGCCCTAACGACCCCCTCCACAGCCCGTTGCCTGGACCGGTTTATGGCCAGTTTGGCCAGGCCCAGGAGCAGACCCACGCAGAGGTGCTCTAACCTACCCTCCCCCCTCCGTATCGGGTGTGAACCCAGCTCTTAAATACAAAGGCCAATGACCACATCATCTACTCTCAATCAATTCTGGCGATGTTCTAATTTACCCTTAAAAGAGACCTGTAACTCAAACACTTAACAGCCAGGATGAAGAGGAGCTGGTGTTGGACTGGGGTGGCTAAAGTTAAAAATCACATACCACCAGGTTATAGTCCAACAGGTTTATTTGGAAGCACTAGCTTTCGGAGCGCTGCTCCTTCATCAGGTGGTTGTGGAGCATTAGACCGTATTCCACAGAATTTAATGGGTTGCAGGTTTCAGTTCATTAATATCTAAGTCCCAGAACTTCTTTTAAGATTCTAACCTTTAATGCATTGTCTGAGCAGAGATGTCACCTTTTTTTTGGTATATAAAACCTTAAGTTATCTCGAGAAGGTGACTTAAAAAAAGTTCTGGGATTTACATATTAGTGAACTGAAACCTGCAACCTATTCTAAAAGATGAAAGACTTAACAATCTAGGTTTGTTCAATATATCGTTTCAGTTGCATAACACTAATTTTTTGCTATAAATTCTGTGTTTTACGATCCTGCTCCACAACTACCTGATGAAGGAACAGCGCTAGTGCTTCCAAATAAACCTGTTGGACTGTAACCTGGGGTTGTGTGATTTTTAACTTTAAAGCCAGGACTATCTTAGCATTTTGTCTCTCATCCTAGGATTGAGCGGTTTTTAAATCAGCACAAAAAAGTACCCATCCTCCTAATTTCAGTCCTGTGTGTAATCGCAGGGGCTGAGTCCCAATGTGTCTCTGATATTCAAAGGTTCCCTCCCACTCCTCACACAGTCAACAGGACAGTTTGACATCTCTGCACCAACTCCGATTTAATATGGTTTTGAAAATAAAAGACACAGGACATCATTGGAACATAGTCCTCAATAACTTGATGGAAAGTTATTGGTGGAAACATGGGTAGCACAGTGGTTAGCACTGCTGCCTCACAGCGCCAGAGACCCAGGTTCAATTCCCACCTCAGACAACTGACTGTGTAGAGTTTGCACATTCTCCCAGTGTCTGCGTGGGTTTCCTCCCACAGTCCAAAAATGTGCAGGTTAGGTGAATTGGCCATGGGAAATTGCCCATAGTGTTAGGTG
Source organism: Chiloscyllium plagiosum (assembly GCF_037043375.1). Taxonomy (NCBI): domain Eukaryota; kingdom Metazoa; phylum Chordata; class Chondrichthyes; order Orectolobiformes; family Hemiscylliidae; genus Chiloscyllium; species Chiloscyllium plagiosum. Next base: position 8,353,524 of record NW_028270191.1, read on the forward strand.
AAGGGGTAAATGGAGGGGGGTGGGTTGCGCTTCGGTGGGTCGGTGTCGACTTGTTGGGCCGAAGGGCCTGTTTCCACACTATAACTAATCTAATCTAAGTGCATGGCGTGCCAGAGGAACAGGAGGCCATTCAGGCCTGCTCCAGCATGGCTGGTCTGTGCCTCAGTCCCATGTGAGGGCATGGCAAAAAAAAATTAACTCCTTGCACCTTTTATCTGCCTTAGCTCCAAGTTGGAGGAATATCACTTCCTCACCTCAGGCCTGAACACTCGCTATTAAGGTCACAACTCCTCGCTGGAGGCGAAAGTTTCTCCATATACAAGCCATGGTTATGCAACCTGCTACTTAATCCTCCAAACCTCAGTATCAAACGTAGGCTCTCACAGAGGACCCAAACAGAACAGATCTTGCGTTCCTCATCATGTCCACTTGTAACTGCACTGAGCTGAAACTTACAGAACACATTGGCCCGAGTTCCAATTCTCAGACTTGTTTATTTGACTAGCTTCAGTTGTGCTGACAGTCAGACCACTGAAATTGGCCTCAGGGCTACAATGAACAGTTCGAAGTTCTGAGCAGACTGTGGGTTGTCAGTTGGAGTGACACTGCTGCCCCAGCTGGCATGCAGATATAGCACCATTCCAAAATGACAAGTCATGACCCATGAAGACACAGTTAAATTACATGAGGAATTGCAAAATCTCGAAGAATGTTGACCATATTGTACAGTTCAGTCAATTGTGGCATGTCTGCTCATTGCCAGCTTGCTCTCCTTTTCTCCCATCAGCTTTAGGGGGTTGCAGTCCCAGTTTGATCCACACAACCCTCAGTAGTGCCACTAATGTGTATTTGGAAGCCGAATTGATTCTTGACAGGTTCCCATACATGGGTGCAATGTGACTTGAGAGAGACTGATATCTCATCAGGAGAAGAGTGCAAAAGTTGATTCCATCTAAAGGCAGAAGGGTTTTCCTCACTCCCTTCACCGACCTAGCATAAGGCAAGTACTTGAGAGGCTTAAAAAGGGAAAATAAAAAGGGGATCATGTAATGGACTAGTTGATTCCCTATCCTGATGTATCTTTTCTCAATTTGTCATTTCTAGAGCTCTTTGCTAAAATGTGGCCCACCCACTGCTGAGTATTTTCTATGTATCATATTCCTGTATATGCATGTTTTAATAAAATATTGTCTATTAAAGAAATGTTGAAATGGAGTACAATGCTGTTGTATCATATATCAAATTAAAATTGAAAATCTTTTTAAAAAAAATTTAAAGGGAGTTTGCTCTTTCTTTGTTGCTCAGGACAGGTAAGTGATGAAGGTAAAATACTTCCCCTGAAGACAGCTGAAGATTTGAAAGAAAGACTAGTATTTGTAGAAACAACGGAACATTGTATTTTGCAGCTTTAACATGATAAAACCATAACAGTCATGAAATGTTTTTCAAGTAAGTCAAATTTGACACCGAGTAATGAGAGATAAGATCGAGAAGAGGGGCAGCCTAGTTAAAGGGGCTTTTAAGTGGTAACCTTAAAAAGGAGAGAGAATTCCGCAGCTAAAATCAGAGCAAGCTTTGGTGGTGCAAATATATCAAAGCCAAATATCGCGGATGCTGGAAATCGGGAACAAAACCAGAATTCACTGCAGTAACTCAGCAGGTCTGGCAGCATCTGTGGAGAGAGAGCGGAGTTAAATGTTTCAGAACTCAAAAGTTTTGGAGAAAACTCTTTCTCTCTCCACAGGTGCTGCAAACAGCAATAGGGATGTTTAAGAAGCCAGCGCAAAGGTGATTGAAGGGTGTTGGAGATTTTCTAACCAGCCTGTGCAGGGATGTTATGATACACTTCTGGAGCAGATGGGACTTGAAGTCAGCCCTCCTGGCTCAGAGGGAGAGGTACGAACATGCTGCTAGAGATTAAAGACATAGGGAAGGACAAGACCATGGAGGATCTGAAAAATGGAGTATTTTAAAATCGAGGTATTGAGTTAGCCGTCGTGATCTCATGACATCTCAAAACAGAGTCACAGAGACGTACAGCACAGAAACAGACCCTTCGCTCCAACTCATCCATGTCGACCAGATATCCTAATCTAATCTAGTCCCATTTGCCAGCACTTGGCCCATATCCCTCTAAACCATTCCTATTCATATACCCATCCAGATGCCTGTTAACTGTTGCAATTGTTCCAGCCTCCACCATTTCCTCTGGCAGCTCATTCCATACATGCACCACCTTCTGTGTGAAAAAGCTGCCCCTTAGGGTCGCTTTTATATCTTTCCCCTCTCACCCTAAACCAATGCCCTCCAGTTTTGGACTCCCTCAGCCTGGGGAAAAGACCTTGTCTATTTACCCTATCTGCCCCTCATGATTTTATAAACCTCTAGAAGGTCACCCCTCAGCCTCCAACACTCCAGGGAAAACAGCCCCAGCCTGTCCAGCCTCCCTATAGCTCAAACCCTCCAACCCTGGCAACATCCTTGTAAATCTTTTCTGAACCCTTTCAAGTTTCACAACATCTTTCCTGCAGATGGGAGAGCAGATTTGCACGCAATATTCCAACAGTGGTCTAACCAATGTACTGTACAGCCACAACATGACCTCCCAACTCCTGTACTCAATACTCTGACCAATAAAGGAAAGCATACCAAAACACCTTCACTATCCTATCTACGTGCGACTCCACTTTCAAGGAGCTATGAACCTGCACTCCAAGGTCTCTTTGTTCAGCAACACTCCCAGGACCTTACCATTAAGTGTATAAATTCTGCCCTGATTTGCCTTTCCAAAATGCAGCACCTCACATTTATCTAAATTAAACTCCATCTGCCACTCCTCAGCCCATTGGCCCATCTGACCAAGATCCTGTTGTACTCTAAGGTTACCTTCTTCACTCTCCACTACACCTCCAATTTTGGTGTCACCTGCAAACTTACTAAGTAGAGGACCCAGCATCGATCCTTGTGGCACTCTACTGGTCACAGGCCTCCAGTCTGAAAAACAACCCTCCAACACCACCCTCTGTTTTCTACCTTTGAGCCAGTTCTGTATCCACATGGCTAGTTCGCCCTTTATTCCATGAGATCTAACCTTGCTAATCAGTCTCCCATGGGGAACCTTGTCAAATGCCTTACTGAAGTCCATATAGATCACATCTACTGCTCTGCCCTCATCACTATCCACAATAAACACTGATGCAAAATATTCATTTAGTATCTCTCCCATCTCCTGTGGCTCCACACAAAGACCACCTTGCTGATCTTTGAAGGGTCCTATTCTCTCCCTAGTTACTCTTTTGTGCTTAATGTATTTATAGAATCCCTTTGGATTTTCCTTAACCCTATTTGCCAGAACTATGTCTCCTTTTTGCCCTCCTGATTTCCCTCTTAAGTATACGCCTACTGCCTTTATATTCTTTTCGGGATTCACTCAATCTATCCTGTCTATACCTGACATATGCTTCCTTCTTTTTCTTAATCACAACCTCAACTTCTCATGTGCAAACATCTGCCCCCAGTCAGCTTTCGAAAGTTCTTGCCTAATACTGTCAAAATTACCCTTCCTCCAATTTAGAACTTCAACTTTTAGATCTGGCCTATCCTTTTCCATCACTATTTTAAATCTAATAGGATTATGGTCACTGGCCCCAAAGTGCTCCCCCCACTGACACCTCAGTCACCTGCCCTGCCTTATTTCCCAAGAGTAGGTCACGTTTTGCACTTTCTCTAGTAGATACATCCACATAGTGAATCAGAAAAAGTTTTCTTGTACACACTTAAATTCCTCTCCATCTAAACCCTTAACACACCACAGTCAACTCAGTGCTTTCGAAGGATGGGTCACTGTTGCTATATAAAAGAAGTGCAGCTGTCAATTTGCACACAACAGTCTCACAGATGAGTTACTGACCAGATAGTAGGTTTCCTGAGATGCTGACATCAGAGGTGAGAACACCCATTCAAAATGATGTAAAACAACCACGGTGCATGCAGTTGATAGGACCTTCATCTCATCCAAGTATCAGTAACTCCAGACACACTGAAATGTCAACTTAATATTTTACACTTGGGCCTGTAAGGAGGAATGGATCAAAAGCTCTCAGAGGCAGAAGCAAGAGTGCAAACCATCACAAGGGGGTAAATTTGGCACCTGTGTAAAACAAGGGGGCATGTATGGCAAAACGACAAAACCAAGCTCAAATTACCTAACTAAAAACCTGCTTCCCCTTCCTGTTCATGAAAAGGAACTATAAAAGGATCACTGGAGCTGAAACATTAAATCTGATTTCTCTCCACAGATGCTGCCAGACCTGATTAGATTAAATTAGATTTCCTACAGTGTGGAAACAGGCCGTTCGGCCCAACCAGTCCACGCCGACCCTCCGAAGAGTAATGCACCCAGACCGATTTCCCTCTGACTAATGCACCTAACACTACGGGCAATTTAGCATTGCCAATTCACCCTGACCTGCACATCTTTGGACAGTACAAGGAAACCGGAGCACCCAGGGGACACCCATGCAGACATGGGGAGAATGTCTGTTTGGAGTTTGCACAGCTGCCAGAGGCTTGAATCGAACCTGGGACCCTGGTGTTGTGATACAGCAGTGCTAACAACTAAGCTTTTCCAGCAATTTCTGTTTTTGTTGCTATAGACTTAGGGACTCAGTGAAAACAAAGCAGATGGTCAGTGACCCAGGTCTTGACAGGGGGCATTGAATTGGAGGTGGTGCACGTGAAACATAAATGCCAGCATTCACCAACTGGGCCAAACAGTCTGTTTCTGTGGTGTAACTTCTTTGTTCAATAGATAAAAAAAAATTGGATATTGCTATTGGACACATGCTTAATGGGTTTGTATGCTATGCCCATTTCAGCACAGTGATTGCACGGAAAGAGGTCAGCAACGTCTGTACGGTTCTATTGAGCATCTGCCATTTTAGTGCAGGCCTGAAGTATGTGAGTTGTTGTGTAATTGCTACATCAGCAGACCAAGGAATGCCACAATATACCCTCATCAGGTTTGGTTCACAAATGCCTCAAACTTGCATGACAGTACAAATCCAAAGATACGCGTTTAAAAGTTCACCCAGTCATCAGGAAGGGCTATTTGCTCATGTTTAAAAACGAGCTAAACATTTCACAGGGTTTGTAGACGGACATTGCCACTCCTTGCCTTAACTGTTTAATCCCATATTCTGACAATTTGCCGCTCCAGTCAACACACTGCTCCCCCTCAGGAGTTATATTCTTGCACAAGTTGGCATCCTCGTGACCCATGAGAATAAAGATTTCAATGTGATTTTGGTTTCTGAAACAACCTTTTCCAGGATATTATAACACACCTCTGGGACTTAAACCCAGACCTTCTGGCTTAGAGACAGAGTCACTACCACACAAGACTTCAACTTCACACTATCTTTTGTTAAATCAGACAGTGCTGTTTCCTCAGGCAACACTCATGATCAACCATATTCTTATACTACCACCTAGAGGAAATAACATAAAAATGACTTGTGAAGAAGTTATCTTCCCATGAATGGAAGCTTACTCTCAGACAGTACATTCCAGACCCTAACCCCTCATGTGAACCTGCCTCCCCCCCACCACACTCTCAGGCACGACCTTCCAGACTGTAACCTCTCGTGTGAACCTCCCTACCTTCCCCTCCCCACCCCCCACACTCAGGCAGTGCATTCCAGAGCCTAACCACTTGAGTGAGCTTAGAGGTTTATAAAATCATGAGGGGCATAGATAAGGTGAATAGCAAGTATGTTTCCCCCCACCACCACCACCAACGTACCATCTCAAAATGCTATCTGATATTCATTTTTCACCGTTACGCTATTATGATTTAACTCCTGTTAACTAATGTAACATATATCCACTAGAGACATTTATCAAACAATTTGTACCAATTTATTTGTCTCTTGTTATCTTTAAATGTTCATTTCCAAGCAATGATATCTAACTTTCTAGAGTTGAACTGAACTATGAAGTGTGGCTCAGTAAAAACCACACTGAAGAGCAGAAACTTGCACTGTTCATATAATTGATCATGTACAATTTTTATAATCAAACAATCGATTGGTTTAACATTCCAGTTTCCATAAAAACTGCTCCTTGGCCAAGTTGCAGCTTTGAAAAGGTTCAATACTATTTTCCAATCACATAAGCCACTGCATCAGCTCTCAACGAACATGCAGCAGTTTCGACTTGAAATTCTCTGCACCCAGAATCATTACCTTAAATAGTTACAAGAGTATTTTAGTTACAAGACGAGTAGGGGCAAGGTGATGGCCTGGTGATATTCTTGCTAGACTGTTAATCCAGAAATCCAGGTAATATTCTGGGGACCTGGGTTCAAATCCCACCAGAGCAGATAATGGAAGTTGAATTCAATTAAAAAAAAAAAACTGGAATTAAAAGTCTAACAAATCACCATAAATTAATTGTTGGAAAAACCCATCTGGTTCACCAATGCCTTTTAGGGAAGGAAACTGCCATCCTTACCTGGTCTGGCCTACATGTGACTCCAGACCCATAGCAATGAGGTTGACTCTTAGCTGCCCTCTAGGATGGACACGAAAAGCTGGTGTAGCCAACGATGCCCACATTCCATGAATGAACAGAAAGCGAAGGAATAAAAGTCAGTACGGACACATCAAGTATAAAGTTTACTTGAAGCATTACCAACTGCTAATACCCAATCAATGCATTCAGATTAAACAGAACTAGGATAAGGCAGCACAATGGAGCAACATGTGTGAATTTGATATTATTTAGTGGGTAGAGCTGGACACACAGTAGTCAAGGTGCTATCTGACCTGGTCGAGGACATTATTGACACTCTAGCTGTGGTGCAACAGATGGATGGACCAGAGAGGCACAACTACACTGTAGGTTTTTTTTTGTGTGTGGGGAGCCTCTTAAACATAGTGAGCATTGCTCAAAGTCAGCAGCTTACTGAATCCAGACTAGCATCGAGGTAATGAACATTTTGCAAAGCTAGTTGTTTAAGGTCAGCAAATGATTATAAATTCAAGTTGCATTTTGTGGAGTTGAATAGAATGAAGGAGCTTGGGATGAAAAAAAGTTGCTCAGGGAAAAGCAAGGCTCTTCCTCAAAACAGGATCTCAGTTTGCAACTCTTCCCTAGTTGACAAAATCTAACATTGATTGTAGTGAAACGTATGTTCAGCTGTCCATTACCCCCTCCCCTTTAAACAGCAGCACAGTGGCTCAGTGATTAGCACTACTGCCTTACAGCACCAGGGTCCCAAGTTCAATTCCAGCCTCAGGCAACTGTCTGTGTGGGTTTCCTCTCACAACTCAAAGATGTGCAGGTTAGGGTGAATTGGCCATGCTAAATTGCCCATGGGTGTTTAGGGAAGTGTAGGTTAGGTGCATTAGTCAGGGGGAAATTTAGGATAATAGGGTAGGGGAATGAGTCTGGGTGGGTTACTCTTCAGAAGGTCAGTGTGGACTTGTTGGGCTGAATGCCCTGTTTCCACACTGTAGGGAATCTACGATCTTAAGAGGCTTCACTTCATACACAAAATGCCTCAAAACACCCTCAATATTCACTTTAGAAGCAAAAACAAGGCAGCAGATTACTACCTGAATGGGTGTACATTGGGAGAGGGGTGCATGCATTGGGATCTGGGTGTCCGTATGCACCAGGCGCTGGAAGGTAGGCATGCAGGTGCAGCCGGCAGTAAAGGCGGCCAATGGGATGGTGACTTTCATTGCCAGAGATTTAGAGTACAGCAGCAAAGATGCATTATCACAGTCATACAGGGCCTAGAATATTGTGCACAGTTTTGGTCTCCTGTTCTGAGAAAGGATGCCTCTTGGTCTCCAGGGAGTGCAGTGAAGGTTGCCCAGGCTGACTCCAGGGATGGTGGGACTGATGTATGTGGAGAGATTGTCTAGGTTAGGATTGTTTGCACTGGAGGAGTTCAGATGAATGAGCAGGGATCTCAGACTTAAAATTCTAACAGTACTAGACCAGGTAGCTGCAGGGAGGATGTTCCTGATGGTGAGTGTGTCCAGAACCAGGGGTCACAGTCTGAGGATTCAGGGTAGACCATTTAGGACAGAGATGAGGAGACATTTCTTCAGCCAAAGAGTGGGGAGCCTGTGGAATTCATTGATGCCAAAACATTGAACGCATTCAAGAGGTAGCTAGATTTAGGACTTGGGGTGAATGGGGTCAAAGGTTATGGGGAGAAAGCAGGATTAGGCTATTGAGTTGGACAATCAGCCCTGATCGTGATGAATAGCAGAGTAGGCTCGAAGGGCCGAATGGCCTCCTCCTGCTGCTATGTTTCTATTACAGAAAACCAAGCCAACACAAGGCATTAACCACCATCTTTATTGATGGTTCTGAAGACTGCACGTTTACAGCAAAGTGAAATTTCACAGTAAACATTAAAACTTTCTTATAAAACAAACAGTACAGAACATTAAGACTTATAAAAAAATCACTGAATTTCCATGCTATCAAACTACAATCTGAGTGCTCCCAAAAATACAATAGCCTTTTAAAACCTATATATTATATTACTAAATTATTGCAGTCAGTAGCGTGGATGAGAGAGTGATATCCATAATAACCTGGGTCATTGTCAGTCACAATAGCACACCACTGGGGTATACAGAAACTGAATCAGATGCAACTCACGCTCAATGACACTTGAATATTTAGGAACAACTATCATCCAATTTGACTCTCATAAATGGAGATGAAGGCCTTTAACACAATAAATCAGTTTAAAAAACGTTGGTCCAGTATTGGTCAAAAATGAGAAAAATGGTACATGCCTCACGAAGAGCATCATTCCAGTTCAGAGGCACCTTCAGTACTCTCATAACAAAAACCATTATACACCAAAGGCCCAATCAGATCAATCCCATGCTGAAAAGCAAGCAGACAGTTTACTTACACACAAATGGACCATGCACCATTGCAAGTGATTTAACACTCTACAGTGCTCTTCATCTTTAACAGGTAAATATAGAAGACCAGCAGGGAAGAGTGCGTAAATGTCATGTTTTTGGTGGTGGTGGTGGTGAAAGCACACACGAGCCTCACTCTTGACAGTTCTCTCTCAATCAGAAACAGTGCAATAATTTAAAAACAGCCAAGTATTTTCATTCCCCTCTAAGGATCAGCTTTGGGATCTTTCTGGATGGGCAACATATGACGGGTAAAAGACTCCCTCACTCTCGAATATCTTCGAACAAATTCTTAAATCAGCAAGTCCAGCTTAAAAAAAAAACTAGAAAGTTCACGAAAAGGAATACATTAAACGTGACCCACCTTGCCAATTGATTGGAAGTAACCGCTGAACCATGTCAACCTGAAACCTATGATCAGTCCTAACCAGTGACAGAAAACTGCAGTAATATTCATATTGAATTAGATTGGGCACTCCGTGAATTCCAAGCCTCCGGTATCACAACAACTTATAAACTTGTTGAAGTCCAGGGGTTAAAAAGAGCGATCAAATATTGACTTGCTTGCCTATTGTGGCAGGAATGTTCTTGGAACTTAAAACAAACCTTAATCTCACAATATCTGGCCACCAATTAGCAACAGGATGTAAAAAATAGAATTTAAAACGTATTTAAAATAAAACTGTTGGAATATCATTAATAAACCTTACAAGGTCTTAACTAAGAGACTGGATTAGTGATTAACATTTGGGGTGACATCTTATTGAAAACCTTTAAGTAGGGAAAACAAACCACTTCACCAACCATAGGAATTTCACCCCTAGCTTCCCTTTCCACAAACTACCTCAGCATTTTCAACTTAACAGGCTCAGTATTCAGGACGGGAATCAAAAATAAAACCATAGTTGTCACAAATCAACAGCAAATGGTTTAACACCACATCATAAGCAAGCTACATGCAATATTTCAACAGGACATTTCCTTGAATGGTCCATGGCACTCTGCATTAGTCATTGCTGATTGCTGCTGAACATTAATGAAACACAACCTATTGGCTCAAAGATCTTCAGGACAACAGTTTAAGGTTATGTACCACAGGTTCTAATATACGGAGAGGACTAAAAAAGGAGACCTGTATTTCAGCAACTTTAATAATCATTCATACTACAACAAAAAACTATACTCGCTGGATTAAAGTGACTCAACTCAATGAAACTGTGGGAATTAATGGAGAGATTTCCTTCAGGGAAGTGCTTTTGTAAGCTGCTACATCTCAAAATTTAAATCAGCTCTCAGCAAACAATGCTGGAGTGGTCCCCGTATTGATATTAACACACTATTTTTCAAAATACCTTGAACTGAAGACACGGTAGCATGCCAAGATGATCAAGCTGCGCTATAGTGAAAAGGTTGGGTGCGCAATAGGTATTGCAAACGTGAAAAGGAAGGATTCACTCTGTGTGCTTCTACAGAAGGATTCTATGCTTAGAGTTCTGTGAGCTTATCTGGAATGGTTTTTCTTAAAACGATTGTCATGCTGCTAAAGAGTCATCTTTAGACTGACAGCTATGTACATATTGCTAAATTGGGAAGCATTTTTTTTTAGTAAAGTCAGACTGTTGCTACTCGGTTAGAATCTGGGCAGCAGTGTATTTGGGTAGGCATCCCTCTGTCGTTTATTAGTGCTGAGTGGACCATACCCTTCTGCCAGCTTCAGCGAACAAGCATGGAAGACAACGTTACTGTCTCAGCTGCCACTAGGAGACTATTCCTGAGCTACTGCAGGTGCAGGATCTGAGACCTGGCTCCACTGAGAGGGAAAAGATGCTGTAATACTCTGTGATGTAGTCGAGGGGCTGGGAGAAAACGCTGGCACTGCAGAGAAAGCTGGAAGCACAGTACTGCTGGCAGGATCAGCTGGAGGCAGGTTCGAGAGGATCTGATGTGAGGCAGGGCTGCTGGGTGACAAGAGGGAACCTGGAAAGGAAGAGTCCAAATTAACATCACACAGTAACAGAGAGAGGAGGTCACAGCTTGCCATGCAACTAGTACACATCGCAATGGTTTCTATGATTTTAGCAGAAACAAACCACTTCATTCATTCCAATAGATTAACCTTTGTCACAAACCAATGGCTTAATACGTACACAAATTGGATCGGGAAAGAAGGGCATTTGGTCTAACCAGTCCACGACCACACGACACAAGCAGAAGTAGCCCATTAAGCCCATCGAGTCTGCTCCATCTGTCAATGGGATCATGGCTGGTCTGATCATCCCCAACTCCACTTTCCTGCCTTTTCCCCATCACCCCTCCATTCCCCTTCCTGATTAAACATCTCTCTGTCTCAGCCTTGAATATACTCACTGACCCAGCCCCGACAGCCCTCTGTGGGAAAGAATTCCACAGACTCACTCCCCTCTGAGGGAAGAAATTCCTCCTCATCTCTGTCTGCAATGGGTGACCCCTTATTCTGAAATTGTATCCTCTGGTCCTAGACACTCTCCCACAAGGGGAGAGCAATCTTTCCACATCTCCCTTCTCAAGTCCCCTCAGAATCTTGTAGAGTCAGTTCTGCTTTAACGTAATGGTTCCATTCTCTCACAACCCCATGTTATATGAAAATTGTGTAATAGCAGCACCATTTAACCAACGGGGCTGGAATCACATTATGACCAATATATGCTTCAAAAGTTCACGCTTTAGAAACACTGCCCCAAATTCGTCAATTGCGTGACAGCAAATTCATCTTAACGAAACACGCATGTTATAGCAGAATAACCTGCCGGTTTCAATAAGGTCACCTCTCAGTCTTCTACACCCCAGTGAGTACAGGCCCAACCAACTCAACCTCTCCTCATGAGGGTCCCTCCATACCCAGGATCAGTCAAGCGAACAACTTTATGTACAACTCTTTAACAAAAAAAACAAACACTGTATTAAGTCTTTCTACTTCGTCTAAGAAAAAACAATTTGACACTTTGCTGCATTCTGCAAAGAATGTTCTGGCCTTTGCTTTATGCACGTGCCAGTACTTCCCCCAAAACAATGACGGACGTTACGACCACAGGCTCTGATATGGCACTTTTAAACACCGAATACATGGCAGAGTTCAATGACAAAAAAAAAAAAAAAAAGAGTACAGCCAAGGAAGGAAATATTAGGGAGGGGGATGACAGCTGGGTTTGGAAGAAGGATCATTACTGCAGATGGTCTTGCTGCAACAGAATAGACAAGGCTGGAACCACCGACAGGTGATCTCACCGAGTTCGGACGTGGTGCAGAGGACTTGGCAGAGAACAAGGTGGTCAACCTGGATATCACCTCTTTTTGCTCAAGTCAGTACCAAGAATGTGGGTTGTGGCCCTGGTCTTGGTGCATGCAATTTCAACCGCACTGGGAGGTTCAAACAGAATTACGGCAGAGAAATGTACAGGGAGAACAAAAGAGAGGATAACTTAATAGATTCAAACGATCCAAGTTTGCAGACCATGTATTCTCACCTGGATCTGTAAGCTGCGGGTGCACATCAAGTAGCTGCAAAAGACTAATACAGGTTAAGCACATGGGTGGGTAACAAAAGTGGTGGACCGAGTCTGGTGTGGGGGAAGTGAGAGGTTATTCACTTCAAACAAGCGTAGAAGAGCAGAGTATTTTTTAAAAGGCACATTGACCTTTAGTCACAAGGGAAAATCGAGTAAGGAATAAAAGTCTTGCTACAATTTGATGGGGCTTTGGTGAGACCACACAGCAGTATGCACAAATTTGACCTTCATATTTAAAGAAAAGATATACTTGCATTAGAAGTCACAAAAGTTTCACTAGATCAGTCCCTGGGATGACAGAATTGCCCTATTACAAGAGACTGAGTAAACTTGGTCGATATTCTCTGGGTGTTTAGAAGAGGGATGATTTCATTCTGGCACTCACTCATTCAGAATTGCCTCAACAGGGTTGACACAGAAATCATTTTCCTGACTGCAGAATCCAGAACATGGGGGCACACTTTCTCAGGAGCAATCATTTCTGATGGAGAGGAGCAGGAATTTCTTCAGAGAGTGAATTTTTACAGTTCTCGGTCATAGAGGGTTGGGGATTGAACTCTATTGAAGGCAGTTTTGGTTTCTCAGGGAAAGCGGAGTTTGAGACCCAAGCCAGCCACAATCACACTGAATGACACAGCAGGACCTCAGGCTGTGTGGCCTATTCCTGTTCCTAATTCTTATATTCTACAACAGAGGAGGAGAGCTTCTTTTCCAGGGAGAAGGTGATAACAGCAGCTTAGAGTTTTGAGGTACTGTTCTAGAAAAGGCATGCAGGAGCAAAGACCTGGGGGTGGGTATGTGCATGAATCACTAAAGTGACAGAACAGGTAGAGAGCTGTTAATAAAGCATACTGTAGACCAGGCTTTATAAATAGAGACATAGGGTACAGATGCAAGATCTCAGCAGGAGTATGGTATATAGTCTGGGTACCACACAATAGGAGGAATGTGAACGCAATGATAACAGCAGGTTTACGAGAATCATTCCAGGCACGAGACACTTCAGTTATAAAGAAGGATTGGAGAAACTGGGATGGATTTCCTTGGAGAGAAGACGACCAAGGGGTGATTTGTTAGTAGTTTAGAAAATCACCCAAGTCCACAAAAGGAGTCTGGACAAAACACACAGGGAGAAACCGTTCCCAGTCATACATGGATTGAGAACCAGAGGGAACAGCTCTATAGCATTTTGCCTAAAAGCAGCAAATACAAGAGGAGAAAAACCTTCCTTTTTTTTTTTACAAAAAAGAGCAAATAGGGCCTGGAAACATGGCGGAGGTAGCTTCAATTGAGGCATTCAAGAGGGGCATTGGATGGTCAGTTAAAATCATCCAATGTGCAGGATTACAGGAAAAAGACAGGAGATTGGCACAAGGTTAAAATGTAACAAGATCAGCTGAAAGGCCTCCTGATGCACCATAACAATTTGGAGATTCTGTGAAAACCCGACCAGGAACTGAATCGGTTTAAAAAAGGACTTTTCCTTTCAGCAGGAGTCAAATGGTTTGCCCACAAGTAAAGCTGCTCAAGATATACTCCTCTTGCTCACCTCAGGCATTGGTTCATTAAAGAAAACCCATGGAACCTGGAAGTACTTACATACCCAAGTAAAAAAGCTGTTCAGAAGAGGCCTAAACCTCAAACATCTTAATAATTTTAAAAAAATTACAGGGGGAACTTCAGACTCGTACATCATCAAGCCCTTGCGCCCATCACACCACAACCCAAATTCAAGGTCAAAGTGAATTCGTTTGCAGGATTACTGCCTCTAGAAGAGAGGCCAGATATCATAAATCCAAGCTGACAAGGCTTATCTCCAAAAGGTGCATTAACAGCCAGCAGCATGTGGTCTTTCAGAGCTGATTTAGAAGACATGCCTAAAGTACAACAGTTTCTCAAGGAAAAACAAAGCCAAATACAGTAACTCCTGCTGAGAGCATATAGTATTCATTATTAATCAGTGTTGTAGCTAGTAGAGTGCTTCAACTTGACATTCAGTAAACCCCAAGATAAATGTAATGGACACAACGAGCTCAATACAACAGAAAACAGCTCACTGAATAAACTACTGACAGCAAGCTAGGAGGCAACAGAACAAACACAAGTTATGCATCTTCTCAGGATAACATACGTGAGTACTTATTTGCCCTCAGAATTTGGATGTCACTGACTAGGCTAGTATTTACTGCCCATCCGCACCTGTCCACAAGAAACATAGAAAATAGGGGCAAGAGTAAGCCATTCGGCCCTCCGAGTGTGCAGCACCATTCAATACAATGGCTGATAATGCAACCTCTCCCCTTAATCCCTTTAGTCACAAGGGCCATGTCAGCTCCCTCTTGAATCTAATGAAGTGGCCCCAGCAGCTTCCTGTGGAAGAATTCCACAGGTTCACAACTCTCTGGAGGGAAGACGCTCTTCCTTATCCCAGTCCTCAATGGCTTTCCTCTTATTCTTAAGGCTGTGATGGTGAGCCACCTTCTCAAACTACTGCAGTCAATAGTGGGGAATGAACACCCACAATGCCCTGAGGGAGGGAGCTCCAGGATATTGACCCAGTGACACTGAAGGAACAGCGATATATTTCCCAGTCAGGATGGTGTGGGGCAGCTTGCAGTGGGGTGGTGCTCCTATATATGCCAGACCACTCGATGTTAGAGATCGCTCATTTGCAAGGAACTGCAGAAGGAAGCTTGGCAAGTGGGTACGTCTTGTAGATGGTACACAGTGCTGTCATTGTGCGCTGGTGCAATAGGAGATGAACGTTTAAGGTGTTAGATCAAGCAGGCTTTGTCAGAGAAAGTGTCAAGCGAGTATTCAGTTACATTCCCAATTTGTGCCTTGAAGATGGTGGACAGACTTCTCGGGTCATTGGACTAGAAACATGAATTCTGCTTTCTCTCCACAGGTGCTGCCAGACCTACCGATTTGCTCCAGAAATTTGTTTTTGTTCAGATAAAGTCAAGAGATGTACAGCATAGAAACAAACCTTCGGTCCAACCTGTCCATGCTGACCAGATATCCTAAATTAATCTAGTCCCATTTGCCAGCACCCAGCCTATATCCCTCTAAACCCTTCCTATGCATATACCCATCCAGGTGCATTTTAAATGTTGTAATTGTACCAGCCTCCACCACTTCCTCTGGCAGCTCATTCCATACACGCACCACCCTCTGAGTGAAAAAGTTCCCCCTCAGATCTCTTTTATATCTTTCCCCTCTCACCTTAAACCTATGCCCTTCTAGTTCTAGGCTCCCCGACCCTGGAGAAAATACTTTGTCTATTTATCCTATCCATGCCCCCCTTGATTTTATAAACCTCTATGAGGTCACCCCTCAGCCTTCGATGTTCCAGGGAAAACAGCCCCAGCCTGTTCAGCCTCTCCCTATAGCTCAAATCCTCCAACCCTGGCAACATCCTTGTAAATCTTTTATGAACCCTTTCAAGTTTCACAACATCTTTGCGATAGGAAGGAGACCAGAATTGCACGCAATATTCCAACAGTGGCCTAACCAATGTCCTGTACAGCTGCAGCATGACCTCCCAACCCCTGTACTCAATACTCTGACCAATAAAGGAAAGTATACCAAAAGCCTCCTTCACTATCCTATCTACCTGCGACTCCACTTTCAAGGAGCTATGAACCTGCACTCCAAGGTCTCTTTGTTCAGCAACACTTTCTGGGACCTTACCAGCGAGTGTAAAAGTCTTCGGCATCCACAACTCTTAGTCTTTTTAGACCAATGACAAAGGCCTTTGCCAATTATAACTGTGATTGGTTCTCGGGTAGGTTGGAGCTGTGAACAAGACAGCGGGAAGCTAAGTGACCGTAACCAGCACCACAGCTCTCAGTTCTCTGCAGTACAGCCACGCCTTAAATCAGAGGAAAACCAGTTCATTGCTCCTTCAACTGTTGTTGCGATGTGACTTCAAATTCCTAAGTCAGAGATCTTTCAGAAGTGAGCCAGCCACCCTGTGCCTCTTGCAAACCAGTGGCAGCATCTGGAGAAGGATGCAGCATTCTGACCAGCCCAAGAATCGTAATAATGATCTCAGTAACCCCTGTGAACAGGTACCACTGAACTGCATTCCCAGTTTTTCCCTCTGTCCATAACCTATATTTATTTTCCTAATTCCCCCAGTGAGTGTGCATTTGTCGAAGTAAAAGGGCAGCTTATAAAGAAATTATAGTGTCAATGAGTAGAGCTGTATTCTGATGGTTCATAACTGCTGACTTGTAGCTCGTCTTCAATTATTTATTTGTAATAAACCACAATTCTTGTTGTTAAGTACAGAAACCTGGCCCGTGTTATCAACCTGGGTCTGAAAAAAATCAGGTAAATTGAATAATGTGGAGTGTGTACTTATTTTAAAATGTTTAACTTTTGTGACAACTTATTGGCTTTGCTGCCTACTACCTTAGAAAGTCATAACCATCTCCTTCTACAAGATGCAGTGTTGGTAAACGTGATTTTTTTTTTTGCTAGGTCAATTCTTCAGCATCACAATTAGAAGGCAGCCATTCACAAAATCAAAATAGTCTGTTCAAAACCTTTAAAGGAGAAATGAAGTGATCCACTCTGGTTGAACTACATTTGGAGAGATCAATATCTCTCACGTAAAAATTCTACTCCACTCCCATAACGCAAACGTCATACAACACACAATAACACACAAATACAAATTTACCTGTGGATGTGGTCGCAGGATTCCCCCCTAATCCTGGCAGAGACCCCACAGCAAGATTGGGGAAAGCCACATTTAGATTTGGAAAGTTGGGGAGATTGGTAAAGGCAGGTGGTGCGGTTATCAGACCTGAAGGAAATGAAGTGCACAGAACCATCATGTAGAATTGTCAATAACTGCAAGGAGGAAATGCTCAAAATGTGTTATATTTGGATAACCACATGCACAACAGTAACAATTCCAACAGGTTCAGACTGTATTCTTACCACTTAGCTGCCTTCCAGCTTAGCTTTGGACCAGGTTAGGGAGACTCGATCTCCTGTTGGGAAAGCCTCCCATGTATTCTACAGTGGTGTGGGGGTTTTAGGCAAACTACAGAGTTGCAGCCATTTGGAAGAGATAATGTGCGTTACAAAATTCAGGCTGGAGAAAACTGGGCCCAGATGATTCCAGACCCCGTTCTGCGGGGGTCCAGTTTGGAGTGCAATTACTACTCGCTTGAGATATCAGAGACCTAACATAGCCTCTAAAACAACAGAACGGGAACTTGGCTAGGAGGAGGAGAATGAGGAGCAGCTTAGTTGTTGAAATCCAAGTAGAAAAACACAACATGCAGTTACATTAAAAATCATAGCACAGGAACGAACAGATGTGCAAAGCTTCTTCAAAGGAAATCAGAGTGTGGCCAAAACTGGGACCTACATATTCCAAGTACTTGGCTATGGAGTAACTGTGATAACAAAGGGGGAGTTAAAGGTGTTAGTGAGAAAAGGACTGCAGCCTAGAACTCCAAGCTATGGAATGGGTCCAGTGGAGCTATGAGAGACATGGAGTTGCAGGAAATATGGGCATGGATTTGGGAGACGCCAGCACATTCAGATTGCAAGTGGAGCAGAAGCTTGCAAAAACAGAGATGCCAAGGATTTTTTTTGCTTTTTTTTTTTGAGGGGGTTAACGAGAGCAGATTTGATAGAGGAAGGAGGGAAAGACCATTAAGAGGAGAGAACATAACAATAGTCAGCTAGCATGGGGACAAAGGAGGGAAGTCAGATCATTTTGTGGGAAATCGGGCTGAAAGGGAATGGAGTATAAAGATAGGGAGGTCTTGCTAAAAACCAAACAAGGCACTAGTCAGACCACAGCCTGAATACTGTGAACAGGTTTGGAGCCCCTCAGCTAAGGAAAGACAGACATTGAAGGTTCACTGGGTTAATTCCAAAATGCGAGACGATGCATTTTGGAAGATCCAATTCAACAGCAAACTATACAGTAAGTCCTGGGGAAAATTGATGGACAGATCTGGGTGTTCAGGTTCATTGTTCCCTGAAAGTGGCAACACAGGTCAGTAGAGTGGTCAAGCATGCTTTCCTTCATCAGACGGGGTATTGAGTACAAGGGTTGGCAGGTCATGTTACAGTTGTATAGGACTTTGGTTCAGCCACAGGTGAAATACTGCGTACAGTTCTGGTCGCCACATTACCAAAAGGATGTGGATGCTTTGGAGAGGGTGCAGAGGAGGGTCACCAGGATGTTGCCTGGTATGGAGGGGGCTGGCTATGAAGAGAGGTTGAGTAGATTAGGATTATTTTCATTCGAAAGGAGGTGGTTGAGGGGGGGACCTGATTGCAGTCTACAAAATCATGAGAGGTACAGACAGGGTGGATAGCAAGGAGCTCAAAAATAGATTAGATTAGTTGTTGGAAAGAGAGGAAATATGGTGTAACGGGAACAGAGTAGATCCATGGGATTAGGAATACTGCCCACGAAGATTAAAAGGAGGCCAAAAACCCATTTCCATATTGTGATTGCTATGTAGCTCTACATAAGTAGTTAAAAGACAAAAATGAATAACGTACTATAAAGTGTAAACCATCGCCCATTTTGCATTGCCTCCTCGGGTGACCTTCTACGTCCCGCATTTCTTTGTATTTCTTAACCCTTTTACTGAACAAACACTAGGTTAATAGAGGGATAAGGGAATTCCTTTGACATAGCAAGGATTGACAGAGGGGGGCATGGTGAGGACAAAGGCATAATTTTACACCTCTTGGTAGTAGTTGATCACAAAGTTTTTAAACAAATAAGCAGCTTAACAAACATGTACAGAATATACCAAATAACTGATAATCACAAATTCATTGCTGCCATGGGGAGGGTGCACAACAAAAGTCTGTTCAAAGTCCACATGTACCATTGGACTGGGCATACCTGGCACAGTAGTGGTGATGGCTGCATTGGCTAATGACACAGTGAAAGGTTCATTCAAGGGGGCTGGGAACAATGAAAGACCTGCAGAACCTGAAAACAAGAGTTAGAGTTTACTGTAAAAGGACATTTTAAAAAATCGGAAGTGTAACATTACAGTTTCACTGGATTATCCTCAGCAGAATACAAATAAAGTATTGGTGTAGAAAGAATGAGATGCTGAAACTTTCTTTTGATATTTAAACTCAAGAAAAAAAAAGTCTTCTATACCATTTCCGAGCATAGAAAGCAAGTTAAACAACTGCACTCCGTCATCCTACTCCTCAATTTCCATTTGGAACATGAAGTATTGGTGACAGATGACAATTGGCGAAAAGAAATTGCTAAAATGGAGGAATGTGAGGAGAGAGAGTTACTGTTTGCATACCTATCATCCAAGCTGTGCATGCATACTCCGCTTCCTCAGTCACACACAGTAACATGGCGAAGCCAGTTCTGTGATCAACCACTTTGTATTTGTACATCACCCTGCAATATCACATGTCTTGTACTATTGTTTGAGAAGTTTTAGAAGAGCTGGCTAGAGACATGGTTAAAAGGTGAAAGAGTCAAATAAAAACAAAATACTGCAGGTGCTAGGAACCGGAGAGTTGCTGCCAAAGAGTCATACCGGACTCCAAATGTTAACACGGTTTCTCTCTCCAGAGATGCTGCCAGACGTGCTGAGATTTTTTCCAGGAAAGGGTTAAAACCTGACAGGGGGTAGAAACAGAGAGGCTTGGTGAGAGATTACTCCATGAAGAAAACGGACAACTGATCGCCATGCACCAGGAGGCCAACAGCAAAAAACAACAAGTCCATAAGACAAGAAAACTGGAACATAGTAATAGAAAAAGCTGCAGAGACAGGTTAGGGTAAGAGTCTGGCAAATTGTAAATGGAGCCCAACATAGGGCAAGGGGCCAATGGAATTCAGCAAGTGTAGAGGGTGATAGGCAATAGGCAAGGAAGTCTTTCAAGGAGACAGACTGCAGCTTTGGATGAATTGGTGTTCGTATACAGTGAAGGTCATGGGGACTGAAGTTTAAGTCACAATGCAATGAAAAGCAGAGGTGGAGAAGGTGT
The DNA here is from genome assembly GCF_037043375.1 of Chiloscyllium plagiosum. Lineage (NCBI taxonomy): Eukaryota > Metazoa > Chordata > Chondrichthyes > Orectolobiformes > Hemiscylliidae > Chiloscyllium > Chiloscyllium plagiosum. The sequence goes on from NW_028270191.1 coordinate 8,374,045, forward strand.
AAGCAAGAGAGGTACAAGCGATGGCAGTCAAGGGTGCAGAGGTAGAGCTATGCAGTCTTAAACAATGGGTGAGATATAGTTTTGAGGCTTGACCCAGAGCACTTGAACAGGATGGAGATTGAGATAGAGATCGGGGGAAAAAAAAAGGTATGAATTTCCAGTGGAAACTAAGTAAGGTGTATTTGGATGTTCTCATTATGTAAATGTTGTGTTAGGTCAGCAGCCCGACAAGAAAGACAACAATGAAAGCCAGAGTGGCAGGACAGCGAGTGAGAGCGACAGAGACAGACGAGTTGTCGAAGTAAAAACACTCCAGTGTGTGGAAGTCTACATAAAACATCTTTTGTATATGTTTTAATTGTAAGCAAAGTGCTGGAGAAACTCAGCAGATCTGGCAGCATCTGTGGAAGGGAAAAAAACAGTTAACATTTCGAGTCCAGTGAGCCTTCTTCAGAACCAAAAGCAAGGTGAGAAATGGTGGCGATTGCGAATACCCCTTTCCAAATGAAGCAACCTCTGGGACAGTCTGGGACCTTCCCCTCGTCAGAGAGATGCCTGAAGATTTATTTGAGCATCACGTGAATCTTAAATCAAACCATGATCTAACTTTAAACATGAACAGTGAATTTAAAAACCCACTTGGCTAAAAGCAGCAATTTCCAAATATTGGGCATTAACATCTGATTCTAGTCACTATAAACTGAAAGTGACTGAAGCAGTAATAGCTGATAACCTGACAACAGAAATAACACCCAACTCCTACCACAACTGCAGTTGCATCTGTCTTAGCAATAAACACTGAGTTTATATTAAAAAAAAACAGAAAATGCTCAAAATTATTAGCATGCCTGTTTTTCTCTCTCTAAAGATGCTGCCAGAGTTAACATTTCAGGTCTGTAACCGATTGTGGTAAGTGGTTACAGACCCTAAACATTAACGATTATTCTTGCAACAGCATCCACAATATTTTCTGTCTTTGCTACAATAAGCCAGAGTCATTGGAGATGAGGAGGTCCATCATTTTCAATTTAATTTAGTCGCAATCCTAAAGCTATGGAAGGCAAAAGGGCACAAGCAGTACCACAGAGAAACAGTCTGAAGATATCGCTGACTTATACAGCCACAAGAACATAAAAGCTCTTTGTAGTCCAGGGACTAGATGGTTCAAGGTTGAACCTCTAGGGAAGAGCTCAAACTGCTGTTAGATAGACTTTCATAAGACTCCGACAAGAAATACGTTTAACTGGATATTGAGCAAAGCCAGGTCAGGTACAGCAAGGATTAGAAGAGGACATTGAGCAATGAAATGTAATAAATAGAAACAATTCTCCCATCATCCCAACTTAAAACAGAAAAACAGAATAACTGGAGGCTGATATTAGAGTCAGAGATATACAGCATGGAAACAGACCCTTCGGTCCAACTCATCCATGCTGACCAAATATCCCAATCTAATCTAGTCCCACCTGCCAGCACGTGTTGCTGCTGATCCCAATTTCTCTTGCGAGCTGCAGTAAAATTAGGTGCCTTCTGTACATGGCTCAACAACGCATGGAGCTAGATCAAAGGCAAACATTGAATGATGGAGAAACTCTGCACAGTTGGCAGCATCCATTAAGACAGAAGCAGAGTTAATGTTTCGAGCCCGGTATGACTCCTCAGAACTAGATCTAGTTGCCTGCATTTTTGTTTTGTTGATAAGCGAGATGGTACTAGTCACGGACTAAGGCCCATGATACAAGTCAGGAAACCGACAGATGGCAGAACAGACAGTTTGGAGGGCTTACAAAAGCCAGAATTAGAGAAAGGAGGTAATGCAGTGACTCATGAGAAGCAATTTTCTCAATAAGCAGCAACAGTAGATATTAGAAGACCATGTACTATTTTTCATTGGTGCACAGAAGTAGTCAACAGCTGTAGGTAGAACAACAGTAAAAAAGCAGAGGATGAAGTGGACCATGGTGCAGAGATTATAACCTCACTCATTTTAGAGTTATTCATTCTATATCCGTTTTTATAATGGAAACTGTTTTGCATAAACTCAGTGCAACTGCACACTGCCAGTGACAGCACTGCAGCATACAATTGGAGGAGAAAGTGAGGACTGCAGATGCTGGAGATCAGAGCTGAAAATGTGTTGCTGGAAAAGCGCAGCAGGTCAGGCAGCATCCAGGGAACAGGAGAATCGATGTTTCGGGCATAAGCCCTTCTTCAGGATTCCTGAAGACAGGATACAATTGGAGCCTGATAAGGTTAATGGAGGCAGCTTCCATGATAAATTCTTCATAAAGCCAAATGCAGAGTTGACAGAGAGTGCAAACAGATAGAGGATTCACATTAGAAACGTTAGAGCTGTTGAACCAAGTGTGCAGTGTGAAAGAGAAAGTCAAGCATCAGGGAGACTGCTTTAACTGAGCAGACGTAGGAACTGTGTTTGGGGATCTGATCAGCCAGAGACAAAAGGATGTTAAAATGGATGAAGGAGTCAAAAAGGAGAGAGGTAGGAGCTGTTGATTGACCAGAGAGATGATAAGCTCACTTTGAGGAATTAAAAAAAACACATTTTGATAGCTTTACTGAAGCAACTGTTTTTTTTTGCTAAAACCGGATTCATCCACTGCAATGCAAGGGGTCTGAAGATTGAACAAACAGAAGGAGGTGACCTGGAGGAACTGACTCAGCAAAGGAACACGAGTAACGACAACATGTAGGAGCAGCCCTGATGATAAAGAACTCCAAAGGACAATTTCATGTTTTATTATATGCATGACAAAATCTTCAACATGCAGAAAATTACTTAGCAGGCTGTAAATGACCGCATTAAAAAATTAATTCAAGGAACGTGAGCATAGCTGGCTGAGCAGGCACGAGAGT